>NW_009259318.1:1761712-1825684 GCF_000687185.1 Egretta garzetta | reverse complement strand
TAGGATGGAGAATTCACTGGCTAGGGACAGTAATGGGGAGAGCGTGAGTCCACCACCAGTGCCAGATCATGAGCCTTCCAGTGGTTGATGCCAGCCCTTGTCCTGGGACTATCTGTTCATTTCACATTAAACAACTATGGGATTAAAAAGTTGGATGGCTCTCAAAGATGTTAGATGATATGCTCCCAACCTTGCCATGTATACTTACAAGTTGTCCTCCTGAGTCCCAGAACTAACAATATTTGCTTATGTCTCATCTCTTCAGGTGACTACCAGGATGGGGAGAAAATTGGTTTCTCTGTGTATCTTGGAGAATATTTCAATCTTCGCTTCTCCTTAGATGGACATGTAATGCAGGAAGACAAAAGGTACCTGTGGGAACAATAAGTATTCCATCAGAAAAAAAATTATGGTTTTTGTGTGTCATATTCTTAGAAATTCCTATTTTTCTTCACAGGGTTTCCATACCTTTTGCCTCCAATGGCGTATTTATAGAGAAGGAGACAGGTTATTATAAAATATCCAGTGATGAGCATGGCTTTGTGGTGAAGATTGATATCAGTGGGAATATTCAGATACTGCTTCAAGAAAAGCACTATAATAGGACCTGTGGGTTGTGTGGCAACTTTAATAAATTTGCTGAAGATGACTTCAGAACGCAGGAAGGTAACGACTATAACTGATCGTATTTTAATGTACACTCTGCACACCTTTCCTGATGGGTGATTCAACAAAGATTTTGCTGATCCAGGAAAATGTTTCCACAAAACCTGACAGGTACCTGATCTTGATGCACCTGAAAGCTATCTGACTAAGTTCTTTCATCTTCCTTTCTCCTGAAAGGGAATTGCTGTGACGTCTCATTCCTGAGCAAAGCCCAGGGGTCTGAATTTAACACTTTTAGAAACCTTGAATCTAGAAATACAAAGATAAAGCTATAGGCTAAACAATATACAATATAGGGGAGACTGACTAGGAGAAGACCCAGCAAAAAAGATGTGAGGAACACTCTTTGATTCAACTTCTAATTTTTCACAAGTTAGATAAGTGGGAGTAAGAACAGTGCTGCAATACCAGAATATTAAATCCTGGAGGCTGATGCTGGCAGGTTTGTACTTGGATTTGGTGAGGGTTGCTGTTCTATAAAGTGGTTACCCTTTAATGACATTTCCCTGTCCATATGGACTGTTGTGTTGGAGGTGCACCTTGCATCACAGCAACTCCTGAAAAGGAGTCACAAAATTGCTTTTGCTGCTCTATTCACCTTTATGCAAAGTTTGCCAGTGTGGGTGAAGACTAAGAGTTTTGGAAAAGCACTGAAAAAGATTTTAAAGGACTGATCTTGATTTGTAGTATTATTTCAGAGTGTTTTTTAATTCTTAGCACTTGCCTGAAGAGGAAAGGTTTAGAGTATATTTAGTTAATGCATTATTATGTTAAATTGATAATGTAAAGTATGTATTAAAAATAAATGATACAGAAAATAAAAAGGGAGACAAAGCAACTTGGAGAAGAGCCTGGCAGTGCTCCAGAGATGTGTCTTACTGACACTCGGGATACATAAGCATAGCTTCAAAGTACAGAAAAAAATTGATTTCATAGTGTCTTAAAATCACTGGTCAGCCCTTCAGCAATGTAAATAATAAGAAACAAACTCAGCTCACAGATTTGCTTGGCAGGGCATGGATACCTTGATGTCTTAATGTGTTGAGATCTGAAGTTTACACCTCTTTCTCGAGCAAATAAATAGGAGTGAGGCTATTATAAAAAGCAGGCGCAGAAAAGGAGACTGCATTGCCTTGAACTGTTCAAATGTAGAGGATTCCCTTCTGCTGCTCATGCTTAAATGTGTTTCGTGCTGCATTTGTTTAACACATCTCAGACTGTATCCTCCCTCTTAAAAAAAAAGCAGTGCTCTCACAAATACAGATTTCTGAATATATTGAAGTACATGACAGGGTCATTGCTTGGAAGAGTTGAAAAACAATAGAGAAGGTGGCAGAGAACATGCGTAGCTCTTATTGTACGACGAAGGCCCTGACTTCTGTAACCTGCGTGGACATAACAGATCTGTGTTTTTAGCCTGAAGAATAGAACCGTGTCTTAGCAATTCTGCCAATTTTTTACTCTGGTGCAATAGACCTTTCATTTAAACTAATTTAGAAGGAATTAGGATTAATTATGTTTGAATTTGTTGTATCAGTGAGGGACGTCACTACGCCCACGTTTATCTCCTTGGCAGCTCTGTTGGTGGGGTGGTTCGTATGAGCTCTTCTTGACTTGCTCCAAGTAAAATCAGCTTTTGATTAATTCAGACAATTTTTTTTTTTTTTAAAATTGTTGAAGCTAACTTCTAGGTGAGGGGAAACACAGGCAGCTGGGAGGGGCAATGTTGTTTAAATGAAAGAACAAGGCAGCCTATTGGTAGCCTATAAAGCAGTTTTCTCTTTCCACTGCAGTTTTTATTTGCTCTTTTTTTTTAGTCTGATTAGATCTCATAAAGTTCAACCCAACCCAGGATGTGAGCTTGGTGTAATGACTTAGCATTGCTAAGGGCACTGAAGGGTTACCATAAGGTTGTCGGCAGACTGAACTCTCCCATTGACGTGTCCATTGCTTCCTGTTAAAATCTGGGCATATTTTGATTTATTAGATTTGGCCCTCGGTTCTAATCTGTTAAATGTATTTCTGGTCAGGATTTGTATTGATAATAAATACAATAAGATCTTTGAGCTTCAGAATAAAATGCAATGGAAGCACAGTGCACAAAGGGGAAAGACAACGATCTAATGTTGCCAAGATTACAGGCTCTCATTTGGAAACCCCTGGGAAGCACTATGCAGACCTGAATGTCAGATGCAAAGGAAGAGAGATGATGCTACAGGTTATGCATCAGGTATTGTGCTATAGCCAGTGAGCTTGTTACATAGCTGAGGTGTTTCAAACCTTCCTGGAGGTTTTTTTAACCAGGCATCTCAAGATGTACTAGCCTTTAAACTGCTTTGATTTACACTGAAGTGGTAAGCTGCCTGCTTGCTAATAGTCCTGGCCTGGTAGGAGTGGAGCCTATAAGAACCACTGTGATGGAAAGAAGTCTGCAGCTGAAATGTTTTGTTTTTTTTTTTCCTGTTTTTCACAGACTGTAGCTCACACGGTTTAAAAGCTAATGCAAGAGTTTTGTATCTCCTTCCTATCTGCCTGCGTAGGAGGAAACTCCTGTGATTTGATGACCCATTTCTAGGGCTTCTTTGTGGCACCAAAGGACCAGATCCCAGATTTGTGCAGAAGTCAGAGTCATTACGGATAGAATCTAGCCCATGAATGCTGTCTTTCATGTAGCATCACACTTTTTGTCACAGTTTCAACAAAATGGCAATGTTTATGTTGAAAACTGTTGCGGTTTAACCTGGCAGGCAGCTGAAAACCACACAGCTGCTCGCTCACTTCCCCCCTCCTTCAGTGGGATGGGGTTGAGAATTGGAAAAAAAAGTAAAACCCATGGGCTGAGATAAAGACAGTTTAATAAAACAGCAGAGGAAAAGAATAACAATAATAATAATAATGGTAAGAGAATATACAAAACAACTGATGCACAATGCAATTGCTCACCATCTGCTGACCAATGCCCATCCCATCCCAAGCAGCGATCACTCTCTCCCTGGCAAACTCCCACTGAGCATGATGTCATATGGTATGGAATAGCCCTTTGGTCAGGCTTTTTTGCCCCTAAAAAAATAACAAAAAGTTTTGGTCATTCTAAAATTCCAAATTTCTTGGTATTTTAAAGGTTATCAGTACTTTGATTTTATGCAAGTTTAAAGTTTTTATTTGGCCTAAGTAATTAATCTCATTTTCTTTCTTGCATTGTAATTTGAAAGCAAAGGGGATAGATTCACAAGGGAATTCAGTTGTCATTTACAAACAGTACAGATGAAGAAGACTTGCCTTATACCTGTCTTCATTATATGACATTGATCTGAGATGACAGAAACCTGCATTCATAACCCACTCTGCTTTATTCAGTGTTTGGAATCAAAGTTAGACATTTTTGTTGTGAGAAGCATGCCTTCGTCACTAGGCTGTAGAGTTTTGTAGATGGCTCTCTCCCTCTCTTGCATTTAATATTTTTAATGTTGTATTTATTGAACCAGAGAGGACAGAAAAAACTTTATAACCAAACCTCTCTAAACAAATATAACTTTATAACTTTATAACTTTATGACTTCAATATTTCATATCATTAGTTTGGTCCAAGCTGTGGATGAATTTTTGGTCAACCTTGCCAATAGTTTTGCTTGGCTGGAACTAGGTACTAAACCATGTAAAACTGTAGAAAAAAAACCTCCTAACAAACAAAAAGACCTCATTGCTTTGTAAATAACTAACATGTGAAAGTCTGCATACCTCTGCTCACATTGTAGGATCTTGCACAAATTCTTGCATATATTTTACAGATGAGTTAGTAGAGTCTAGAAGAGTTAACCTGATGGGCCTATGGCCATATGAAAAATCTGCAGGAGGTCCAGGGAGAGAGGTCAGGGTTCCTGCCGCCCACTCGCGTGCCTTAAGCATGGGATTTTATTGCTAGCAATTTGCCTTGCCTGATGATAAGTCTCAAAGTAAACAAACAGCATATCAGTTTCAGATTTCAGAAGGAACTGGTGATTTTGAGACCCAGATATCATAGTGAATAGTGATTTTTCTGTTGAGAGTGAACAATCTATCTGAAAATCAGATTAGTGAAAGCAACTGTTTTGACCAAAAAAAAAAGGGGTGGGTTGGGGAGAGCAGTCTTGCCCAAAACATGTCAGTGTGGTGCATGGTTTTGGTTTGGTTTGGTTCTTCTATAAAGAGACAGAGGGATGAGGGCAGCATTTGGAGCACTGAAGTCATAGTCCAACAGACCATCCACGGAGGCCCTACCTGCTACTCAGGTGGTTGGTACGTGGCCCTCTCCTGGGAGACAGGGTAACCTCTCCAGGGTTATCAAAGTGGTGGGATGTTTCTGGGACATAGGGAGAAGGTGAGATTTGGGTTGTGCTTTAGCAGCTACCTTCAGAACCGACCTTGTATCCTAAAAGGAGACTGCATGCTAACTAGCTGCCTGCGGGTCTCAGCTGTTTAGCAGCAAGTTTGCAAGCTGGTATTAGTCCACATCAGGCAACGGTTCTTCAGGCACTTGTGTTCAAATGCTTTGTTTTCATTCAATTTTGTGACAGCATCTTTTTCAGCATGCTTCTTGCAAGACTTAGACATAGCAAGTGCTTTAGCAAAAATCCCACCCGGGCCATGCGGAGGGTTTGTGGCTGCAGTGCTCTGATGAACATTGGCTAGGAATTGTTTCTCCAGAAACCTGGATGCTTAGAGAAAGAATAAAAACTGCACATGGAGGGAACAGAAGGAAAACAAAACTTGTCGCGCTGCGTGATGGGTGTGCAGTGCGGCTCCATTAATCGCATCACCTGCGCACTTAAGAAACCCCAGGTTTTTTAGGCTGTTTTTGTTGTGTCGTCCCTTCCATTGCCTTTTCTTTCCTACCCCCTCATGTCCTTCAGCAGAAGGAAATGAAGGTGTCGGGTGAAAGGCAGGAGTGGTGGTGGGCACTCTTCCCCTCACCACTTTCTTTCCTGAAGCCTCATCAAATAGATGAAGTATTTGAGAGCCACTGCACTGATCGATAGGGTGTGTAGTGCAGAGTATAGGTTGAAAAGTCCTCTCCAAAGTAACCCTCTGCAGAAATAACTTATCCCCATGACCAATATTTGTTAAAGCAGCTCAGTGGCCCCAGAGTTGCTTCCTAGTTTCACATTAGAACTCTTCTGATGGTCAGTGACACCTCCATGTCCAACCGCTTTTCACCTTTCCAGGAGCATGCAGTGCATCTTACTGTGTGTTTGTAAAGCTGCTCGTTCAAGGAAAATACAGGTACTCTGAAAAGACAGGTTCCACTGAATCTGTGTTATGGGAAGTAATAACTAATGATATTCAGGGAAATACCATGCGTCTTTAGTGACTGCATTGTTTAGTGTTGAGAACAAAGTTTCTGGGGAAAAGCAGGCTGGCAAATGTGCACGCAAAGAAGTTTCGCAGCACTTGCATTTTAAAGTCATAGTGCCTCTCCAGCCCTTCATCTGCTGCCATAGGTCACTTAAGGCTACACCGGACAAATCACAGGAAAAATGCACTGTCAACTGAGGTCTCTTGATTCATTATTATCCTAGATTTTTACCATCATATGTTGAGAAGGCTTACCTGGGGCAGGACCTTGAGCTATTGAGTAAACCCAGATCTATGAAGTATTGCCTGTTCCAAACAGCTTGTATTTTAATTTAAGGGCCCCAGGACTTTGCGAGGAGGAAGAACTGCTCTGGCAAGGTGTTGGCAAATTGCTTGTGCCTGTTGGAATAGTCTACTAATATACAGACAGGCACTGACAACAGGAGAGTTTAAAGAGCAAGTTAAAAAAAAAGCATGGAGCCCATGCCTTATTTTATAACTGCTACTATAAGACTGCATTAGTGCAAACAAACTGGGATGTATGTAATTTGGCAAGTTGCTTCTTGTCAGACTAGATTTCATGGTTACTCTAATCTTTACAATCTGTAGTAAGCTAAAGGCGTGAGTTCTTCTTGCTGTTTTTCTTTTCATGTGCTCAGTTCTGGCTGCATAGGTGAAAATATCATGCCTTTTACTGCCTTTCCCTGTCATCCCTTCCTCATAGTCTTCCTCCTTTGACCTCTGCTATGGGTCTAATGTATGCTACATTTATGAGCCACTAATTTCTAGTTTATTTAAAAAAGTCTGCTAAAGGCTACTGGCTTTATTACATCCATGTTAGCATTCTCAGTGTACTTTTCACAGCTACCCTGTAGTTTAGGAACAGGTTTAGCGTTCAGTATATTCTGTGTGTTTGTACTTAATATACAGCAGGTAGCTCAATGACATTTTGATTATATATACATACATACAAAATACATTATAAAATATAAAATTTATTTAAAATATAAAAACATTACATAGATATATTTAGGAAGCATTTATTTTGTTTTCCAGTGACAATCAGGGTCATATTTCCATTCTGAGGAATGAGTTAACAGTGGCAACAGACATTCTCGCGTGTGACACAGTAGGGTTTTAAGAAGCAAAGTTACAGAACTAACAGAGAGTCATGAAATTAACTATTTTGTAGCAGGTACCCACAGAAGGAAGCAGAGGTAGTCCTCTAATCAACCAGGCCATGAGAGGCAAAAGCGGGAGGAGGAAACGTTCCCTTTCTGGGAGGGTCCCCCTTCTCAGAAGGATGGAGCAACAGAAGCAGAGACTCTGCTTGCATTTCCCAGGAAGCGGCAGCCATACAGATTAACTCCTTCAGTTTTGCTTTTATGCAAAGTGAGTGCAAATCTTGCCAAGACTGGGCAAGGAGCTGCCTGTAATATGGCAGAGGAGCATGCTTCAGGACAGCTTACACAGTAAGATCACGGGCCCAAGCAGCTACGGTGCATGTTAAGTTTCTTTGCGAACAAGATTTAGTTTCAGACAGAAGGAGAAAATCAAGGCTAGCTGGGATCAGGAATGGTAATACTTTCATTGGTTAGGGAGGGCAGCTTCATTTTGTTTGCCTCTTTAATGTGTCATGTTTTGTTGACAACTTCTAAATAGTAGGAAAATGCGTAGGCATGCTTAGGCTTCTGCAGATTATGTAACTCCTACCAATAACAGCAAATAACTCCTACCATGTTCATACAGGTGTGAGGAGTTCTGGGACCTGCCTTCTGCAGGCTTTAGTCTGTCCTTGTGCTCAGAGAGGTCCTCTGCAGGAGTCAGTCCGTATCACTGAAAGCAGCTTTCCTACAGTCAGTCTCTTTGGAATAGAAATTCATTTAATACCACAGTTTTTATTTTTAAAACCAGTTTTCAGCAGGCTATCACATAGCTAGTGGCCGGTAACGACCACTTGTTCCTCACACCCCTGAACAGCCATGTGCTTCTCCTCTTCTTCATCTGCAGGGACCCTTGTAGGAAACAGTTACGATTTTGCAAACTCCTGGGCTTTGCACAGTGAAAACAAGCGGTGCAAGAGAGTGCAGACTCCAAGCAACACCTGCAACATTTCAGCTGATACTGCAGAGAAGGTTGGTGCCGCAAGATACCATTCTGGTTTCAGTCCTCCCTTGCCTGAAGGCAGCTTTCCAGCCCTTTGGCAGAAGAACACAAATGCTTCCTTGAATCCACATCTGTACCTAATGTGGTCTTTCCTCAGCAAGTGGTTAGGATGCGAGGCACAGGAGATACCCGTTTTGGGTTTCTGAGGTGCAGCGTGGTCTGAAATAGCTATACTGGGCACTACTGTCACTGCCATACTGCAACAATGTGCACGGCTCCTCGTCCAGCCTGGCAGGAGTTAACTGCAGGGCTGGTGGTGGCCACATGTAGGTCCCTGCTGTGGTGCAGCAGGGTCAGGTGCAGGCAGAAGGTGGAAGTGACACATCTGCAGTGCACGCCTCTGCTGCCTGTGGGTGCTCCCATCCTCCCTGTCAGCCAGCGTGGGGCTGAACGCAGGATGCATCTGTGGGTTTGCAGTTCCTGCGCTGATAACAATGTGCCCTCTCTGCAGGCTCTGGCTGGTGCTAGCAGGAGGATTTCTGCACTGGTGCCACAGAGTTGTGACCTTGGAGGGTGTGTGTTATGACTGATGTCTTATTTACTGCAGTCTTAAGAAAGGAACAGTTTACTCACTAGTTAGTACAATTTTTCTCTCCTGCTGCACCTTGGCTGTCACTATTCTTTCTAAAACTGTAGTACATATATGCCCCCCTTCCTCTACCCCTGGCAACCACCCCAAACCCAACACACAAACATCAAACAGATAAACAAAGAAACCAACAGCCCATTTGAGCATGAAGTGTGACTTGCTGCCAAAGAATCTTTGGTATTACTTGGGAAAGGTGTGTTTAAGCGGTGCATGTAGAATGAGGTAGTTAATTCCCTCTCTAATTCTGCCAGCAGAGAAGCATCAGTAATGAAGCCTCTGTGGGCACCACCACCGCAAATAGTATTTGTGAATGTGTTGCAGTTCATATACCTGGGAGTCACCAGAGCGGGGAGATGCTTCAACCAGGCTATTTTTGACACAGGAGATGTTTTCTGTAGGTGTTGCAAAGGCTCCGCGCCACTAGGCTATTTCCCTTGCCAGGAGGAGGAGGTTCCTTCAGCTATGCATATAGATAGCAGCTCTGATTTGTTGAAGAAACACAGAACTGCTTGTCTCAGCCAACTCTGTGACCCCCTTTGCTGCATCTGCCTTTCCTCTCTTCTTTTATAAGTATAAACATGTTCCTTGTTTTCTTTAGACACAGGATGGACACACACAGATGGTAACCAGCTCAGGGAGGAAAGTAGCTTTGCATATATACTGATTGCATGTGGTACTACAGGTTATGACTGTCATGGTAAATTGAGCCCTCATCCATTGAGGGTTTGCATCTCAGCTCATGTACTCTGTTGTAAATCAGAATGATCTGGTGCGTGCCAGGTTTAGATTTATACCAGAGTAACCAAGGCCAAAATTTAGCTTTCAGTTTATTGCTATACAAGTCCTGTAGACTGATACTTGTTAAATTAGACTCAAATAATTTCTCAAGAGTAGTAGCACTTCCTGGAACATGTCTGCTCTACAACTACTTCAAGTGCTGGTTTCCTAGCTTCCTGGAAAAAGTTAACTAAGACTTAGGTCAGAAAAGACCTTTAAGATCATCAAGTCCTAACCTAACACTGCCAAGTTCACCACTAAGCCATGTCCCTAAGCACCTCGTCTACCTGTCTTTTTAATACCTCCAGGGATGGGGACTCAACCACTTCCCTGGGCAGCCCTTTCCAATGTTTAGCAACCCTTTCTGTGAAAAAAATTTTCCTAATGTCTAACCTAAACCTGCCTTGCCGCAACTTCAGACCATTTTCCCTCGTCCTATTGCCCGTTACTTGGGAGACGAGATCGACCCCCACCTCGCTACAGCCTCCTTTCAAGTAATGGTAGAGGGCCATAAGGTCTCCCCTCAGCCTCCTCTTCTCCAGACTAAACAACCCCAGTTCCCTCAGCCACTCCTCATCAGACTTGTGCTCCAGACCCCTCACCAGCTTTGTTGCCCTTGCCTGGACATGTTCCAGCAATGCAACATCTTTCTTGTAGCGAGGGGCCCAAAACTGAACACAGTATTCGAGGTGCGGCCTCACTAGTGCAGAGTACAGGGGCACGATCTCTTCCCTAGTCCTGCTGGCCACACTATTCCTGATACAAGCCAGGATGCTGTTGGCCTTCTGGGCTATCTGGGCACAAACTTGGCTGAGGAAATACAGCAGTGACTTCAGGTTGGAAATCTCCAGCCTGCACTTCTTGCTCAAGCTGAGCTGGTGCGCACAGGGCGTTCCTGTCTGATTGAACACCTAATGGTGCATGGTGCCGAGGATGTGACCAAAGTGTGAGGGGTTTCAACCTGGCTTAGATACCTTCTGAGGGACAGGACTGTGCTTTAAACCCAGTTAGAGCCCTAGAGCAGGGCTAGTTCTTGCGATTGTTGTGGCCACTGGAATTTTATCTACTCAGGCAAGTTTAATATTTAGAAAATGTCAACATTGCAACTGAGGCCAGGGAGTGGCATGCAGGGAGAAAACTTGTCTGATGGGTAGGCTGGAACTAATGTGAGTTTTATACAGATCACGTTAAATATTGATGCTTTGTTGGATAAAGTTTGCTCTCCTGTAAACTGGATGAAATTATCTTCTCTCTTGTGTGAGTTCATGAGCTCACAGCATTTAACATTGGCTTAATTTATTCACTGTGCAAGAATAAACACAGTGCTATTAATAGAAGACCAGCCAAATGACTGCCTGCTGAAGAATGTAGGGCTTTTTAATAGCGTGCTTTGTTTGCTTGCTTCAGCTTCAGGAATGTAAATCTCCCCCATCTCCCAGCCTCCCTCCCTGCCAGGCGGTCAGCTGCTAGGTGAGGAAAACAACAGCTTCGGTTCAGTGGGCTCCTCCCGCCCCTGTCCCCCCACGTGGGTAGATCTGCAGTTTTCTTTGCCCTCTCTGCCCCTCCAGCCACAACAGCATCTTTGGAGAGATGGCTTCTGGCTTCTTTGCAAGGTGCAGTGAAGCCAGAAAGCCCTCTTGCTCTTTTATCTTCAAATCATAGAAAACATGCACAGTTTTGTGTTGTTTAATAGGGAATAGCTCTTGACTTGATTAATGGCTCCATGTATCAGCTGAAGGTCTTGACCCAGCTCCCACTCTCACCCCACTGTTGCTCTGGGCCTCTCCCTGCCCTCCACCTCCAAAGCACATACACACTTACACATGTTTGACTACTGCTCTGCCTGCAGATACGGTTTCTTAGCAGATACGTGTGTTCCCCTTCTAGGGCTGGAGGCAGCTTGGCATCTGCAGGGTGGAGCTGCCTGTTGGCTACCTTGTCTTGTGATCTGGAGAGCATGCCAAACTGGGTAGTGTTGGAGGGAGGGAGCTACCGCCTCCCTACCATGCCCTGCCCTCTCTGGCTGCTGGATAAATAGTTACCAAAAAGAAAGAGCTTCTGTGCATTGCCTGATCCATTTTTTCACCACTTGGGCGTGATGATTTAAGCTACCTGTTCAATGAATTACTACAATCTAATAGCCTCTCAGATGACTAACAGCATGAGTAACATGGATCTTGAAGTATAAAATGGAGTGACGTGGATAACTGGTAATGAGGCAGCCTTGAAAACAAAAATATATATGTTTTAAAGCATTATGACTGATTTATGCAGTCTTAGACGTTCCCTTTATTTTCCAGATTTCCCCTGTAATAGAAATGGTGCATGGAGGCCACAGTTCACTGTATTCTTTCTTTTTTTTTCCCCTTTCTTATTAGGAAACTATACCTATAGCATGCTAGATGTGAAAATGACTGAAATCAGAATTCAACTAATTTCTGCTTTTGCTGAAGTTCAACTTTTGCTGCGATTGTTAGGAAATAGTCCTCATATTCCATGGAGTACTTCCATATACAATAAAGAAATAGCATTTGTCCTCAGACCTAAAGGCAAGTGGAAGAAGTTTTCAACTCTTGGACCATAATTTGTAGTGGTAGAGGTCACAAGCAGGTCCAGCAGACATGGACATACAATATTGTAACACATTTTAGGGCAGAAAATGAGGCCTGCTATATCTAAAAATCTAATTTTGCTACTCCTGAATGATACAGGTTAACTGAATCAGCATTCAAGTGAAGTGACTTCTGTTGGTTTGCTCAAACATACGGCTAGCATTTGGTGTACTAAACATATTGGCTTTGGATGCCCTTTGATGAGTGAACTAAAAGAAGACATATTCTTCTAACTATACCCAATTATGCCACCAAAATATACCCTTCCTGAATGATCTGGAGAAACACTTCTGTGTATCTATATGCCTTTGGGTTTAAATTCAAGGGAACCAGAGGGTGTCACTGCTTTCTTCTGTTACTTTTTAGGTTATATCTCTTTAATGGCAATTGTTAAGCAATAGACAAATGTAGTTCATGCAGCAGCAGAAGGCAATGCCACAGGAATTGGAAGAATGTACAAAATTCCACCTACAGCTCTGTTTGGTGGGACTGTGGCAGAAAGAAGGTCAGCAAGTTTGTGGTTGCTAAGGGTTGTCATTGCCAGGACACCGCCAACCCATTTAAAGAAACACTTAAAATAGAAGTCAGGCAGAAGTCAAGTGAGAAGTTTCAAGACCTTCACCTGGCTTTCAGATAGTCAGTTCTGCTAGTTTTAATCTTACAACCGTCTGTACTCTAAGCACTGTTTCAGCCTGAGGCTTCACTTCCTGTTCTGTTGGTTTAAAATGTTTCTTTGTCTGCATGGAGCTGCTTCCAGGACTTCCTCCATGAGCAGGAACGCTACAGCAGTGAGTGCGACTGCTAATATCTGGTGCTCACCACGTATACGCATTGTCCCCTAAACCAAAGAACAAGGACCTCTCTTAGTTCAGCCTGAACATTGAGTTTTAAAGAAAGAAAGGAGAGAAAACAAAAATAATTTGCAAAACGGTTTAAGTTGTAAGGGACCACTGGAGGCCATCTAGTCCAACTCCCTGCTTGCAACATGGCTATCCTAGGTCAGGTTGCTCAGGTCCTTGTCCACTCACATTTGGAATATCTCCTAGGGTGGTTGGTTCCACAGCCTCTCTGAACATTTTTTCCAGTCTTTGACCACCCTCATGGTGAATTTTTTTTTGTTTTGTATCTGTTTGGGTTTTACCCATATTCCAGCTTAAGTCTGTTAATTCATCACAATAGTTGAGATATGTCTAAAAGATGGGAAAATTGCAATTATGATTTCTTGTATAAAGTCAATGGAAAATCTGAAGCAGTTTGAATGGCAAGAAAACCTTTCTGTAGAGGAAACGAACTGGTTTTTGCTTTCTATGATATAACACTTGGTTTCTTGATAATCAGTTAGAGCTCAGTCATTAGGTATGTTATTATTGAACACGACCAAGACAAAAGATGGTATTAGATAAAAAAAAGGGCGGTTATCTTTTTATGTGTGGAATCTCACTTTCACATCTAACATTTACTGGTATGTAATAAACATGGTCATAAAAGATTGTTTTTATTAGTTTTACTGTTTAGTGGAATATACAGCGTGGAATATACTTATTAAGAAAACTAATTAACACAGGCCCTGAATGGGCTTATTGCATATACTGTTTTTCTGTTGCATTTGATGGTATCTGGATCAAAGCTTTGATCCGGGAGTTGCTGCACTGCTCATCCACAGAATGTTTCTGAGTTCACATTCTGTTCTATCAGTTTCATCTGGAAGCGCTGCTTTAATAGCTTTTTTGGCTGCTTATGTTGTTGGTACTTCTACCCTTAGGGCACTTTTTCAGCTTTCTTGTACTTCTGTGTAGTCTTAGAGCAGCACCAGCCACCATTTATGCAGTTCCTGCTCCCTTCCTTCTAGTCTTTTCTTCCAGCTGGTTCAGCGTGGTGGCTGCTGTCTGGGCATCAGAATTATTCCAGGCTGGAGCTCATTTTATGGAGGACAATAGTGTTCAGCTCTCTAATGGTGCTCAGTTAGCATTGCTTTAGGTTCCCTGAGGCCTTTCCCAGAAAGCTCAAAATGTCTTTGTGCATGCAGTTGTTCACCAAGCACTTTGCTAAACTCTGAATATATTCCCAGTGGCCCAGACATTTCTGGTTGGTTTGTTTTCATAAACAAGAAGTTCTCTCTTGGTTCAGACATGCACTAGCTTTAGCTGATCACCTGGATAAAACACCCTTTGGCAGAAAAAGTGTGTTCTACTCAGCAGTTTTCCTATACAGGTATACCATCTGCCATTGAGAGAAGACATCTAGATATCTGCTGAACTGTGTGGGGGTTTTTGACCCCCATTTTTCATCTCCCCAAAAATGAAAACAAGAGTTTTTCTCTCTCTCTCCCTCTCATTTTAAAATTTTTTTCTTTTTTTTTTTTAGCATAGCAACTTGTATGGGCTGTCACCTCAGGTACTTGTTAAGGTATTCAGGAGCAATGCATCGTTACTGTGAACTACTCTGAAGAACATGTGCCCCCTGGCCACTATGAAATATATGAAATATACCTGAAATATACAGCATGCTTACATCTGCTTATATAAAACACTGACAAATAAGTAGAATAAAGTTATGCTTCACCTGTTTGTGCTAGGGTTGTATCAGAAAATCATTTTTCCACTCACCTAAACTCAGTGTCATCCTTTCAGAAAGTTGAATGGAGGACCTCAGACTTATTGAACTGTGACATTATTCATACATAAGAGAAAGTCTGTTTGGGAGCCTCCCTTGGAGAACTTGGCATAAACGAAGTTTTCCTTAGGTTTTCTTTCACTTACATCTAAGTTTCATCGTCTTCTCCTTACACTAGCTGTCATCATGCTGGCTTAACTCATGAGAAGAGCAGAACAAATAGCTTTTTTTCCCTGGGTTATTTTTCTGCCATTTATCTGAGTTAAATTGACCTGTCATGCATTGGACAAGCCAGGAGGAGCGACAGGAACATGTGGCCAGAAGTGGGAAACAAATGTGATTCCTTGGATTCCAGTCAGACTCGGTCTTTCACTCTGAAGCTTGCTCTGTTGCCACATTATCCAAAAGGTGGTCTACTCATTTTTCTTCCCAAATACCTCAGTTGTAAGTTCCTCTCCCTTGCTGTGCATGTCTTCCTGGTACTCCAGACACCATCTGGTTTTTCACTGGGTAGGAAGCAGTTCTTTGCTTCCCTCCATTTGCTGACTGATTGACTGACATGTTTCTGTGTGAAATTTCCTTTATATGACACTCTGTTTTATAATAATAAGTATATTAATGTACCTCTGTGTACATATGGATGTGGTGAATAAATGGATGTAGCTCACTAGTTGCTCTTGACTATGGCATTATTTAACTACATGGTGGTGTTAAATAATAACCATGATGTTATTTAACAACAGTGGTGACAGTGTCTTTGGGCAAGTTGGGTTTTCTCCATTCTTCCTGAGACCACGGTAACTAATGTTTTCCCTATTTCTCTCTCTCTTTCTCCCTTTGCTCCTCCCTTGTCCTGTAGGGTGTGATGGAAACCTGCCAGCTGCTAAGAACATCTTTGACCTTCTCCCGGTGCCACCATCGAGTTGATCCAGAGCCATACATCAATCACTGTGAAAGAGACATCTGTGCCTGTATCCAGGGTGTGGACTGTCACTGCACGGTGTTCCTTGATTACGCAAGAAGCTGTGCTCATGAAGGAGTGATTTTGGATGGGTGGCCCGAAGAGAGCTCATGCAGTAAGCTGACAGGATTATTCCTAGACTGCTTAGCCCAAATGAGATCAGATCTATCTTGCAGATTTATGTGCTGCAGCTAAAAGCAACTTTTAAGCTTTTTAAGGATGTTGATTCAGGCATGGCAGGATAAAATCTGAAGTGCCTGTAACTTCCATTTATCTCAAGTGCCTTTGCTCACTTCCCCTTTCAGCTCTCCATCACCCACCTTTCTCTAGAAGTTGTTCTCCCTGCGGTGGGATTGTTTGAACCATATATGGAGAAGATCCTGAGGGTTACAGGTCCCACCACGGTATACAAAGTCAGTGAAGACTTATTTGATACACAAAGGTATAGACTAGGATGTTCAGGATACATATGAGTTGGATGTGTGTTGTTATCCAGCCAGTACTTGTAAGTCAGCATCCTGGTGAAAGGCTCTCCGTAATATTTTTTTCAAAAAGACAATTGTTTCATCCTTTATTTGCTTGAACCAATTACGTTGAAATTGAGATGTTGCCTTTATTAGCTTGATTTTGCCGAGGTGAGAGGTCCTGATTGCATCTCTGCTAAGATTTTGCAACAAGGAATTTCATAGCTCAACTGGGATGGATTGTGTTTATAGAGCATAGGTCATGTTTGCACCCATTGTTGATTTACATATATACCTCCACTGGAGAACAGCAGTTAAATACGTAAGCACACAAACAAGTAATAATAATGAAGAAAATCAATCCTCTAATATTGTGTTCTCAATGATTTTTCTCATGTTTCTACATTACACAGGAAGGACAATTTTCTCAGGATTTTTATGTACATTGTTTTCAGGGGGTAACTGACTGATTTGTACTGACATCACTTTCTTTGGTAAAGATACTCTGCTATTGACCACCACTGAAGAAATCTGTGCCTTCAGATTATGGTTAGGGCAGGAAGACACTGCTAACCACTTGCTAAAGGGATCATACACCAGAGGAGAGCCTTATTAAAGCAGTAATTTCTTACCTTTCTACTGGGACATAAAAGGGGTCTGATGAAAACTTGTCTCCTTGCTTAGGGGTGCAAGCCAGAGAAACCATTTTTGCTAGTGCTGTCTGTAAGTCTAACTAAAGCCATGAGTGAAATGAACCCCTCTCTGTCCCAGGAATTTTAGAGCTCATTTCTAACCCTTGACTTTACAAACCACGTTTTTTCTGAGTCAGGAAAAAGAGAAGTGGCCTGCTGCCACATTGGGAGGTTAATTTTCTATCACCTTTCATCTGTGCTCTGATGCTTTCTCAGGAGATGATGACGATAGTTGCGTTGGAGGCATGAAATGCTCTGCTGCGTTGGAAGGGCTCTAGTGCTGTACTAGTGTGAGCTGGTGCCCAAGCCCTGGAGCCAAAGAGGGCAAGACTGCTCCTTCGTTACCCTCCCACCTCCTTCAATAGAGGATTTGCTGCCAAAGGGCAGGCTCTAACCTCTTCTTCCCACTCCATGCCCACACAGTCTTGCGGGGTATGCCTATGCATCAAAATCAAGGAATGACTATAGTGTGTGCTTGCATATTGGCCTAGCCTAGATAATGACAGCAGTGAAGATACCACAGCATGAGTGTTATCCTGTGCTGGCAGTTCTATGGAAGAAGAAGGAATTTCAGAGTCTTAAGTGTCTCCCAGTTCTCTCTTGAAACATGGAACAGTATAATTCAACAAATGAGTGGAGTAACTGCATAGCTTAAAAGGTGCAAGACATACTTGCCTATCCAAATTACTTTGATATTATTGCAAAACTTCTCCCCATATTTGCTTGATCCTTATGCACTTGGTTTTAGTTTTTAACACTCAATTTATTAGAAAAGCAATTGGCTTTAGCCTATAAGTATTTACTACATGACCTGACAGATGATGATCTTGCAAATCAAGTGTTTCTTGAATGTTCTGCTTCTGAAAAAGATATCATTGTTTGGAGATGATATGACTTTTTTGTTATTTCTGTGTTTCAGCCTTTGATAATTAAGGGATTTATTTATTTAAGAGTTATTGAGGAATTTGCATTTCTGATTTCTTTTAATTGTTTCAGGGCCAAGATGTCCAGTTGGCATGGAGTATAAGGAATGTGTATCCCCTTGTGCCAAAACCTGCCAGAGCCTGAATATCAATGAAGTGTGTCACGGACAATGTGTTGATGGTTGCAGCTGCCCTGGTAATTATTTACTGGGTTATTTACAGAGAAACATTTGGCAGTGATGCTACCTATTTTGTTAGAAGAAGGAAAGCTGTGTCTTCCTTCAAGTTTTCCTGAAATCAGAAACACTTCTCTTTTCTGGGACCATGCCCTAGAATAAACCAGTTTCTATAATGCCTGTATGCTCACTTGATGAAAGGGCCGTTTTTCAGACCCAACTGAAAAGTAAATGTTTCTGTGAAAACCAGCACCATCTAACACTCTAGGATTGCCTTTCTTTCTTGGTGAGGGAGCGCTTACCATCAACATATCTAGATTCCTTCTGAATTGGTTAGAAGCATCCAGTTAGTGGAAGAAAGACAGAGTATACAGAAGCAGTTTCTTGCAGAAAAACACTGCGTGTACAGCTCACACTGTAATTCTGAAGATCTTAATGATTTACGATGAACAGTACCACTTACGATTGAATCATTCCTACGGGAGATTTGGTTAGCTTAAAGGGGGCAGCCCAACCACCACAGTCTTCCTCCTCTGTCTATTGTACTTAAGACAACTGCAGGAAGAGAGTTTTATTCCTGGCTGCAAAGATCCATATGCTCCCATTTCTAGCTGTTTTTTGTTGTTTGTTTGGGTTTTTTTGTTTGCTTGGTTGTTTTTAATGAGACTATCTCTGCATTTCCCCTTCAAATCTGGACTTTGTGTGATGCATAGGGGTATTTACTGTCCCCCTGTACCGGGTACCAAGCATGATGGAGGTTTACTGAGAACATAATTTGGTTGTCATGTCAACCTTGTTTGAGGAGTCACTATTGCATTCAGAGCTTAGTCGTTTCCCATTTAGCTGCCAGTCACTTACTGGAGGTTCAAAGCTATCACTCTGTGGCAGGACCTGGGAAGGTGCACATAGAGGGTGACAGCTGATGTAACTAGACACAGGAGCTTATTTTCTTATGAAGGATCTAGATATTATTTGTGCAGTCCTAGGGGTGTTGGGACAAGCTGAAAGAGATTAATCCACTGGCTGCACAAGAACTCTTGCTATATTCTTCCTTTGGTAGCTGCACTGGTCAGTTCAGCACAGGAAAAGCCTAAGGGGACAGGAATGGAACAGCAGAGAAACAGGAGCTCAACAGAAAGGGTGCTGCATGAGCAACAAGCAGATGGGTAGAAGGAATGGCATGAAAAGAAATGACAATCAGCAGTTCAAAACTTTTAGTGTTATTTGGTGTGCAGTCAACAGGGAAGAATTTTTATTTCAGTTTCATAGGGAACCAGGAGGATCTGATGGATGAGTAGAGGAATTTGGGAATTAGGATAAGGATTATACCTTCACTCAGCTTCCCTGCAGTGCTTCAAGAGTAAAAAGGATCTGTTCAACGAATGTATGAGTAGAGGAATTTGGGAATTAGGATAAGGATTATACCTTCACTCAGCTTCCCTGCAGTGCTTCAAGAGTAAAAAGGATCTGTTCAACGAATGTCTTTTTTTTTTTTTCTTAAATGCACCACACAGTTACTTTAATTGCTGTAAATGGAATTACTATTGCCAGGAAAAAAAGTGGACGTTCTGTTTTCTTGTGCTCTCTGGAGAGCACACTGCTCTTAAATACTCAGATCTTGTTTTTAATATCTCACTGGAGGGATTTTCTCAACAGCAAAGATCTTTCCAGGCAGCTCTACAGGAAGAACGGGAGAAAGCAGACTTACCTGTGTCTCACTCTCAGTGGTGATTGCTGCTGCCAGGAAAAAGGGCCAAAATTTCTGCAGGTGATTGAAAGGAGTCCCTCAAAGAGGAGGGAGATGGGTATTCAGCAAATAAAATATTTTGTTACAGCAGCTCTTTCAAAAGTGGAGGAATATCAACTATCTCTCAATATGGGGATCTAAGAGAAAGAAACTTGTCCTTTCTTCTACTGATAGTTTATAGCGCTGTCTCAGACAAGTCTTGTAACTCTTCTCTACCTCCGTTTATCTCTGTAAGAGAAAATACTCTACATACAGAATAGGTAATTATAGTTGTGTAATATGGAAACCTCAGTGACTGGATCCAAGTTGGGAAGATGTCCATTTCACTTTTTGCTTCTGCAGAAGTTGAGAAAACACAGCTCCACACAAAAATATTTCCTTCTCTTAGACCTTCTCTTTTATGGTGTCCAACTTTATTTCTTCATTCCCTATTTTGTCTTCTCTTCTGTCCTCTTATGACAAATGCAAAACCTGTCTGGACACCCTTTACTGCAGTCAGTGAAGTGCATGTATTTTTTCAACAGTCAGGTTTCTAGACCAGCTCTGATCAAGCTTGATTGTGCTCCCCATGTTTGAATCGTGTATGTTCCAATATGTGTGTTTTGGACTTGGGGACTCACTAAGCAAAGAGCTCTTCTGGGAGCAATAGCAATGCTCCCTTCAGCACATCTGAGGGAGAGGCAGCACTAGAAGAAAAGTAGGCAGCAAGTCCTGTGAGGCTTTTTGGCAAGACTCATTCTTTTTTATTGCTGTCTATGACAAACTATGGATAATAATGTATATGAAGTTTTGCTAAAGTATATGAAGAACAAGAAAATCTAATCGTAGTTATGTTTGTGTCCCTGTGTGTGTGTGGCATGTGTATCTGCTGCTGCCCGACCTATCCAGAGGGGAAGCTCCTTGATGGTGAACATTGTATTGAAAGCTCTGACTGCTCCTGCATCCACTCTGGGAAACACTATCCTCCTGGCTTCACCATCTCCCAGGACTGCAACTCATGGTAAACTCCGTGCTGCTCTGGTGTGGTTGCTGTTGCTGTAGATAAGTACTGCACACCGGTTAGTGACTGTTTTAGATGATCTTTCTAGAAATGTCTCTCCCTACTTTTTAAAAATTTCCTCTCATTGGTAAAGAACATGCTTACTGGAAATGCCAGCCCCTTCCAAGAAGTGAGCTGTTCACAAAGACAAAATCAGCTCCGCTTTTAAAGGGATATTTGATCTGATAGAACAATGTGAGGGTCATACTCCTTCAAACAGTAAAGAACTACCTGTTTCCTGTGGATAAGACAGACCGGCAGGTTCCCATGTCTGGTTAGTGTCAGTGGTGGTGTTTTGTTTTGACTTCCTACATTTATTTAACCTCTAAACCCCATTTCTTTCCAAGAGGAGTTAGTTCAGGCACGTCCTTGGAATTTCTTGCGAAGCTAATGAATCTTCCCAGCTGCATGGCTCACGATTTTTCTTTCACTCATGAACACCAGCCTGAAGGGGAAGACTAGGTGTCTAATTAAAGGAAAGAGAATGAGTAATGTATTCCTGATCTGGTTTTGTATAAGTGTGAGCATATTTGTGGAAGGAGTTCAGACAACCTGGTGCCCAGATGTTTCCAATTAGAGTACAGAAGAAGGTCAGTGAAGGCCGCCATATGCAGAAGAAAGACAGTCTATGCATCATCACTGTTAATCAGAAGTTTTTCATTACCTGCACCATGTGTCACAGAATATGAACCACAATCATGACATTAGCATTTTATCTTTTTCCCTGGAGCTGTCTGTAGCTTTGAGCTTGGCCATGTTGTTCAGCCTTAGTGCTCTTGGGAGATCAGTGCTGCCTGATAGACTGTATTGTTAGAAAATCCTTCCTGTTATTCAAATTTGATACTGATGTGGAGAACGTCATTGCATCCGCTCTACATTTACCATCCTCAATAAACTGACACAAAAGGTTTTCAAGGGCTGGAATAATTAAAGGAATAAAAAGAATCTAGCACCTCTTGAAACTTAATTGATTTTGGAGATTCTAGGATTGCCTGGCATGGTGTCACACAGACCCAAGACTGACAGCCATCTCAATCACTATCAGTGCATGTTACTGTTTACTAGTAGTGCCTGTGGGGGATGGCACTAAATCCACCACCCAAAGACATTAAAGCAGAAATAATCCACCTCCTTGCAACTTGAACAGAAAGGGAAACTAAGCAAGAGGAACTTGAGTTGACAGTGTGCCGTCAGAGTGACGAAGGTCTGCTTTAGCAGAAGTCTAGCTGGCCAGTGAAGGAAAAGGATTATTGCTCTCCTATGATGAACTCATGAGGCTGTGACTGGAGTAGCATTACCAGTGCTGGGCCTCCACTGCAAGAGAGAGGGTTGTAGACTGGAGAGAGTCTTGTGGAGGATGCTGGAGATGATCACAGCAGAGGAGTTTATGATGTGAGGAGAAGCAAAGGGAAATAGATTTGTTTAAAGGCTAATGAGCAAACTTTCACTGCCTAAAGTGGGGTTGTAAAGAAGACAGGGCCAAACTGTTCTCAGAGGCAAATAGCAAAAGAACATGAAGCAATGGTCACAAGTTGCAGCAGGGGAAATTTTGTTTAGACACAAGAAAAAATTCTTCCTCCGAAACAGTGCAACACTGGGACAGCTGCCCAGAGAGGACGTGGGACCTCATCCTGGAGATTTCTAAACTCAAATGGACAAGGTCCTCAGCCACCTGATCTAGCTTTGAAGTTTCCTTCTTAGATTTGGGGGTTGTATGATTTTTCTGGAGGTCCCTTCAAACTTTTTTTCCCTATGATTCTGTCATATTAATAGAAATATCTTGAGAACCGCATTTAAAACTCATTCCACGTCAGTGGAATGTAGTTGAAAACCCTACTAAACACAGAACTTTGTCAGGTGAAAACAGAAGTTCTTGAGTTTTGCAGCCATTCCAGCTCATATTACCAGCAGTTGCTGTTGAATGATGGTAATATGGATGTATTAAGAAATGAGGTTATGGGAGATGGAAAGGGTGTTGAGGACAACTGGTCTAATTTCCCTGAAACAGGGCCATGCTTCAATTATTTGGGAAAAAGTCACAACAGAAGATTTGAATTCATGTACTCTTGCCTAACTTGTCATGATATGTTTCCTAGCATTTGTCGACATGGCACCTGGATCTGCAGCAATGGGGAATGCCCAGGTATGTTGTCTCTGCCCTTTTCAGGTTTTGACAAGTAAGCCTTTCCTACATCCCTCCCACTTTCATCCCACTTATATTTTTTCCACACAAAAACCAAACTTGTCTTTGTTCTTACTTGCTTGTTCCAGTGCAATCTAGATGGGATCTAGATGGGATCATACTTCTGTGCTTTTCTTGTGAGACAAGCCAGCCATTGTGCGATGTGGTTTATGTGTAGCAATGAAAAATCCTGTTTGGTGAGAAGAATGGTTCCTCTTTTGATTATTTAGTTACCAAGATATAAGGGTCTGTACGTTCAGGGAATTGGCTTTCAGGTAGAGGAACACTGCTCGGTTTCTTTGTCCATCCCCTATTTGATTGTCTGAATCAGCATACTTCTGTTGATGGGACAATTTGAAGTACTGGGAGTAGATGGGATCACTCTTAATACCCCATGGGTTTTGGCTCTAATGGTCATGTTACAGATGAAGGAGCTACAGACCCAGGGAGAAGGTGGCCACCCTCCCTTCCATCGGTGGTGGCAAACTGGAGAGGCAGCTCTGCAGGTGTTCTTGCTCCCCTTCCTCCTACTCTGCCTCCTGAACTCACCAGTACTGGTGGCTGCTGTCCCAGATTTTTTGCCTACCTGGGGAATGCAACTTTAATGCTGTGCATTGGCCAGCATACTGCCTTTCTTATTTCCTCCTGCTAGTTCTGTGGCCTACCCCCCGTTTCAGCTCCTGCACTATGTTCAGCCATGGAAAGGCCTGCTTGACCTGAAACAGCATTTGACTTTGCTTGAATTGTGCACAGAAGTCTGCAGGGAGACAGCACAGCTCTTCATCTTTTCTCTTCTCCTTGCCTTTGGGAACTGAGAGTGGAAGGGATTAGAAGGAGACTAGGGAGTTACGGCAGGGCAGGAGAAGAGAGCACAATTTTTGTGGGCTTGGTGTTTTTGTTTTGGTTGGGTTTTTTTGAGATGACACTGTGCAATCCTGATGAATTAGGAGAATTACAACAGTCTTAAAATGGCTGTCAAAACATCTGTCTTTCTATTAAAATTAAGCATCAATCAATTCTCCATTTCTTCCTGCTTTAGACTGAAAGAGCACTTGCCCCAAACTGTCTGCAGTAAAACCAGAAAAAACGCTTCCCCCAAACCATCGCCGGGAAAAAAAAAAAAAAAAAAAAAAAAAAAAAAAAAAAAGTGGAGGATACGCAAATGTTTAAAATAGAAATGAAATTTTTAGTGAGCTGTGCCACGCAGGACTGTGAGAAGCCCCATGCTTGAGATGTTCACTAGAGATCTCTCCCAAGTGCAGGGAATCTCACTGTCTAAAACTCAGAATCAAGGACACAGCCCCAGCTGATTTATGTCTTCTATCTAATGGGCAAAAACATGTTTACAAAGAAGAAACAGGTCTTTTTCTAACTTTGGTTTTTACTTAGATTATAGTTTTTAATGAGCTGAATTTTTATCCTCAACTCCAGCCATGTTTTCTTCATAGTGATTATAGAAATGAAGATAAGCCTGATATTGAGGCTTGCAAACCGATGTTAATACACAGCTTTGTGCAAGAGGGAATATAGCATTGCTGTCTTCTTCTGACTTGGGAAGCTGTGCTGAATGAGACCAGAAGTGAAAAAGAAAGCCAGCTTATTTTTGTACCTTCTGCCAACATATCCAAGTCACTTTTCAGCTAGGCTTGTGCAAGACTGAAGGCACTATAAGTGCAGCTGTTGTACATGTACCTGCTAACATCTACAACCTGTACTGAGCAGTCCTTGATAGGAACAGTAGCCAAATTCATATTCTTACCTGTCCTGTTTTGTCTCTATTTGAAACAATATTGCAGCATATTTTTATTGTTGGTTGGTTATTTTTGCAACAAGTATTTCTATACTCATGCGTCACAGAAAGTTTAGGTACTTAGACTCACATAAGCTCCAGGCAGTTCCATTATTTTTTTACCAACCTGTTTGTCAGGAAAGGTTTCTTTTATTGTGGGAATGAATTGCCTAGCTGTAAGTCTGGTGATAAAGCCGGGTACCCAGCTGGAGGTAGCACTTCAGAAGGCAGTGCTGTGTCAGCCAACTAGCAATAGCTGGCTAGCACTAGCAAGAAGCTCTCAAGCTGATATAATAATTAAATTAATTATGAAGGCAGTAGGTTTCAGGAAATCTCATGGGATGCATTACACTAAATGGAGGAGATAGAGGGACCCATAAGAAGAGACTTTGCCGCAGGAAAGAAATTTCCCTCCCAGGAGCAATGCCAAAGGGCTGGGACTTGTCTTGGGTAGCAGTCCCTGGCTCTCCATGCTGCAAACTTGTCCTTTTGGTTCCTAGCTGCAGAGAACACCCTGGAAATCAAACTGCACGTAATATTGTGGGTTATGCCTAGTTTTCCTTAAATCTGTTCTCCACATCTGGTAGCCAGTTAACTGACTCTGAGGTTGAGTAGAATAACACTTGTTTTACCTTTGTCCAAGTTTAATTGAACAGAAGGCAGGATTTCCAGGGTGAGCTGGTAAATAACAAGCTGTCTTACTCTCCAGGGGATGACAAACATCCCATGGGTGCTGGACTTCTCTTAGGGTAAATCAGAGATGTGCAAGGCTGAGAATCCTAAGGATCTGTGAGGCTGTGCTTTAGCACAGGCTGGTTTAAGATGGTTAACACTGAATTATATGTTGAAGAGGGAAACTTCTGTTTGATGTTCATTAGGCAGATCTTATGTGGGACTCAAAGGCAGTAAAGAGAGAATAACTCATGGTGTTCACTGGCCAGGTTGCAACATTTAACCTTTCTCCATCCTTTGCCAGTGGAGTCCCAAATTAGGCCAGCACCTGAATTTTGTTCTGGACAAGGAGGTCTCTTCCCACCTTGTTTGCCATGGGACCATCTCAAACTGTGATAGTCTTCTCATATGAAAGAATTTATTCGCAAGCTTTGCGGAGCTGGAGCCTCCCTATGTGTTTGCAGAAGCCCTAGCATAACAGGGTACTAAATCCCAGCAATGACATTTGAATACTGCCTTCCTGGAGATGAAAGCCACAATTTACCAAAACATCTTAATATGTTGATATGTTTAAGTAGCCTCTTTTTGTAGTAGAAGGGTGGGCAAGCCAGACTTTCACATTATTCTGTAAGGACTTTAGATGTAGCTATTGTAACTATAGAATTATTTTTAAGTTTATGGTAGTTAATTAAGATAATGGTTCAGAGTAAAGTCCAGCATAAATTCTGCCCTTGGAAGAACTCCAACAGTAATTATCTTCCAGCTCTTTGTTCTGATAAGGTATTTTTACTTTAATGTTAGAATAACTTATTCAAGGCAGCCCAACAAAGGAATCAGCACTGTGTGGGGGCTGTTCAAGGAGGCCACCATGAAGAAGGCTTTCAGACACTGTTGCCTTCATAAAACCGTACTGCAATGCTCTATAAACACCAGTAGAAAGACAAAGAAGGGGCTCACAATCTGCCAAGACATAGCTGTGAAACACAGACTGAGAATGAGGCACCTCTGCAGAACAAGAGCAGAGCAGCAGAGAGAGTCCAACAAGTCTTGTTGCAAATTTTGATTTTCAACTCTGTAAAAACACCTGCATTCTGCAGCTAGCTCTGTGGATGCAGATGTGCCCCACCGGGCTAAGTAAAAGTGGATTTGAAGTGTGTTATGTCAAGATGTTGCATAGCTGTAAAGAGGCAACATGTCCCAGCTTCTGGAGTGTGTGGCTAATGCTGGGTAATCCTGAGTGTCTTTCCCGCTTCTGCCAGTCTTCGGCACTTGTACTTATGTTCTCTGTGGCTCAGTTTCTCTATCGTATAAAAAGGAAAGCTTAGTTCCTACATAAAGGAGAGCGTGGGTTGCTGTTTAAAATTGTTAGTGCCACCAGCACCCATTGCTTAGGTACTAGGTACTAGCCTGCGGAGAGCTTGAGCAAGTGCACTGAGTTTCCAGGGCCACTGAGGAATATACCACAGAAGAATCAAATCTGCTTCAGTGCAGAGAGCTGAGCCGTTTGCTGACGACCTCGTGACCCTTGGTTTGAAACATTATATAGGCTTTTCCGTAGGCATGATTTTCAGCTCCTGAGTGCGATTTATACCATATTCCCCAGCTTTTGTTGGCGCCTCTGTTACTACTGGTAATGACTTACAGGAATAAACAGTGCGATAAGCATCTTGCCGGTGCTTTCTGGTCTGTGGGGAACTTTGGCCTTGTGCAACCTGCTCCACTGGGCTGCTCTTCCCCTCAGTGGCTTGGGGGGACAGGCAGGATTTTGCTTGCAGCCAGCACTGGGGTGGTTAATGGCTCTCTTTTTCAGGGGAATGCTCTGTCACCGGCCAGTCCCATTTCAAAAGCTTTGACAACAAGTACTTCACCTTCAGCGGGATTTGTCAGTACTTATTTGCCAAGGACTGCGTGGAAAATTCCTTTTCTGTGATCATTGAGACCGTGCAGGTAACAGCATCCTTGCCTGGCGTCTGTGCACCTCTGCACATGCTCTTCAGAGAGCAGGAAGGGCTGTGGGAGCATGATATGAATTGCAGGCGCACAGGCCAACAAAAGTAATTTTCCTATGAAATAATTAGTTTAAATAACACAGGCAGTCTTTCTGCTTAATTAATAGTGTTTTGCTTCTCCTCGCTGACACTCCCAGGAGCCTATCTGGAGATTGAGATTCGTAATGAGATTTGGAGAATGAGCCCTCACCACCTCTTTGCCAGCCGAATAAACAGATGCAGACAAGGGTGCACCCCTTGCAAAGTACCCTGAAGGCTGGTGCCTCGATAATGCCCAGGAAAAGACATTTCCTCAGACACCGAGTAGGGTGCGCTGGCAGAGTAGTACCTTGGGTTGCTTTCCATTAAGTCATATGGGCCGATGATTTCTGTTGCTCACTAGCCAGTCAGCAGCTCCTGACTTTCTTCACCGTCTCCCCTGACGGATGAGACAGAGGCAGCTGGAGGTCAGTGAGCGGAGGCGGATGGAGAGAGGCAGGAAAGGGAGGCAGGCCAGCGTGGGCAGGGAAGGAGACCCTGGAGGGGGTGTCATGGGGAGGTTAACCCGGTCGTGAAATCAATCGGCCAGTTGCATATGGGAATAGGTGAATGAACCTGGAGATTGAAAAAGGTACTGAATCAAGCAGAGGGGAAGGAAGGGGACAAGGACAGAGGAACTGAAGGCAGAGGGAGGTACGATGGAGTCAGGAGACTGACAGGAGTGAAGGGCAGTATCAGCCTGCCTTGCAGGACAGGAGCAACAGAGTCCAAAGTCACAGGCTTTGGAGAAACGGGGTGTGACGGGAGTGTGACGGGTCATAGGCACCATCTACGTCTGTACCCTGCGTTAGAAAGCTCTGAGGTCATCTGTGCTTGGGAACTTGCAGAACGTGTTTCCACTGAAACTTCCCTTTCGAAACCAGGGAGGAGACCCGGGGGCCTGCAATCCCCATTCCCCATCTGCGTAACCCGCAGCCGGGGAAAATAAATAGCACAAGGGTGCGAACCGTGCAGCTGCTTCCCAGCCTGATGGGCTCTGCGGGGCAGCGTGCCTTGCCTGCCCCTGCTGCAGCTGGAGGGGCTGGATGCTGGTCACCGGCATGGGCCACTCCTGGGGGTCCAGGGTAATGCCTGTGGAGTGCTTTCCGGGCTCGGAGACAAAGGAGCTGCGGATAACTCCCTGATGAATGATTAAGAGGATAATGGAAGAAAGGCTGCCAGCCTGGTGTTTGCGGGATGCAGAAACTAGATCCATAAACCACTGAGACACTTAACACCTCCCAAATTAGATGCCGAAATGCCTTTTGGGGGCCTGGGGCTAAGTCACCAATGCTGTGAAAGCTTGAGGTTCAAGGCAAATTTTCCCTTCTTTGTAGTGTGCAGATGATCCTGATGCCGTGTGCACTCGCTCAGCTTCTGTCCGAATCCGGGATATGGACAACAGCCTCATTAAAATGAAACATGGAGGAGGAATTTTACTGAATGGACAAGACATACAGATCCCTTTGCTACAAGGTGTGTTTGCATGGTCTAACTCTGGCCAGCCACTGAATGGATCCTCCTTACTACTGTTTTCTGGCACACCTTAGCCCAGTTCAATCAAAAAGTGTTTTCAATACCGAATTCTCACTTGCAGTCTCTTCTAGAAGCTCTGTCATTCCAGCACCTCTCCATGCAGCCACACATCTTGGCTCAGCTCCTCTAAAATTAGGAGAATTAAGCTGGTCTGGATTTTAGAGATTTGATCTTGAAAACCACTGCTGGTGTATGCTTTTTAAAAAATATTATTTTTTTTTTATCTAGAAGCTTGAAATCCCTCCAGTTGTCTTGCAAAGTGTTACAGGTAATGCTTGAAGTTTTGCAGAATGCACATATATCCTCTCCTAGGGCCCCTGAGTGCCTTAAAGCAGAGCCTATGGAGAAGTTCATGCAGCTACAAACTGCTGAGCAGGCACAAAGCTTGGGAAGCGTGAAGTGGGCATTGTTGGCACCCCTTGCTTTGGCAGACCTGCGCCCCCCCGCTCTGTGGCACCCACTCTGTTGGCCTGTTCAGCACGACACAGCAGCCCCAAGGCAATGAAACACCCCATCCTGGCTTGACTGACTGACACTTTGTGGTTGTCTTAAGGTGCCCTCCGTATCCAGCGCACGGTGAGGACTTCAGTTCGCCTTACCTACGGGGAAGATTTGCAGATAGACTGGGACGGTCATGGTGAACTCCTATTGAAGGTAGTCTTTCTTTCTGTCTCTTTTATTTCTGCCTTTTTGCCCCTTCTCTCGTCCCACCCAAATACGTACAAAGATTTTCTTGTCTGAAGTGAGACATTGCTTTGTGTTGCGTGTTAGAAATTCCATTCTCTTTTGCTACCCCCGGAGTGACATACAGGTCCTTTTGTATTCCAGAAACAAACATTTTCATCCTACAGCAGCTTGGTAAGCTTTTTTTTTTTCCTTTCTTTTTTTTTTTTTGTGCAATGACAGCCTTTATTAACCATGAATAGTTTTGTGTTTTGTTCAGCAGATACCCTCCAAACTGGGTTTTTGCTTTCATTTGCTTTGACAGTCCTGTCTGTAGCAATGGATTCATGACTTAAAATAAGGGAATAATATGGCTCCAGGGACACAGTTACTCATAATTTCCAGGAAAAATCAATTAACTCATGCAAGATATGTTGCATGCTCCTTCTACTATGAGGAATGTTTAAAGTCACCCTTGATTAACAATTAGGGTTTGTCTGTGCTGCAGACCACAGCGGAGTGTAGAAATATCCAAAACAGGTTTAAAAGAAATGAGCTGTAAGGTAAGCAGTCTAGCTGCAACAACAGAAAGCTTTACATAAACCACTTTTTTTTTTTTTGAGGGGAGTTTTTTTGGTGCATGTGTTGCAAGCTGCAGAATGAGTTGCAGCACAGAAAAGCCTGTGAGGAAAGGGGAGAAGATTATTTGCTGTGGAATAGTCTCCTGATAGCTGATAAACCATCACAGGTTCTCCAGCTAAGCCATCTGTTTTCATCTTTGGTTGTTCTCATTTGATTGGTAGGTCTTGGGGACAGCGAGTGCTGTCCCTGAGGGTGTATCCATACCCTCAGGGGTGTGCTTCTGCCTGTAGCATTGGTTCCTGGTGTGATGATCTGCAAGCTATGGGCTGCGGGCCTGCGTGCTCCTGCCATGTTTGCATGGATGGGTGCTTAACCACAGCCCTGCTGCCTTCGAGTCCCACTTGTGGTAGGGGCTTGTCAGCTGGGCCCTGTGTGGGGTGAGTTTGCTCACTGAGAAGAGTTTTGCCAAGAGAGCCAGTTTTCCTGGGGTCACTGCTTCTACCAAGCAGTGAGCGCTGCTGCCATCTCTGAACCACGGCATTGCTTTTGCACTCGCATCGCCTGCCCCGACACCTGGCACAGTATAAGGGTTCATGAAAAGCTAGTTCAGAAGTGAGTACAAGAGTTTAAAAGACAACGGAGAAGAAAGGTTGAGAGTAACTTTAGAAAGCATCCATGGTTTTGTTGTTGTTTTTTCGATCTAGCCTGTATCTCTCTGCTCCAAGGGTCCTAGAAGTTGTTTTTGGGCTGAGAATAATTCAGTTCAGTCCCTTGGCATGAATCAGAAGTTTTGGCTTTCCTCAGTACTCAAAGTATTTTTCTGCCTGGTCAGAGACCCGTGTAGCCTGGCAAATTCTTTCTTACTGTTAAAACAAATCTAATTTTCTGCTCCAGATCCTCCACCCATAAAAGCGGTGGAAGTTTCTCCAATCATCTGCATTTATTCAGTTCTGCTCTGATCTCCTTCCCTCGCTGGGTATCTGAAGCATCTTTTTAATTGCTTTTGGAGAGTTAATTTATGCTGGATTTGTAGACTGACCTGTTGCCAAGCATTTCTGACAATTGAGGGAAGTGATACACTTCCATTACCTTGGCTGGACTTCTGGTAAAAATTCTTTCTGTGTTCCTCAAGAAGGCTTCCCTTTCTGTGACCACTTGATATTTGTGATTTGAGCTTCCACTTGAAAATACATCAGAATTTGGATTTGTATGAGTCATTGTTCATCTGCAGAGTATGTGAAAAAGTAGCTTCCTTGGCCATTGGAGTAATAAGGATATGTAGCTTCTAGTAACTGATGGGTTTTCTTTTTGATGTTCCATATCTACTCTCTGACCGCTGTGTTCAAAGGGAGGGTAGTATCAGATTATATTTTGGAGAATGTTTTTATTTTTAATTATACAGAAAAGCGTTTTTCTTCAAAAAATGTGGTTTTCTACTGTTTTTGGTTATGTTTCACTGGTTACTCCTGCCAACCTGACTAAAGTAACACTCTAGTAAACGTATATAGAGAGCTGCTGTAGCATTAAAGCACTGAGTCAGCTCCCGAGCACTGTTGGTAGCACTTGTGATGTACCAGATCTTTACTTCTAATAGAAACTGACATTTCCTACTAGAATAAAAGATATTGGTGCCTTTGTGTTGCAGACGTTGTTTAGGAGATTCCCCCCTGTTTACCTCTAAGCTTAATGTCTGATTACAGATATTCCCTTGATTTGCAGTAAGAATAAGGCAGGGTGAAAAGTACATCTGCTATGTGGGTTGTTTGCAATGCTGCTTTTAGTGCATCATAAGTTTCTCTAGGCAGGAGGAAGCTCTAATGAGGTAATGTAGCTTTAGGGATAGTAGTCTCGTCCTTATTTTGTTAATGGTCTGTAATGTTGAGGGAAACAACTCACCCAACATTGTCTCTGTTTTGTGACAAACAATCTCTTTAAATTTTTTTCATCTTCAAATTTCTTTTAAAATGTGAAATGGTTTCGGGTGCTGCATCTTCTCCCAAATTACCACTAGAAATATAATCATCTCACTATATTAAATAATGCGACTCCCACTGTTGCTCTGTTCATATATATGAATGAAGGGGAAAAATATGGAAAGACTAAACTGGAATGTTGATCAAGGCACAAAAGTAAGCCATTTTTCTTCTAGTCACCTTCAGTTACTGTCTGAGACTGTCACCCTACCATGCAAAAATTCTCCTGCTGCTACTAATACTAGCATTTTTGTTAGAAGTTTGAAAATGTAGTACAGTGAAATTGTGTCTATAGTATTTTAATGTGTATTTGAGAATTTCCTTCATTGTTAAGTTGTGTATGGTTCACCCTTTAGAAAATATTGTTATACAGTGGTGATCTGTCCTGAAATATGACCGGGCTAATGTTATGTTCCTTAGCTGTCTCCAGTCTATTCCGAAAGGATGTGCGGGCTATGTGGAAATTACAATGGTAACCAAGGGGACGATTTTCTTACACCTTCTGGCATGGTGGAAGCTCTTCTGGAAGATTTTGGAAATTCCTGGAAGCTCAATGCAGACTGCCAAGACTTGTTAAAACAAGACAGTGACCCCTGCAATCTCAATCCTCGTTTAGGTACTGAACTCCATCCAAAATTAACACGTGCAGCAAACTGCAATCTTCCGTGTTACATAACAATAAAAATTAAAAATAAATAAAAGAACAGTAAAGACAAAAGAGAAGAAGCTAATGTTGCTTGCATTGCCAGTGGGGTGGCTGTAATCTCTGTTAAAAAAAAACCCAACAACAAACCAACAACAAAACAACAAACCCCCAAACAGACAGACAGTGATTGATACAGGCTTCCTAAGGAAAATGTAATGTTTTGTGAAAATTGAAAACAAAAATCGGTCATGTGGGATCATGCTGCTGTTCAGTCGGAGTTAGACCACCATAGCCGCAGCACAAACTTGTGCCACTGAAACTACTCTTACAAGTGATAGCAATACTATGTTTAACCTCCGGGTGGACAAAACACCCGTCGTCTTCACCCCTCTGTCCTTACACATTATACACTTTTTCAGATCCCTTGTCTCCTTTCCTTTACTGCATCCCAACAGACAGCCTTCCTCCTTCCCTCCATAGTACTTAGCTGTCCTGGTTGGACACAGGGAGAAATTCTTAGAGGAATTTTCTTGTCCAAGGTGTTACAACAAGCTCTGATTTCTGGGAGGAGTGAGCACACAGAAAATTTTATGGCTGTAGAACAAAGCAGGCACTGTAGATTCATGAGTGTAATGCATCCTAGAAGGTTTAATTTTGTAAATATAAAAAGCAGCAGAAAACAGAGGCCTTGTAAAAGGAAGTACAGCACCAGAAATAGTAGTAACAGAATACAGAAGCATTGCTTTTCCTTGATTTGTTTTACTAGTGAAACATTATTCTTTTAGTGGAGCTCATGACCTAATAGCTATGATGCTATCTATGCCTACTTGATCTTACTTTATTCTTCTGTGTGTTTTAATTTTTTTACAAAAGAAAAAGAAAATGGTTATTGTGGTTCTTCTTGCTTTTCTTGAAAGCCACTGATTGATTCAGTGCAAACATGTCATTTTTCTCTTTTTAGCCAAATATGCTGAGGACTCCTGCTCTGTTCTGATGTCTTCTGCATTTGAACCCTGTCACCATGAAGTCAGTCCTACTCCCTATGTGAAGAACTGTCGCTTTGATGTTTGCTCCTCCTCCAATGGCAAGGATTCTCTGTGCTCTTCTATTGCTAATTATGCAGCAGCCTGTGCCAGGAAGAGCATCCTGGTCCAGTGGAGAGAACCTGACTTCTGCCGTAAGTGAAATGCTCCTAAAACTTGCTTATTTCCTTGTCTCAAAGGAATTTCTTGGCAATGTCAGATGAGACATCTAGAATGAGCTGATTTCTGCAAGGTGCCAAATATTTCTTAGGGCAAATGATGCGAGAGTATTACACCCTAGCAAGGATGCAAAAACTGTTCACAGACACTGCTCAGCACTGGGGGAGAGAAGCAGTCATCTGACATACCTCAGCAGAGCTTTTGACTGGATTTCCATTTTCAGCTCTATTTAAGTTTCAGCTGCTCACCTGGAAACTTTCTGGATATCCCAGGGTAGGAATCTCCAAGTGATTTGTAGTAACGTATGAATTGCTTTGCAAAAGAAGGTACCTCCTTCTTTTGAGGCCCAAGCTTCTCAGCTCCTGACCTTGTCAGTGACTCCTGACTTCAGCCAAAGTAGAGGGTATGGAGGAAGCACAAAGGCAGGTACTTGGTGAAATGGTATCATAGAACAGATTCATAGAAGTATAAGATAAAATTATATCAGAAGGGACCTCCTGGTACAACCCCTGCTCACAGCAGGGCTAACTTACAGCAGATTGCCTGGGGTCTTGCCGGGACAAGTTTTGAGTATCTCCAAGGATGGTGATCCCACAACCTCCATGGCATCTCTCTTAGCAGTTTGATTATCACCCTGTCAGTGCAGAGGTCTGAAATCTGTGTCAGATCTCATTTTGTGTACACCATTCAGCTAGTGGGTAAACGTAATTTTTCTAACCACATATGAGCTCATTTCCTTCTTCTCCTTGTAAATTCCAGTATGAAGTGCCAGCTGGTTCAAGATGAGAACCTGAACCTTGATCAACAGACCGTGGGTGGCACCACTGAGCTAGGCAAACAAGAGCTTTGTCTCTGGCATTTTGTGTAGACCTTTAACTCCTATGAGAGTCAGCAAGAGTTAAGTTTTGAATTCCCCTGAGGATTGTTTGCCGGATGCCAAATGGCAACCCTGGTTCAAAAGCTTGTAGTCTAAAAGATGAGATAATGTGAGAAGATAGAATGAAAATTCAGACTGCAGGTTTCAGTTACGGAGGCGGAATAACAGGATGCTTTTGCTTAGATCAGTCTAGTGCGAGATTAATAGCCAAAAAGCTAAGAAGCTGGAACAGAAGCAGCCAACATTTTTATTTCTTTACTTTCTCTGTTAGGTCAATGTGGTAGGAAAAAATCCATTGCAATGAAATTTTGTTGGAACATGGACATACTTTTCCCCATAAATATTTGTGAAATGGATGTTTTTCCATTTTCCTGAGCAACTTTGCTGTTAAGGAAAGAAGACCATTGAAAATTTTGGGGAAAAGCATGTGTACTTGGCAGCCCTCCAGATCTGTTCTGCTGTTTCTTCCCAAACAGGGGTGGGAAAAACATTTATAAAGTGAATGCATAGAAACTGGAAGAGAAAAGGAGAGGTCACTGCCCTCCCACCAGGTAGGGTCTGTACCTGTAAGGTCAGTGACTACAGCTTCTGCAGGCTGGAGAGTACTTACTGTGCATGAGAACAAAACCAGTTTATGTTAAACCGCTGCATGGTTTCATAATATTTTACCTAATTTATGTAAATGTTCAGATAGTGGAACAGTAATGTAATAAAAATCCTTTTAAAATGTGCAGGTCTGGAGGCTGAAAGAAAGAGCAGTGATAATGCACCATTGTTCTTTCTGTAATTGAACAAGTCAATTTTCACAATTAATCTTTGATAGTGCAGAGCTGCTTCCTCCTTTCTGTGCATTACAGAGTGCTTTATGCTCTCATAAAGTGACGATTTCCCTGATTGCAGATCCATCAGCCCCCATTAAATAATCCTGATGCCCCAGACATCTCCTGTCACATGAAGGAGAGCAATCCGTCTTTTAATGGGCTTGAGACGCGAATGTGCAGGTTGCATAATTTGTGCTGATGGCCCAGTGCACTGAACACGTGCTCCACTCCTGCCTTGGTCGACAGAGATTCAGTTTCTTGGGAAATGACTTGACAGAACCAGTTAGCTTGATTTGAAGTGGATAAGTGGCAGGAGGTAAGTCATTAGTGTAGCACAGCATTTCTGGTGCATGTCAAGCTCACAAGTGCATTCATCTCCCACATCTTTGAAATTATTTTAGTTGCAGTCTGATTGTTTAAAAGCTGACTTGTACCCTTGCAGCCCACAATGAATGAGCAGCAGAGCCAATCCCTTCATGCTGCATGGAAGGAGCAGATAGGCCATACTGTGAAGGGCTGTCTTTCTCATTCACATGCGTGTAAAAAACTGGGTAAAAAGCTGGCTGGGGGGCTGGACCCAAAGTGTTGCGGTGAATGGAGTTAAATATAGCTGGTGGTCGGTCACAAGTGGTATTCCCTAGTGCTCACAATTGGGGTCAGTTTTATTTAATATTTTTATCAATGATATGGATGAGGGGATTGAGTGCACCCTCAGTAAGTTTGCAGATGACACCAAGTTGTGCAGGAGTGTTGATTTGCTTGAGAGTAGGAAGGCTCTACAGAGGGACCTAGATAGGCTGGATCAATGGGCTGAGGCCAACTGTATGAGGTTCAATGAGGCCAAGTGCTGGGTCCTGCACTTGGGTCACAACAACCCCATGCAACGCTACAGGCCTGGGGAAGAGTGGCTGGAAAGCTGCATGATGGTAAAGGACCTGGGGATGTTGGTTGACAGCCAGCTGAATATGAGCCAGCAGTGTGCCCAGGTGGCCAAGAAGGCCAACGGCATCCTGGCTTGTATCAGTAAGAGTGTGGCCAGCAGGACTAGGGAGGAGATTGTCCCCTTGTACTCAGCAGCAGTGAGGCTGCACCTCAAATACTGTGTTCAGTTTTGGGCACCTCGCTACAAGAAAGACATTGAGGTGCTGCAGCATGTCCAGAGCAACGAAGCTGGTGAGGGGTCTGGAGCACAAACCTGATGAGGAGCAGCTGGGGGAACTGAGGTTGTTTAGCCTGGAGAAGAGGAGGCTGAGGGGAGACCTTATCGCCCTCTACAACTACCTGAAAGGAGGCTGTAGTGAGGTGGGGGTTGCTCTCTTTTGGCAGGTAACAAGCGATAGGATGAGAGGAAATGGACGCAAGTTGCACCAGGGGATGTTTTGATAGGGTACTAGGAAAAATTTCTTCACAGAAAGGGTTGCTAAGCATTGGAAAGGGCTGCCCAGGGAAGTGGTTGAGTCCCCATCCCTGGAGGTATTTAAAATATGGGTAGACGAGGTGGTTAGGGACATGGTTTAGTAGTGGACTTGGCAGTGTAAGGTTAATGGTTGGACTTGATCTTAAAGGTCTTTTCCAACCTAAACAATTCTATGATTCTATGATTCTATGTCCCTGGATCTTTCTTCAGGTTTTAGGACCTGCTGCTAAGCCCGCTATTTTCCTTAATGTGAAATGCTGGGGTAGTTTATTGTTTTTGCATGGCTTCTGTGAGAGGATTTATATGGGATATATCCAAGAGTGCTGGAGTGGGGAGTAGGGAATTAAAGGCAGGCTCTGAGCAGCATTTCAGGATATCTACATTGCATGGTGGAGCTCAGCATGCCAGCTGGTGCTGGTGGAACAGCTGTTTTAAATCTCATCCTGACAAGGTGCGTCTTTACCCAGAGCCTCTGACCTAGCTGCGATTGTGTTTTCACTTTGTGATACCCAAGAAACTGGTCAGGATTTATGCCTTTTTCACTGTCGGTTGAAAAAACACCCGCAGGAAGCTGGATGAACTATCTGATGGGTACACATTTTCCCAATGCTTTCTCACTATTTCCCATCTTATCCCTGGGACAGGCTGAGCTTCAGAGCACAGCACTGAGCTGTTTTGGTGTTGTAACAGGCATCTGTAGAGACTAGATGAACCTCACAATTTCCTCTCATTTTCCTGGCAATAGTGGGATGTTTTGTTTTTTGTTTTTTTTTTAGTAGTGACAGTGTATTACAAAGTGTACAGACAACAGTCCCCCCCAAGGTCAGTTGTCTTGCCTTTTTGCTGTTAAAAACAGATATTGCTGCGAGGTGATGGAGCACTGTATTTGGACTTAGAATGTAAACATGGCATTGGGTACGATAACTGGAAAAACAGGGGATGTTTTTAAAATCTTAGGAAGCACATGGGCAGGTAAGATCAGTTACAAAGCTTTAGCTAAGAAAGGGATCCACTGCAAAGTTGTCCCTGTGGGCAGGGAGTGTTATCACTGACTAAGAAGTAGGGCAGAATGTTGGGGTCAGTTATCCAATCTTTTTTGAATCTCGATACTCTAGTAAACTGGTGTACCCGTCTGAAATCTGCCAAACCAGTTCCTTGTTTCCAGAGGATCCTGTGTAGCAAATCATACTTTTGGCTGAGGCTTCATGGTTGCCCTGCTTGCACATGCCTTTAGTGATGAAAGTTAGTTTTAAAATTGTCCTCAGCCCTGGGCTGTGCCTGTTCAGTGTTTGATTTATTGTAAAGATCGTGTTTATGTAAATTAGAAGCACTGTTCTGTGAATAGCTGCCAAAGACTCCTATAACTGTGAGTGAATCTATTTATTTCTGAGTTAGGAGGTATTTATTCTGCCTACTATGTTGATGAGCACACATAAATTTCTTGGGCAGTGTTGTGAAAGGTATGCTAAATAGTTTGGGCATGATTCCCAAACTTGGGAGATCTTTGCTCTGAAGAAGGCTTCAAGTCACCTCAGATGACTCTGGGCTTATGCTCCCGTGTAAGGGACTTAAGATGCCTCAACAGAAGTTGGGGAGCTGTTGGTGCAATCATTCCTCTCTTCAGTAAGTAGGAGTAATTCTTAATTTCAGAAGAATTTTGTGAAGGTAAGCATTAGATGTTGGTTAACATGTTGGCCTTGCTTTGTTAGCCTCAGTGTTGGTTCAGCCCTGCTAGCGGCTGGGTGAGGCTGCAGGGCTGTAGCCTTGCTATAGTTTTTCTTTTTCTGCCATTGCTGCTACAGTTCCCAGGGGTATGCGCTCACAGAAGAGAGGGTAGGGATTATCGGATCATGCTGCAGGCATGACAAAAGGAAGAGCTTTCTCTGTAAACCTTTGATCTCGGTTTTAGCACAGTACAAATGTGCCAACTTTTATTTGCAGCTGCTTCCCTCACTCTGCTGACCATCCTACCTCATCGCCTTACAACTCTGGCCGTTTGCTTTGGAAGGTTGCTACAAACGACAGGTTTTGTAAATCCTGCTTATCAGGAAGCCTGTTAAAAGCCCTTGTTAATACTAGCCTGTTTTCTCGGCTCTGAAATGTGTTGTCGTAGCTGCCACCTAGCGCCGATGCTGATGCATGCAGAGGAGATGGCCTCAAAATCAACGCTGTAGAACTCAGTGGAAGTTTTATAAACAAAGAGTCAAAATGGCTCCAAAAGCCATAATTAGGTCTCCATAAAAATGAGTTAGTCATCAAAAATCATGAGTACCCAAGGTTTGGCTCCACGATCACTAAATGACTTAATTATTTGTGCCTGTTTCCACAGAAATCACTGGGAGCTTCTGGGATCACACACACGCACACGTGAGGCTTTAAACTGTTGCAGCATCTGCTTATCAAGCCAGAAACCTACATTTCTACTTATTTTGACCAAATTGTTCCTAACTATGTTGCAAAGGAAAAGAAGTGTGAATATGTACATGACACTTGTAATGCTCCTAATTTGTAGATCCAAGTAATAACAGAGGTTGGACAGAGCCCGTGTTTTTTGCTCTGGATGAAATTTTGTGGATGGATTTCCACTGCAGGAGTTGCAATCCAATCCTAAGCGCGCTGGCCTGTAGCCTTGCTATAGTTTTTCTTTTTCTGCCATTGCTGCTACAGTTCCCAGGGGCATGCGCTCACAGAAGAGAGGGTAGGGATTATCGGATCATGCTGCAGGCATGACAAAAGGAAGAGCTTTCTCTGTAAACCTTTGATCTCGGTTTTAGCACAGTACAAATGTGCCAACTTTTATTTGCAGCTGCTTCCCTCACTCTGCTGACCATCCTACCTCATCGCCTTACAACTCTGGCCGTTTGCTTTGGAAGGTTGCTACAAACGACAGGTTTTGTAAATCCTGCTTATCAGGAAGCCTGTTAAAAGCCCTTGTTAATACTAGCCTGTTTTCTCGGCTCTGAAATGTGTTGTCGTAGCTGCCACCTAGCGCCGATGCTGATGCATGCAGAGGAGATGGCCTCAAAATCAACGCTGTAGAACTCAGTGGAAGTTTTATAAACAAAGAGTCAAAATGGCTCCAAAAGCCATAATTAGGTCTCCATAAAAATGAGTTAGTCATCAAAAATCATGAGTACCCAAGGTTTGGCTCCACGATCACTAAATGACTTAATTATTTGTGCCTGTTTCCACAGAAATCACTGGGAGCTTCTGGGATCACACACACGCACACGTGAGGCTTTAAACTGTTGCAGCATCTGCTTATCAAGCCAGAAACCTACATTTCTACTTATTTTGACCAAATTGTTCCTAACTATGTTGCAAAGGAAAAGAAGTGTGAATATGTACATGACACTTGTAATGCTCCTAATTTGTAGATCCAAGTAATAACAGAGGTTGGACAGAGCCCGTGTTTTTTGCTCTGGATGAAATTTTGTGGATGGATTTCCACTGCAGGAGTTGCAATCCAATCCTATCTATTGGGAACTGCTCGTAGTAAGGTTTTGCTTGTGTGTATGTATAAGCAGTGCCCTAAGCTTCACTGGTGCTGCAGAGTTAAGGACAGTGTAATACAGGCCTCCATCAATGAGTAAATTGAGTAAATACGTTTTAATCCCCAGCTTCCCAGTCTGGTTTAGGCAGCTTTTCTTTTAGCTGGCTTTGGATCAAATGCCAGTCTCCCTGATGTGCGCATCATTCAACAGCAATGACCTGTCCTGAAGGCCAAGTGTACCAGCAGTGTGGGATGCTGTGCAACCAGACCTGCAGATCTCTGTCCTACCCGGATGAGGACTGTGATGAACTCTGCGTGGAAGGATGCTACTGTCCCCCCGGGCAGTACCTGGATGAGCATGAGCAGTGCGTGCCAAAGTCCCACTGCTCTTGTTACTATGATGGTGAGATCTTCCAGCCAGAGGATGTCTTTTCAGATCATTACACCATGTGGTAAGTGCAGTGTTCATACTCATCCCTGCACGCTGTGACTCAAATTTTTGGATAGCCTGAGTGGTTAACTGGTTAACTGGTTTAGTTCCTCGGTTCTTTTACCTCCACTGAAACTAGTTTAAAGGAGGGCAAGATTTTGCCTCCAACAAACCAAATGGTGACTTTTGCTCTTGCATCTCTATCCATATAATTTCAAATGCCACCTGAGAAAACAGTACTAAGCCCTGTTCATGAACAGTTCCTGCCGGTTTGAAATGGAGTTTAATTACTGACAATAGCTACTTTGTAGGCTTTTAAAATGTCACTTTAATGTACTGAGCTACATTTCTTAAACATTAAAACCTAATTACCTGTATCAAAGATACAAATATTAAAAAGCATTGCTAATTGTTAAATTGAGTAGCGATACACTGAGAGTAGGAATGTAATTGCTGGTTGGCTCCTGGCAAGCCCAGTTTTGGGAACAGTGTCTTCTCCTTTTCTCCTCTACCACAGAGGTCATAAGTTGCAGGCACTAAGTGGTCCCTTACCTCTCTCCACAGCTGGGTGATCTGACTATTATCTCGCCCAGCTTCATGCCTGTGCAAATGCATTGGATTCATTTGCTAGCATACAGCTGGGTTACCATCCCAGCATATCACTGCAACTATCTTAAGGAAGGTTTGCCTTTAAGGTTGATAAGCCCAGTGGATGGAGAGCCACAAGTCAGGCCCAATGAGAGGTGTAATTTTGGTGCTCTGACAAGTTCCCTGTGGGCCTGCCTGAGAACAACAGTGTGCGTGAAAGCTAAATGTCACTTTGTTAAATATAAGCTCTATTTGTTTTTCCTAGCTATTGTGAAAATGGTTTCATGCACTGCAGTACAAACAGAGTTCCTGGTGCCTTCCTGCCAGATGTTTTTGCTGATGAGAGGCCATCTGCTAGAAGTTCGTATGCCTTAAAAAATTATTATTTTTTCTGATTTTTTTTTTTTCTTTCTTTTCCTCTTCAGTCCGTTGGCAATCTAGCATAGGGAAGAAGTACTAGAGGTTGCAATGGCTGTTGATGTTGTGAGTCTTTTTCTAACCTTTTCTTTTGTTACAGGATAGAAACAAACTGGTTTTGTGGGAGGGTGCAGGGCTCATTTTGTCCTGCCTCTCAGAATTGCACTTAGCCGCTGCAGTCTCTAGTTGAAGAGGTTAAGGGGTCCCTTGGCAGTGATCTGAGGCCCCCAGTTGCTGTTTGAGGATCACATGACATTGATAGCTAGGCAGCTTTGTACCTCCTGCTTCTGACTAGCAGGTTGCAAGCTCTCCTTTCTGGTGCAGACAAAGATTTTTGTGGCTTGAAGGTCAGTGTGCTGCTTCAGCCACCAGGCATCTCACAGTAAAACCTCCGGGACTGACAACTGCCTTGCAGAGCTAGGCGCTCTATCGGAGAAGAGGACATCAGTGGTCTGGGATTTTTTGAGGTTCCCTGCTGATATATGGATGGAGCTTATGGGATTGTGATGGGAGAGGGGGGTCTTGGTAGACCACCAGTAATGGTGTCACTGGTTGGCCCCCACTGTTCTTCAGATGAAGCCTTCTAGGTGTATATCTCACCAAACTCTTGCTCTAATGTTATTAAGAGATTATTTTCTTCATACTAGTGTGTTGAGACTTACAAAACCTCAGAGAGGCATATTTCTAGCATAGCTTGAAATAATCATCCAGAGTTTCTTGGGAAATCCTGATCTTCTATCAGAACCTGAGTTCTCAAAGAGTTTGAAAACTTTGTGTTTAAGCTGAGGGCATTGTTATTAAGTCACTCATGTAGTTACACTCCGTGTTGGAGTGAGTCTAAACACAATAATAAATGGTGCTGTTGCTTCTTAGAACATAGATTTTTTTTTCTTCTTTTTTTTTTTTCTTTTCCCCTGACATTGCTAGTGTACACTGCCTACAGGTTGAAATATGTTTCACACTAAAGTGTGCTCATAGCCCTAGTGCAATCTGGAATTGAACCCTTGTGCAGCTCCTTTTGCTTCTGTACTACAATACATGCTTTTCTGATAGCCTAACTGAGGTCCCTTCATGGGAAGTGGGGACTGTTACCTTTACAATGTCATGCATAGTAGTGTAGTGGCATTGCTGCATTTTATATCCAAAGTTAGTTTTCTAATAAAAATGTTGATCCATGATTTAGAAAAAATACTGTGCTAACAATAATTGCAATTTTTGTAAACTTATTTTTTAAAGTAAAAAGGAGCTTGACATGCAGATCCCCCATGGAAAGATTTGTCTGTCCTGCAAACAACCCAAGAGCTGAGGGGTTGGAGTGTGCCAAGACTTGCCAGAATTATGACTTGGAGTGCAGCAGCCATGGCTGCGTATCTGGATGCCTCTGTCCAAGGGGGATGGTAAGCAAGCTCCACTTTGTTTTCTTGCCTTCATTTTTTCCTACCAGCAATCTTCTTGCAGCTTGGAAATATGTGGTTGTGAACTATTGGCTCTGCCAAATTGTGGCTGGTTTAAAATATGCATTAGTATATCTGCATGGAAGATGAAGTTTAGCTTGTAATAATAACTGATAATCAAAAAACCAAACCCCACTCTTTTTAAAGACCAGTTTATGTCCCCCTTCAACTCTCCTCCCAAACTCCTGCTCAGTCTTGCTGAACTTCCCTAGTCAGAGAGACAGAAGTACACAGGCACCCATACCCCAAATACCCACCCCAGCCGAACTGTCCCGCTGCTACTAGTTGCCTCCTTGTCAAGTCTCCATCTCTGCTGCTGCCTTCCTGTGTGTTGTACCAAGCTGAGGCTTCCCCGTGAGAAGGAACACGGGACACAAAACTTGCTAAGATGGTGCTAGAGAGTGTCCTGGCATTGCAGATGGTGTGCTGAGCATGTCTTTTTCACTGGTAAGATGCTTTCTGGAGTCCAGGATTATGTTGCCCTGCATTTTTAAATAGAGCAAATAGCAAATAGTTATTTGCTAAGCCAGTGCCTATAAACTCAATGTCAATTTAGAGACCTGATAAAAAACAGGTGGAGTACAACAGACAGCAGATTGCTGCTGTAGTTCTCTAAACAATTTAGAAAAGCATCAATGTTCAGTGCTGTGCAACACTCTCTGGGCAGGTGAAGACTTGTGCACAGGATCTCACTGCGGGCTTGGGGGTAGAGTCCCAGGTATCACGCGAATAGGGTAGAGGTGGAGGACATGGTACACTCTTTATGAAGTTAAGTAAATGGCACTTTTGAGTTGTCTGTCCAGGAAAACTGCTGGGACTAAGAAGTTTGTGATGTTCAATGCATGAAATGCAGATGAATAGACATGGTAGATGCTGGAAAAAGAGAGTGGAGGTTTTGTCTTCATTTTGTTTGAGGGATAAAATACTCCACAATTGTGAGACTTTATTTGGTATCTGTGGTACTTAGAAATGTGCTGGTGCAGTTTTCTGACTCAGAGGGGCATATGGTAAAGCAAGATGTTTTCAAATGCTGCAATCTGGGAAGTCTAGAAATGCAAAAGATTACTTTTATTTTTTTTTTACTCTTTTATACCTGCTCAAGGTGCAGGCTCAGATTAATGTACACTGGACATTGACTGTTAGCAAATGAAGGTGTGGGTTATTACTTCTAGGGCTGAGATACATATTTATGTTTATGCTTCAGCTCTAATGAATTGACTTCATTCACTAGTTTAAATTCCATTTTAAAAGGCAATTAGCTTTCCCTGGAACCATGTATTTTTATAAAGATGTGTTGTTTTTTCTGCATTGATATGAATACAGGTGTTTTCTCCCTTAAAATTTCTTCCATTGTCTTACTAGAAAAAACAAATAAACCCCCAGAATTCTCATAACACAGTCATTTCTAGCATTAATATTCATGTATTTTTTTTAACTTTGCTACCACATTTTGCTGATAAACACACATTTATGTAAATAGATGCTGTTGCAGAATAAAATGCCAGCTGTAGACAAAATCTCAGGCTTGTGAAGTGTATTGTATATACAAAGTGAAAAATACAGAATGTAATTTGAAGGCATTCATATCAAAACTGAACAAATTTTCACCACAATTTTAAAAGAAGTGTTGCTTCTTTTTGCATTTCAGTTTTTAAATGTCTTTCCTTTTAGAGAAGAATATTCCTAAATAGTAGTGTGATAAGTAAACTTACAAAAGTTTGTGTACTTGTGAAGTTCCAAGAGCTCCAGTATGAATAGATCTCTCTCTGTACATAACAATCAGATCTCTCTGATTTGAAGAAGAGGCTTGAGATCTGGTTTCAGTTCCAGGATATGGTAACAGTACACTTTAGAGATAATAATGGAACAAAACATGATAACTACTCAACAGGAAAACAAATAAAAAAAAGCCCCCCTCCTGCAACTCCCCCAAATAAATTTCCTAGTAATTAACCTTCACATTTAGTATAGAATTTCATATTCATTTTCAGTAGGTTGCAACTATCATTCGAACAATCCTTTCATACAATTCTTTCCAGGAGAAGCAGTCTTTGGCATTTTGGCATTGGAAACACCGGTTGACTCTGCAGCGATATGAAACATGCTCCTGAAACATTCTAAAATGTTCTAAACATTAGAAATTGCCAATCAATCTAAACATAGAAACATTCTAAAAAAAGAATTAAAAAAGATGGTTTGTCAGGTTTTGGGTAGAAGAACTGTGCCCAGTATCTAAAAAAACAACCTTGTAAAATAAATTCTTTGTCCGCTAGATGACAGTGTGGTTCAATCTTCCAGTAAACTCAGTCTATAACTGGTCATTCTCATTGGCATCCCATCTGGCAGGGAATAAAAATTGCGGGATTTGCTTTTCTCAAATCCACAATGGGAGAAGCCAGTATATTATAGATGACTTTGTTGTAAGCACGGCCATGCAAAGGCAGGATCAAGCTCGCTGCTTTCATTATGTGGGTGCTCTTTGCCATGCTTTAAATTCTTGGCATGTGGCTCCATGGGACCTGTGTCAGCTTGTTTTCAAAACGCAGTTTCCTCCTCATCACCAATAGGTATCTAATTGGGATGTTCTAGGGGAGGCTTCCTCCTTATTTCTGCATTCTGCAATGTGCTCCCCGTATCAATTGCCAAAGACAGAAGGTTTTGGGGTGGTGACCCAATTTTCCTTTCTATGCTGCCTCTCTCTACCTTAAAGACTCTAGGCACACTGAGTGAAAGCATTACAAAGTCACAAAGTCTGTGTTTTCCAGGCTTGTACCAACAGAGCTGAGAAATAAAGGGACTGGAAAAAGATATTACAATTTCTTTTACTGGTCAGTTTCCCTTGTTGGTGTTCCGTAATCCTGCTTAAGTTACAAGCACTCATAGAGGTGAGCTACCATTTTTAGGGATGTCTGTAAGAACTAACAGATTACTGAACATTTATGGGAATAAATATTTGCCCATATCATCACTCTGGAAGAAATTGTGCCATTTTACTGAAGATTTTGTTCATTTGTGGTACAGTAGCATATAAAAATTACAAATCATCATGGACAACTTATTAGCAAAAAAAAATTCATCTTTTTGCTTCTCTAAAATGGTTTATACCATCAGGAAACAGTCAGAGATATGTAGTTTACAAAAATAACTCTCCAGTACAATTTGCAAGTATATATGGCAGTTAATATGTAATTAAGTCAATGCTATCCCTACATATATAACGAGATCTTTACAGATCAGTTAGCTGAGTTATCAGTCTTAAACATAGGAATCCATAGTCTAAAATCTGTATGCAAAATTTGCCTGCCCATTTTGAGTTCTGTATCTGAAAAATAATAAAAGACAGTAGTGAAGGATTAGTCATGAACATGATGCTGCAGTTGCCTAGATTTGAATTGGAAAATTTGCTGGGGTGAGAAATTGCCAATCAATCAATTGATTATTTCCACAGTGAGAAAATGCAGATGAAAACTAATTTCTTCCAACTGAAAAATAATTTTTCCAGTTCATCTTGACTTAATGTTTTACACTGTTTTGATTTCTTGAAAATAAAAATGTTCAATATGTCATGAAAAGTAATTCTTCTTTTTCTGTCTTTGATCATCTGGAGGGTGGGAAATTCTCCATACTTGTCACCCTTTTGCAAAGCACAAAAGATAAATCATAACATATGTGCAGAAGTGTGGGGAAAAATATGCTTTCTCAGATTAGTTTACTGCACTCCAGGTTTTTCCCATTGGAAAATATTAATAAATATACAAACGGAGTGTTAACCACCATTCTGGGGAAAAAGAGGAGCAGAACAATCAGAAAGTCCAAAGTCAAGACACTTCAAAACTAGAAAATTAATTTCTTTCAATTTCCAACAATTGAAGAAAATTAAGGTTTAAAATTTAAACGAAACATTTTATTGTATCCTGGCTTCTGAAATAAAATATTTCTAAAACTATGGTATGTTAGTAGAAAAAGGAAAAAAAACCCTAAACATTTTAATCAGAAAAGTTTGAAAGGGTTTTTTCTTCCAAATTGTTTTCAACAGAAACTTAATAGACTAGTATTTTGATTTTCCTGCTAGCTCTGTTGTATATTCTTCACTGTAGGCTTATCCTATATAACATGACAGAGTCTTCATGAGGAGGTGGGTACCAGCTTTCTGGTACGTGCATCTGCCCAAGGATAACACTTCATAAAACAAACGTAAGAAGTATACGGGTGACATAAGAAGGAAAAGGCAAGCGTAAACCAGCACATCTCGAGTGGTCTGTCCTAACATGTTTTAGACTTGTCTTTGCACAGAAATGGTGCTGGGCTGTTTTATTTAAAATATATCAGCTGTAGGGTTCTAATCTGACCCACTTCCTTTACTTAATCCCTTACTCCTTTCTACCTCTGGCTGACTTTGTGCTGAAGCCCTCAGGTGTATCAGGAGGAACAGAGTGAAAATCTGAGCTTCTCTTGAGAGTGAGATACTAATAAAAATTTTGTTGACCAAGAGAGATTAAAGTTCAGCCTCATCAAGGCAGAGTTTAGGGGAGAAGAATCTTAAAGGTTCTGAAATCTGTAATATTGTCCTTCCTCTTGCAAGATTTGTCAAGGCTTAACAATAAGACAGAGCAAGGAAACAATGGACATTTCTGTCAGATCCCCAAGTAGGGAGTAGCTTCATCAGCTAGTCAATCACTTATAATCCTATGGACATGCTCTCAGGAGCATCATCGTACGGGTGTGAGATGGTGTGAACAGCAGCTGTTCTCATTACAAATCAGTGTCTTTTCTTGTGGTTGCCTCCCCAACACTCATGCCTCCCACCACCTCAGGCACTCAGGACTGTTAGATTTCCTGTATTAAATGCTATCTATTGATGGATTGAGAGACTTCCACAGGAAGTCCAGCTGTTCGTGAATAATGCCACTGGCCTGGTAGTACCACATGGTACTGTGCTCAACAGACTGGTAACACGGCATGGCATCAGGCTGCCAGATGTACCAGATTTTGGATGTGGTGTCAATATGACCAGTAGATTGTGTGTTACTATTAACAAAATTATCATCAGTTATGGGGCAAAAATAACTAGTCTTCTGGTCAAAGTTCACTTTGGGTATTTATGTGCAGCTTTCTAAATCCCACCCACCCACTCTATACTGTTCAGACAAGGTGGTCTTCCCTCTTTGTCAGTGGGTTAACAGTCGCACCACTTTATGGTGGCCATATGCTTGTGATGGAAATGCTAATACCAGCCTATTAAGTTTTAGAGTTGGGGATAGGCTGTGACTAGCTTCATGTCAATGTCTGAGGGAGCAAGTAAAGAGGTCCTAATCCTCCTTTTACTAACACAAATCTAATCCCAGATTTTGTATCCAGAGGCTAGCCCTCAAGTTTAATGTTACCTGTGTTGCTGAACACTGTGGAAAAATTCAGAAATGTTGCCATAAGTGTGAAGTCATATATTGCTTTTTTCCTGAATGCCACCAGGAAGGAAGGAAGGAATTAAACAGCCTTGGAAACATATCATCCTCTCTGGCTTGTTTTCTCCCTGTCCTTTGTGGAGATTAAGTCTGAGACAGAGCCCCCACTCTATCATCTAGAAAAGCTTTTCTTTGTTTCCATCTCACTTCTATCGGCGTGAGTTTATTTGGCATAATATAGCTCCCCATAAGCCACGTAGCATGCGGAGCTGCATATGAATGAAGGGTCTCTGGGCTATGAAATCCTTTTTATTAGTAGTTCCCTGTGGCAGTTCTAGGTCCCCATAGGAAAAGGCAGAGCAATTCTACTTTATTAACCTGGCGTTCAGACTACATTGATCTCATTGGCCCCTATTTAATGGTAAAAAAGAAACTATTTTAATGATTTTACAGAAAGAGTTTAAAGTGGGAAGGTGATATTTTGTGACTTTTGAATGAGAAGGAGGGAAAGTGCTGTCCATTTTGGTATTCCATGAAGTGTGAGCCAAACCTACCCTGGGCTTTGCAGAACCACATCCAAGTGAAAACAGCATAGCCAGCCCTGGTTTGTTTGATACTCTAAAACTGTCTGTCTCCAAAATGGAAAAGGGGTAGTCATGGAAAAAATCAGAGAAAAGGAACAGAAAAAACCTGAGTAGTCTAATGGCATTACTTGTTTGTTTTTTTGTTTTTTTGGGTTTTTTTTTTTGTTTGTTTTAATTGGGACAAATGTTTTGTTGTTATACAAAGAGAAACTAAGATCAGTAGGGTAAAACCCCCAAAACAAGTAATGAAACTGAAAAAGAAAAATCTGTAGACAGAACATAATGACCTATTTCCCAGCCACAGTGCCTGTGAGAGTGGAATAATGTCTCAAATGGACTGATATTTATCCTGCCTTCTGTAGTAGTAGGCATTTGAAAGAAAATGAGTGAGTACTGGAATTTTCAAAGGCAAGTAGGCAGGGGAGTGGGCTTTTTTGGAGGGGGGGTGGTGGTGTCTGTGACAACAGAATCTTCATCTGCACTTGAGTTCTTCTGGCACTGTGGCTCTTTGTCTCCTCCTCAGTGGCCACATTTCATTTGTTACCCCAGCTGAGCCCTGCAGCTGGCTGCTTCTAGTAGGCCGTCCTGCAGTTTGTTGCGTGTGAGAAGCATATGCTGTTCACCTGCCCCCCGTATTCAGGTTGGCTATCCTGGTTTTGGTCAAACTGAAATTTCTCATAATAAAGTTCTTCTAGAATGTAATTTATTCTCCCAGCAGCTTAAGCTGGTGTCCAGCCCCTGAAACAAGACTGTGATTTGTATACCTGTAGCTCTGTTTATCTTAAGAGGAAAAAAATATTAGCAGTGTGGAGCCTTGCTTGCCTCAGATAGTCTTGAGCCATTTTCCCTAACCTTTCCTTTATTCTTTATCCACATGTTCTTGTGCTTACTCCTCTGCATCCTGGCATGTACCAACAGGCCCGCGTGCTGACAAACTGTGTGTTTTGCTTAGGTGCGACACGAAAACAAGTGCGTTGCTCCTGAGAGATGCCCATGCTTTCACAACGGAAGAGAATATGCCAAGGGAGAGACCGTGACTAACGACTGCAATACCTGGTAAGCCACTGGAACTGCATTTTTCTGTTTTTCTCTAGGGCACCTAATGTTTTTGTAAAAAAAAAAAAGAAAAAAATGATTGCTTAACAGATCTATTTTATATAAAGTCAGTTTTTTCAGTGCAGTAGCATACATATTCAACAGATCAGCATCTTCCCTTTGCATGTTGCATCAGACCAGTGTAATATCAGGCAAACTACCTGGTACCTTACAAATAGGTAGACCATGTGTCTGTGCGGGTCCTCTGTAGCCACTAGCCAGTGGGTTTGCTCCTTGATCTTGCAACACAAGATAACAATATAGGAGCTCCTCTTGGGTGGGAGGTTGGAGCCTGCATTTTGTTGCTAAGCTCTGCTGTCCTGCTTCCCTTTTTTTGCTGTTGGGGACACTTCAAATCAGTCCTTTTCAGCCAGAAGCACGCATCAGCAGATAGGGTGTGATATGCCAGCTATAATATGACTGGAGCTCTTCAGAAAAATGTTAAAGAGGAGTTTGAATCAGGCAGAAAACAGAGCTGGCCTGTTACACCTCAGATGAGCACTCAGTCCACTCATATCTTCAGAAGGAGGAAGAAAGAAAGGGGGGGAGGGGGAGTTGGTGTTATCTTCTTAGAAGAAGAGAGTAGGTGCTCTGTGTCTTTCACCCTCATCTCTGTCTGTCCTATTTGGCTCTTGAAAAAGAATTTGTAGGTTCAAAAGAAAGTATTGGGCTGTGAGACTTAGGGAGGGAAGTCCTCAGCACAGCATTGGGTAAGGTATAGGGTATTTGCCTGCTGGACAATTCTTGGCTTCTGCCCACACAGCACACTTGTTACATTGGAGGGGTGCTTTGCTCTCCATGTGTGCTTGTGGAGGGAATGGTGGCCCTTTCCTGCAGAGCTCCAAGAGTCCAAGGTGTAGGACATCCAGCCACCTGCAGCGTGGAAACTGTGCTCTCTTTGAACTTAGACTTCAGGATGTCTCATACATTTTACCTGAACCACCCCTGCCCAGCTTTGTGGCACCCCCCAGGAGCAGTGTTTCTGTTATCCTCTGTATGACTGGATGGAGCTGGACTGAAGATTTGCCACCATTAAAGAGTCATTTGGTTTGGTTTTTGTTTTGTGCATTGATCTTTGAGCAACAGTGATATCGAGTGTTGTAGTTTTAAACTAGTGGGACTGCTCCTAACTATACACTAGTTAGACTTGGATATAAGGTTTTATGGTTTTATATGGAAATATTGACCTTCCAGTGTTTTGTTTAATTTTTTTTTCCCTTTGCAGCTACATAATACATTGTGAATCATGTACTACAATTAGACCTAGGGAAAAATAGGTTTGAAGGGAAGAAGATGGAGGAGAAGTTGATATTTTTGTAGAGATACATGTACTATAACCTGCTTACATAGCATCTAGGTAAAGCTGACTCAGCTGAAAAACAGACACAATGAAAATTTTATCGAAACAAGAACAATAAGGTGTAAAACTCCTAGGCATTGTTGTGAAATTTGCAAGATTCTTCATGATAACCATGCACAGACTTTTTAATTTCAGCCATTCTTATAATATTCAATCTTAATCTCATAGCCATGTTGCTTCATTCTTGTAACAGCCCTTTTGTTTCTGGCAATGCCATTGTAAGTGACATTTCCTCTAACATAGAATTTTCCTCAATATCAGGGTCAAGAAAAGGTTAGAAATCATGCTTTTTCTCATTGATAAGAAGTTGTTGTTCTCATTTTAGGTACTTTTCTTGAATGTGAAAGTAAAATTGGAAATAAGGTCCCTTCAAAAATGTCACTAGAGCTTTTATCAACTATGTTACTTTGAAAAGTTTCATGATAGTTCTCAGAAAATATCAAGTCAAATGTCATTTAGAAAGCAATATAGGAAATTACTATTGCTCTGAGAATTAATAAGAATTGAGAGTCTGCATTTCAGAGGTCAGATCTTCCTTTTCTTTTGTTTTTGCTTTTTGTACTGCTGTTGCAGGAGTTCTCATTCTCACTTGTTCTTAGCCAGATGTGAACACCTGCAAACGCAATATATGAGCCAGAGGTGTCAGATTTGGCGTTTACATTCGACTTGACATATGGGAGACCCTAATTCATGAACAACGGAATGTCTCCAAGTCTACGTTAGTGGCAAAACTTTTGTTATGCTATGTATTGGGAATTCATTGTAGAGCTCAGTGAAAATTTTCAATAACATTTATGAAGCAGTACACAGCAGAAATTCGCTAATCTGAATTTTGCTACACCACATACTTTATAGTCTGCCCCTGCACATATATACAAAATATTGGTTTTGCTCTACCTATGAGGAGAGATTTAATAGCAGAGGGTGCAGTGGGTTTCATGTTACCAAAATGTCATTCTTTCTTTGAAGAAAATGTATTGCAAAATATTTATTATACTATGAAGTGTTATCAAGATTAAACAATGCTTATGTCGGGTTTAAGGCATTACTAGAGAACTTGGTTCAGTACCCGGTTTTGATTTGGTTAGCAATTTGATCTTGGGAAAGTAATTCAGGTTTTTTATCCCTGAGTTTTTACATCTGTAAAGCAGGGATAGACTTCCCCTCTCCCTGCCCTTGTAGAGCTTGATTAGAAAATCCCTGGAGCACTGATGATGTCCATCTGAATTCATATAATATTTAGTAGATGAATGTTTCTCCAACCTCAAGTAAGATATTGTTTATTAGATTATTAAATTATTAGATTAGATTATTACATATGTTGTCAGATGCTTACTCCAACTCCCCCAAATTAATAACAAAAAAAGAGTGAACAGATTTTATGCTTCATTGACCTCATTTTTTATTTGGTTTGTTCAGTCTCTTGCTAGTTAGCAGGTCAATTTATTTCATTGATCAAAAGCCCATGGATGACAAGTAAAAGATACCTGCAGCTACTGTAGCAAGGCTTGTGGTTCTCCAAGATACCTCTGGAAAAGGGCAAGATGGCTGGGTGGATGCTCTGAAGTCTCTTCTTATCTTTATTTCTCAATTTCCCTCTTTCCTTTATTTTAACATGAGTATATAATTACACTGAAACCAATTGAGTTACACCAAGATAAGAGAATTGGCTTTCTTTGCATTTTGAATATCCAGTCAGAAAGTGGTTGTCATGTGTGTTTTGTTTTGTTTTGTAAAACAAACCAAAACCCAAAACAACACAAAAAAATCAAAGGGCAAAAAAAGTGCAAAAGAAGGAGTGAAATAAAAAAAAAAAATCACTGTCCCTTTTGTCGTGGCATCACTGGCTTTGTACGATAATGACAGTGCAGTACAGCTGCTACAGCAATATGGGTATAGTGATTTCAAGCCTTAACCCCATGTCTGATTGCTCTTCAGAATCCCACTCCCCCTGAATAAAGAAGGTGGCATCTTGTTTTGCTCTGTGTGTCAGGATGTCCCCTTTTTATTCTTGCATATTCTGTGCTTGTGAGGAAGTCTAGGAGGGGTCCTCAACAACATCACTTACAAAATATACAGGCAGGGAACCTCTGGTGTAACTCATTTCATGATCTGTTCATCTTCCGTTGCATAACCTGAGATTTGGCTTGGAGTCCTATTTGTATGGTGCCAAACTTGAATTCTCCTGTAGGGCAGACATTCTAGTTTGGTCACCACAGGAGACCCCAGGGGCCAGTATCACACCATAGGACATTCCTCAAATGGTGTAGGTATATGTGTGCCTATGTCAAACTGTGAGGTAATGTCTCCAATTGCTAGGTCAGATGAACTATCATGAAGAATGAATTTAATTTAAGAACAGAGAGACCTCTTTGGAGAAGGGTGGTATTATATTTAAATATACAATCTGAACAAAAGCCACTGGGCAGACTAAATTACAGTCCTGGTTACTTGGTCCCAAAAGTTGGTCACTAGAGTAAACATATGTCCTTTGACATCATTTGTTTATTAAATATGCTACTGTTTTGGCTTTCAATGAGGAAAAATCAACAGTACTGAAAATAAGAATAGGGTTGCTGATGATATACTTCATATTTAACCTGTAATGGTCTTTAGAGGGTAATCAAACTGTTTTTCTAAAAGGATACTCTGAGCAGAGCAGCATATCCAAAATAAAATGCTAACAGTATTATGAAATATTCCAGCAGGTTCTGTCCAGTCCTCTTTTTGTAACAGGGAGGCTCAAAAAGCACGTACTCCTACATGCAGCTTGTAAGAAAAAGGGAAACATATTCCTTATTCACTTAACCTGTTAATGCACTATTTGGATTTATGAACCCAATGTTAACATAAGCTAATTTATGTTGATGAGAGAGATTGTCATTTAGTGCACAGTAGTGTAATGTAGTTATGGAAGCCTATCTAGAGAAGGATTTCAGCAGCCCAGGCATGGAGCCCTCTAAGAGTACCTTCTCAAGGCCAAGCACAGAAAACCTCTGCTGGGAACATACCTGAGGACAGACAACAGCACAGACAACTGCAGAGGTTCCTTCCAGAGCTGCAGCCAATGTCCGGGTTAAGACACACAGGGGAATGGTGCTGTCGTTTGGTCTGCAGTAGGTTACTCCCTGACCCAGGCCCAGGAAAAAGAACAGAACAAGGCAACATGGTAGCTTAGCATCACTTGTGTGTCTTTTGGAGAGTCTTCAGACCATGAGCTCCTGGAGGCAGAAACTTTTGGTCTTTCACTTTGCCCAAAGAATACACCTTGCATTCTCTGGCTTATAATATACATTGGAAATAATTACAATTGCCACTGAATTGTTTTGTCTGTTACAGCGTGTGCCGTGGTCGAAAGTGGGAATGCACCAAAAATACATGTGATGGTACCTGCATGGTTATTGGTACAGCTCATTATTTGACATTTGATGGATTGAAATACAAGTTTCCAGGAAACTGTCAATATGTGTTGGTTCAGGTAAGAATATGTCAAATGCTGAAGCTGTCTGATAATATACAAGGTGTTTTACACCAGGAGGGAAGTCCAACATTTGGATAAATCACTGTAAAGTACTCTTAATTACTAAGCCAGATGTATGGTAGAGGAGAGCAGCACTTATTGATGACTTCAAAGATGCCTTAGAAACATGAAGATTGTGTTGTGTTCTACAGAAGTGAGTTAGGTTGTCATGTGTCTACCTGGCAGTCATAAGTCATATGATAGCAGCATGGTACAGAGAGGAGCTGTCTGAATCTCATCTCTGTCAAGGAATTGTAGACACCCAATTTTTCCTCATTCCTCACCAGCTACTTTATCCTGTAGTGATGCCTTACTGTCTGACTGGCTCTGCTTATGCACTTCAGCGAAAACACTGTCCTGTTCCATGCACCAACTTGTTTGTGCATTGTCAATATCCAGTATGGATAAATACACAGCACACACTACACTACACATGAATATCAACACTAAGCACAAAATAAATTAATATAGGAACAGTTGGCATACCAAAATATATCTTACTGGCCACGGAGTACACAGGGTATTATCTGAGGCTTCCTTTTTCTCCATAGATCTATATGTGCTTTTCAAATGTTCCACATTAATGACTCATTCATTTATTTTCACCTGATAGGATTTCTGCAAGAATGACTCTGGGACATTCCGGATACTAATTTCAAATGAAGGATGTGGATTCACTGGAGAAAAGTGCACCAAAAGGGTTATCATTCTGTATGAAAGCGGGGAAATAGAGTTGCTTAATGGAAACGTACGCATGCTTCTGTTGTTTTTTTGGGGAAAAGAAGTTCTGCTTGTTTAGTGAGTTGAGGCATAAATGACCTCATGCTCAGCTGTTCTTGAAAATTATATCATAAAATGAACAGATTAGCAGGATTATAATTATCCATTTTGCTCCCAGAGATGTAATGCCATTTTGGTATTTCTACTTGATGGCAATAAATTTATCTTGGGTGAGAATGCTGTTCAATGCAAGCTCATGTGAGGAATGCCCTTTATAAACACAGGAGGTGTATGTCTATTTCAAGCAAGGTTAAATGCAAGGAAGAGCTAAGAAGTTACTGTCCCATGGTTAGTAAAGCTTCAGACCTAATTTAGCCTTCTGAAGGACTGAGCACACAGGAAAAAAAAGAAGTTGTGCCTGAAAAAAGTTGATGCTGCAGAAGAAAATATCAACTATCCTTACCCTTGTTAAATTGTCAGATGGAAAATCCAGATGACTGGATTCTTCTTTTTTTTACCATTTCCTACCAACAAATACTGAAGAATTGACCAAGAATCACTTCCACCTACCATGACCATTCACAGCAGGAAACGAGCTTTCCAAAGAGCAGAGTTCAGCTTCTTGCCTTGGGCACTGTAATGAGTAAGACCCTCTATGTGTTCAAACATTACAGAGCTACAGTGGATTATAGTGTGGCAATTGCGCAGATTTCAGAAGTACTGTGCTCTAAACTGTCATCTGGACTAGAGCTTTGCAAAAATGTTCCCAGTGAAACGTGAAACCACTCTACATTTGCCTTGTTTTGGGTTAACAGACAAAGCTGTACCAGGTTTTGCATAGCCTGCAAATTGCCTGCAAATTGTTGCGTGCCACTAATGCATGACAGGAACACGTAAAACATACCATTATTAACAGTCTCTGTGTAGCGCATCTTGACAGCATATGATCCATGTAGGCTTTTGGTTGCTGAAGGAATGAACATAGGACATGTTGGTTGCCCAACCTATACTTTACTGCTAAAGAATCCCCTACCTGGGTGAAGGTGAATAGTAGTGCCAGGATCAGTCCATAGAGGTAGGCTTTGTCTGAAAGCTTCTTTAGGTGACAGATTTTCAGAAGAGCTGTGATTCTTTTTGGACAACTAAAAAAGGGCCAGAAAGGACAAGAGGTGATTAGGCATCCAGCAACAGAGGGTGTTTTGTTCCTGAGAGACTATGTCCTTGCAAAAGCAAAGTCTGTATCACAAGACGGTCCACATGACCTTGACTGAATTTTTAGCTGTCTTTCTAGAGAGTTTAAGGCTCTGTCTAATATCTAGAGCAGGTTTTCATAAAAATAACTGCAACCAAAAGAGAGATTAATGAAAACCAACTGATATGAAGACTCTTAAGCGAATTCTCACCCAGTGATGACTTCCTACACTTTTCCCACAAGAATCCTTAGAAACAAGCAGGAGAATCAACTATTTTTTTTTGCCATTAAAATGTTTCCAAGCAGCATTGTTTTAAGATGATATTGTTTTGAGAGCAGCTTCTAGTTTTAAGTAAATGGGGGCTTAATTGAAGTATCTGCATGCGACAGTTTTGGCTCACATTAAAAAAAAAAAAAAAAGGTGAAATAATTTTTGCTCTTCTGAAACAAAGAAATCTGCCAGTTTGGAAGGTCAAAAGTTTATTACTTCATGGTTGGGCAAAAAGCCTCCATAAACATAGAAATTCTGTAATTTAGGTCAGCCTCCCTCTTCAATTTTGTCCTCCTCTGGATTTTGCCTTAATTTGGAAAGACAGAGACAACTATAGGTGTTTAGAAGATTAAGTGACCAAGTGTGACTAGACTATATAGTAATATATTGGGCATAGAAGATGAAAAAGCTTCCAGTTCCTAAAATAGTCTTTTATTGTGTTCTTCCCCTAAAGACATTGAAGGCCCTCTTTAGGAGATCTTTAGTCTTCTCTGGGGATAAAGTTTCTGGTAATACCCCAGAGATGAAGAGAATTGAATTACAGTATTGAGTTTTTACTGAATTGAAGAAGAAGGAATAGTGGGATAAGGAAGTATTTTGCCCTCAAACTAGGGAGTGGATCAATGGTTGAGGGGTCCTCTTTCTCCCTTGTTTTAATAATTGTACTGATTGAAAGTTTTCATCTGCTTCTTCCACAATTAAGCAGTTTTTAGTTAATGCATTGGTGGTGCTTGAAGTAACAGCTGTGCCAGACCTTTCCCTCCAAATGTGGTTAATAATCCTATTAGTCTTCCCCTTGAAAGGGGATTACAGTGTGAAATAAAGCATTTTAAATTAAACTCTTAAGTTCTTAGTAGCTGGAGGCAGTGAATTTGCAGCCAGATGGAAAGAGAAAGAGGCACACAGGGGAAGTGAAAGTGATGGAAAAATGAAGAGACACGAGACGTGATCTCTCAGGATTTTTCCTGTTGGTGTAGCTGGTTGGTTAGAAAGTCCTTCCTAACTTCAGAATCAGGCTCTGGTCCTTCAGACACTACTGATGCATATGGTTCTCCCAGTTCACGTGACACTTAAACCTAGCCAGCCCTTTTGCTGTTAGCTGCCTTGGGAGCATAGAGTTGTTAGTTTCCTAAAAAGATGAAATAAAAATAAAATGTAAATATTCAGCGAACCATTGATCAAATATTAAAATAATCATTAATTCAATATACCTTGTCCACTTTATCAGCCCTCCTTCTGTTTAGCAGCCATTGCTTTGTGTGTCACCGTTTGTGGTGAGTGTATGTTATACCGCAAGAGCACAAGGGTCATTGCCTCATTCAAAATTACAGAAATGTGATGAGATTGAAATACCAAACCTGTATCCCAATTTGCTGTTCAGAAGTGTTGTTTCTAAGTCAATACTTTATCCACAGCGGTTTTTCAGTGTAGCGACAAGCCTGTAATCAGTCCTTTACCCATAGCTTGCTCACAGTTTTGCAAGTGCTCTGGAGCATCTGTGTGGGATGTGTATGGGAACTATCTGTTCTCTAGAGAACACCATGTTTGAAAATAGCTGTTGACCTACGAGCACGTGTCCCACTGGGAAAGTGACCTACATGAAATAGTAATTAGAGACATGGTCAATAGTACAATATGCTTTTCTTGTTCAGGTAAACATCAAGGTACCTCCTAAAAATGACAATGATTTAGAAGTCATGAGGTCTGGCCGTTATTACCTCATTTTCCTGGGCAAAAGCATCAGTGTGACCTGGGATCTGGCCATGGGTGTCTCAGTTATCTTAAAAGGCACTTTCAAAGTAAGTGGGTTTTGCTTTACTTCTTATTCTCACTAAAGAATGCACTTATCCTGTCTCTGGGGAATAGCATTTTTTTATACAGACATGCTGATAGATTTTGATAGACTATTAGGCACTTGCTTGAAAATGAAGGGATTTTTTTGTAATACCATAAGAGTTGCTTACTTTCCCAGTAGTTCAACTGTAAGGCGTAAGTTCTGGGTAATTGGAGATGACCTGTGACAGAAAGGATGAATGCCGTGGTGCCTCAGAATAACTATGCCTTGAGTGATTTCTTCTGTAATCAAGAAGAGCGGCATAAGGAGCCAGATTTACTAGTGATGGTGATAGGACAGTCATCTTCAGAAATAAAATGGAGTTCTAGGGACATACTCCAAACAGAGCCAACAGGCACCACTGGTCAGAGTTGTCTTGCTTCCTGGAGTCCTTGGAGACAGCGTGGTCCTACTTCCAGCTAAGCAGAATGGGAATAGAACCTAAACGTTCTCTGTGAGAGACTATGTCTTTTTTAGTGAACTTGGCAAGGCCAGGGATAATTAACTTTTTAAGCTTTGTGCCATTAAAGCGCTAGGCTAAAAAGTCTTCTTAACAAAACCCTCAGCCAGTCTACAGATGTAAGATTTATGTATTTTGTGTTTCTTTCTCTGCAAGGATCAAGTGTGTGGTCTGTGTGGAAATTTTGATGGAATCCAAAACAATGATTTGACCAGCAGCAATGAACATCTTGAAGTAGATCCAGTTGACTTTGGGAATTCTTGGAAAGTTAATCCATACTGTGCTGATGTTGAAAAGGTGATTGCGAATGAACTGTGAAAACTAATTAATACGGGCCACAGTAGCACTCAGGAGTGGGAAAAGAGGTTTGAAGGCATAAAAATAAATAGAAATTAACTCCTTCCCCCATATTTTTGCCAAATAATATTATTTCTTGAAATCTGATAAAAGATCAATTAACTTATTTAAGGTCTCTGTGCTGCCTGGCTTCAGATGAATGTTAAAATAGTGAATCTGTATGGTAGAAGCTGTTCATACAGTTTGCCAGCCCAGATGATTGAAATCCAGGTATAACTGGAAATCTCATTTTAGACCTTAATCTAAAAAAAACCAGCTGTAATTTTCAGACAGGGGGAGTTCAGATAAAAATTTTTTATTTCCCTATCCAAACTTCTATATCCCAAATCTTAGTCTGTCCATTTATGAACAACTGAATGCACAGATTAATTTGTTTCTGTATGCTTTTCAATCTTTTTAAAAGAGCATTCAGTTGTTAATTTCAGATTGAAGAGGCTTGAACAGAAAAGGCACAATACAGGAGGGGATGTAAGACCTGATTGCCATCTTATCACTGCTTCTCAGTTCTGAGGAGGTTACCTGCTATCTGCAGGTGTTATCTATGTCCTGGTGCTGGAGATAAGGTGATTTCTTGGGGTACAAGTTATGCTACATATGAGAGTATACTTCCTCTTTTCCAAATATAGAGTTTTGAAAGAATGAAATTGAATCATAAATTTGTCTTGACAAATGATTATGGCCAAAAGTATTTCCAAATTGCAAAGTGAGAAGAAACAACTTGAAGAGAACTTGTTCTGACATTTGTAAAATTAAGCATTTCATTCAGATGATGCTTTAGAGGCTGAAAACTCTCTTTTGAAAATTCATCTAAATTTTCAGAGAGAGGGAAAACAAAGGCATTTTTCTAGATCTTTCCTTAAAACATTTAAATTATCGGAAGTGAATGAAGCATTTATTTCTGATCACATGAAATCTTTTGGTTTAGTTGGATAAATTATGTGCAAGTGTGACATAGCTGCAGTATTATCTTGCTGAATGTCACTTTTTAGATATGACTTGATTGGAGCGCAACAGAAGTTGCAATAATGTGGAGAGAGACCGCAGAGTACGACTGAGAAGGAGCATCTCCTTGTTTCAGTGTAATAGGCACAGGACAGAACCTGCAGACTGTCTCTGTGATAAATGCTGTGTCAATATTAGTGCTGCTTGTTCTTAGATAAATTAAATGGGAAAGGGAGAGACTACTGAGCAGTGGCCATGGGTATTGCCTGCTGAAGACTGATCATAATTGCAAGTCTTGTGGGCCTTCTGTAGAGCTGTGAATGATTGTTTTTCAGGGTGGATGTTTGGTACAGTGGGACTTTCTGTCATCAAAATAGCTATGTTAAAACTGCAGCATACAAGTAAGAGCTGGAGAAAATGTAGGAGGTGACCTGTTCTACTCTGTGTTCTGCTGTGGCAGGATTTGTCCTGACCATTTCCTTTGCCATAAAAAATGTGTAGTGCTAGTGAGTCTTTTACTTCAATTTGAAGAGTCCTGAGGTCCTGAAGGCAAGGCTAATGCAGTGTGTGCTTGTCTTTCACAATATTAAGCCCAACCTGGAACAGACCTCGACATCTCCACTTTGTAATGGAAACATAGTGAAGCAGGTGATGGTAGAAACGTCATGCAGCATTTTGTCTGGGAATCTCTTTGAAGAATGCAAAAAACTGGTGAGTATTGTCATGTGTTTCACATTCTTCAATTCTGCATGGTCTGTGCTGACACTGATTACAGAGGGGGAAATTATGGTTGTGCTGACAGCACACAGAACTTGGAGGAGGCTGACTAATTGGTACTCTCATCTCTGACCCTGCCCAGTAGCTGATGCTTCATGGGAAAATTCAGGATGCCACCTATTAGAAAGCTATTGAATAACTTCTGCTTGAGGGAAATTTTGCTCTAAAGCCCAGAGACTGTCACATGAAGTCAAGCCACAAGAGTTGAAATTTGGGGCGAGAGGGAGCTGAGCTAATATAATACCATTCAGGCTGCATTCTACCCAAGCTACTGCACAAGAGAGTATGGGACCAGGGCCCAAAAATGCATGAAGTTACTCCATATGGGGAATATTAAGGAACAGTAAACTACAGTTTCTATAACAGCTTCAAGAACATGGTGCAATGATCTATGTGGCACCTCAACTCTTTGTGAATGGAGCAGGCAAACCATCTAAAGGTTAAGCGTGTCTAGAAGGAGGAGATGAGGGGAATCAGTGAGTTCACTGTACCCTGTATTTCTCTTTTGTAGGTGAATCCTGAACCCTACATAGATATTTGCATGTATGACACTTGTGCTTGCGAATCTATTGGGGACTGTGCTTGCTTCTGTGATGCTATAGCAGCCTATGCACATGTCTGTGCACAAAAAGGTGTTGCTGTTCGCTGGAGATCACCAACTCTGTGCCGTAAGTACAAGGCAGATGAGAGAGAATTGGGTGAAAAGGTTCAAGCTTTTAATCAGTAAGCTGTTGGCTCAGGTAGACTGTTCTTATCCAGCTCTGCTCCCACTGATGTCCAGAGAATTTCACTTTAACGGGACTGGGCTAGCAGCTCATGATGACATTTCCTCTCTGTTTTCTACTTACATTCAGAGCCATATCTGGAAAAAACATTCCTTCAGTAAGGGGATATAATAGTCCATGGTACAAACAAATGTAGAGAAATAAATGGTTTCATACATTTCCTATTCTTAAAATAAATATGTTTTTATTTAAAGATGGAATTATTTCTTTTTCTATGTGTATGTGGTCCACTTTGTACCAAGGTTGGGGTCATAGCTCTGAGAGGCAAGGTGAATGCACTCTGGCTTGATTTTTTTGCCTCGGACTCTTTCATTCTGTAGCACAAAGCTGTGAGGACCTGAATAAACAAGAATTAGATTATCAGTGCGAATGGCGATATAATAGCTGTGGACCTGCTTGTCCTATAACGTGCCAGCACCTGCAGCCTTTGGAGTGCCCTCTGCAGTGTGTGGAAGGATGCCATGTACACTGTCCTGCAGGTAAGCCCATCTTTTTCTTTAAGCAGTTAGCTCTGCTCCTGGTACTTGTAGGTGTTGCTGTAGAGTCTTTTTTTTTTTTTTTTTTTTTTTTTTTATCCCCCAAGTGTTTCTATTGCATGAAAAGAGGTCCTACAGTCCAGAAATATTTGCAGCTTGGTAAGGCTGTATTATTTCAAAAGACTTAGATGTAGCAGTTAATTCCTTAACAGGCTTACTGATGTGTTTTCAGCACAATTTCTTACTGCATAAGGAGGAAGGTAGTTAGGCATCCTAGTTTGAGTTTGTGAAATGACCACAGTGTGTAAATGGCATGAAGTGGTGCCTAGAAGAGGAGAATGAAACAGTTCCAGCAAAAACAAGAGAGGATGAGAATGGGGTGATAAGAAAGGAAGACAGGAGGATTAGGAGCTGTGTAGCAGCAGAGGTTGTTGACTATGTGGTTAAAGGAGGGTATGAATTTGTGCTGGACCCTCATAAAATGCTTTCCTTCAGAGCAACTACTGCCGTGGGGGAAACCTGTTGCCTTGACCGGCTTACTACCTCCAAGGCTCTGGTGCTCCTGAGAGTGGCCAGCAGAGAGCCTGAACTTTCAGCTTAACTGTTCCCATCAGCTATTCCTTAGAAAAGGGGAAAGGAAAAAATCTGGGAAATATGGTGTGGGGAGAGGAA
>NW_009259318.1:1753768-1761687 GCF_000687185.1 Egretta garzetta | reverse complement strand
AGCAAGATACAAAGGGAGAGTGAAAACTCAGATGAATAAATAGCTCCTAAGGGCAGAGTGAGAAGACATGAAAGCAAAGAAAGTAGGTATTTTAAGACCAAAACCAGCTATTTTGGGCTCTGGTATCTCTGATCAGAACGAGGTAGGGGATACTAGGAGGAATCAGTAATATATATGTAAAAAAGAAAATGTCATTTTCTCCTGTCATCTTCAATGCTTTGTTTGAAAGCTATGTTCACCTTCTGTATGGTACTGGCTGTTACAGGCTCTACACTGGGTTAAGTACTTCCAGTATCTAAATAAAAATGGTCACAAAGGAAGGAAAGAAATATTTCTTTGTGTTAAACTGGCAGTGACCATAACACAGGCGGAGTATTCAGAATTTTGAGCCCTACTCAGAGGCCTTGTCATGTTTTTTTTTTTTTGTAGCAGGGTAAATGAAATGATTAGTTTTGCAATTCATGAAAATTGACGTCTTTATACTATTGTGCTATTCTGAAACAGGAAAAATACTTGATGAACTGTCCCTGGATTGTGTCAGTCCAGAAGACTGTCCTGTGTGTGCAGTTGGAGATGTCAAGATCCCGCATGGAAAGAGAATAGTTTTGAACAGAGATGATCCACAGCGCTGTCAATCTTGGTATGATGGGTTTATGCAGTGAAATTGCGTGCCTCTTGAGTAGTGAATACATTTTTGGATGTAACTTTACATTTACCACTGAAGATGAAGCTTGGAAATCACTTTTTTTGTCAATATCCCTTCACATATAATCTAAAGCTGAAGTTTTTCAGTGACAGTAGGGATTATAGGATGTCAGCTGAATTTAAGCAAGTGAAATTCAAAAAAGATCTTTTCCCATGTGTAGGTGGCCCCACTGGCTTCAGATGTTCCACTTCTTTTTGTGTAAGGTGTGATTCAAATCAGTAAAGCCATCAGACTCCTTTCTTCTGACAGTACTAAAAAAATCCTACGTGTAGTGCAAGATCTGAATGTGCACTCAACCTAGAACTCTCTGAGATTATTAGCAGTTGGAATTGTGTGCTATTATTGGAAAACCAATTTCCCCAAGATTTTAAGATGATATCCCATGGCCTGATCCTGCATGCAGGCATTTCCAAAGATGAAGAAATTAGTGGCAGGGTGCACAATGCTGTGCACCATGCAGGATCAGGGCCTTCAGCTGCAATGTGGCAGAGACTAATTTTCATTCTGTATACTGCCCAGTGGCATATTACGTCATGGGCTGTAGTACCCGAAAGTTTGGCATTCTCTGGATGTCTAGACCCTTGATGGATACTTTGACTAGTGAATAGAAGAGAGTTTTCCATCTTCTAATTTGACCATATTTAATAGAAACTGAGTTGTAAAACTGCAGCAGCTATTAACCCAGACTAACACCTTAGCTCCAAAGGCTCTGAACCTCACAGAAGCTCTGAATGGGTATGAACTTTGAATTCCTGGCCTCTTGCCGGGGCTAGCATATGTCTGTGCTATAAACCCAGGGCATGAGACTGTTAGGCTAATCAATTAATTTTCTTTTTTTAACAGTATACACGAAGAGGCTTGAATTCCATCAAAAGGTCAAAAAAGAGTCCTCATAAATGAGTCTCTGTTCCCTAATTTTTGTAATCCTTAATAATAATTTATCTTAAATGTTGATACACTGGCCGCTGCTCACAAAAGATTTCAGAACATTAGGAAAACTTACCTCACTAGGGAAACATCCTTTTGCATAGCTGTCACCTAATTTAGATGCCTACACCATCTGTACAAACAATAGAAAATATTGCACAAAAATGAATTTTATAGCAAATATCCAAAGGAAATTGGAAACTAGAAGAGTCTTGCTCATATTAGGATTAAAATAATAAATCTTCTGTTGCTATATGTTAATGCCAAAAGTAGCTGTGCATTCTTCAATTAGGAAGATACTAAAAGCAGCTTGAAAAGTACATAGTGCTTAAGCTAAGAGAACTTAAATGAAGGTGCCACGTGTAAAGTGAAGTCTTTTCCCAGAGAATGGCACCTTCTTCCAGTATTAACTTGTTCAGCTTGTACATCCTGGGTTTTATCTGGCAGTGAAAATAAGCATATTTTGGTCCTTATTCCGTGATAAACTTTTCCTATTCTGTTTCTTGGTCTGTCCAGTAAGACAAGGAAAATACATTGGCTGAGTCTGTACCACCCTGTGCGTGAGTACAGTCATGTTCTTTGTTCTGATAAGCGAAGCAAAGGTAATTGTGCAACTAGGAATTAGAAGGGCAGAAGTGTTGAAGACTTGCTAAAGATAGAAAGAGATGAATTATAAACAAGTTCCTAAAAGGTGGAAGGTGACAGAGGTGAAAAATCTCGTGGCTGTACAGAATGATGAATAGTGGAAAAGTCAGAGATGAGGGGAAAAAGAAAAATGGGAGCTGAGATGGAAAGGGCAAGTGAAAAATGTACTAATGGAGGTGAGTGGAAATGTTGAGGGAAGACAAAGAGGACTAAAAAGAGAGAACAGCTGTAGATGAAATACATCTTTTGATATGAGAAAAGGGACTGAAACAGAGAACAGGGTAAATAAGAGGAAGATAACAGCAGAGACATAAAAAAGTGGAGGATGAACATGTGCCAAAGCTGTATTCCAAACAAAATGGAGTCAGGAAAAAGAATAGGAAAGTAATGTGCTTTAGAGGTAGAAAAAAAGGCTGTTTGTTATTTTCACTAAGGTTAAAACCTAGGTAAACCTAGAGTCTTTGCAGAGTCTGCTAAATCATATCAGAGGTAAAAGCTTCTTTCCTACTCTACTTTGTGTTAGCTGCCTCCAGTTTGCCTTGTGTTTTTCTTCCTTGTGAAGCAAACCAGATCTGCCAGTTCAGTCCACCAGTGGCTTGTAGGTAGCTGCATTGCTCAAGCGCGGTAGGTTTCTAGGCGGTTTCCAGACACAGATTTTACACATTCTGCCAAAGGCTGTTACAAGGAGAGTTTCCTCTGACAGACACATCATAGTTTTTCATACATTTCCTGGATCTAAACAAACGTGCATGAACATATAGGATTTAGCTGTACAATAGCTTGTGGGGAGTTGTGGGGAAATGGGGAAGGGAAAGAAATCACTCACATCATGGGGGTTTTTTTTTGTTGTTAAATTTAATTGTTTCTGTATGGACATTCTTTTATTAGATGCGAGTGATTTGTTGTTATAAGCATTGACATTTTACATTTAAATTTGGTGATTTTTGTAGTCTGTGTGAAGGGAATAACTTAACCTGTATAGCCTGTGAACCAGTGGAGGACACCCTAACAGTGACAACACCTGCTCCAGAGGAGGACATTGAACTACCACCCAGTGAATACTCATGCAGCAAGATGATGGACTTGGCCTTCCTAATGGATGGCTCCAATAAACTGTCAGAGGAGGACTTTGAACAGCTGAAAACTTTCATAACTGGCATGATGAAGAAACTCCACATCTCCCAAAAAAAAATCCGAGTGTCAATTCTGGTGTATAGGGCTGGCCCGACAATCTATCTTGGCCTTAAAGATATCAAAACACAGTCCCAGATGAGAAAAATTGTCCAAAGCATCAAATACACAGGTGATGAAATAGCATCTGCCTCTGAAGTCCTGAAATACACTGTGTTTCATGTTTTCGGAAAAGCAGAAAGGACCAATGCTGCCAGAATTGCAGTGCTATTTATAGCAAGCAAGTCTCCAGGAAAACTCCGCAGCATCCTCACAGCTTTGAAGAATAAAAAAATTGCAGTAATGGCTGTGGGTATTGGACCATATGTTAATGCGGAGCAAATCAGGTTCATTGAAAAGCAGTCACCAGATAATAGAGCCTTCCTAATGAACAACGTGTTAGAGCTAATGGACAATAGGGATCTCCTCATTGATCGTCTATGTGATCTTGGACCTGAAGAAAGTTCTCTGGTAGAAACTACATCTTCTCCAACAGTATCCAGTGTCTTATTTCCCCCTTGGGGTCTCACAACAACAACACCCATTTCAGAAAAACCCACCCCTAAAAGTCTGGACATTGCTTTTATTGTGGAAGGATCTGATAATGTTGGGGAGGAAAATTTCAATATCGTCAAGAAGTTCCTTGAGAAGGTGATCACAGGAATGAATGTAGGACAGGAAGATATTCATGTTACAATCATGCAGTATTCAGAGACTGTCACTCTGGAGTATTCCTTTAGGGAAATACAGTCAAAGGAAAATATTATTGAGAAGGTGAGGAGCATACCTTACGAAGGAGGGAAGGCTACCAACACAGGGAATGCCCTCAATTATATTTCCAAACACACATTTACACCAATGAATGGGGGCAGGCAAGATGTTCCTCACTTGGTATATATGGTGACATCCAACCCTTCTACTGACGTTATCACTCGACATCCCAGGAGCATAAATGTTATTCCCATAGGCATAACCCCCAATGCAACTATCCAAGAGCTCAGAAAGATCAGTCAGCCTAATAACCCAATAATCTTGCATAGTTATAGAACACTTATTGAAGAAGCACCTGAATTAGTGCTGCAGTCTTGCTGCTCTCGTAAACTTTGGACAGAAATTCCAGGTAAAGTTGGACATATTTTCTGTGTAATTTCCTCTTTCCTCTCTCCCATTTCCTTCATTTCCCCTTCACATCACTGAAATTTGAAGAGGGTTCCTGTATATCATTTGGTATCTTGTTGTCCAAATGCCAAGGAAGGACCATTTATCTTCACTGGTGTCTGAGGATACTGCCCCAGTTCAGCAGTACCAAGCACAGCCCTGCAGCTAGCCTTCAGTAGGCTTAGAAGGCCTTGGCTCCATTTGTCAGTGAAGTACAGTATTTCTCAGAAGAAAAAAAGTTATTCTCAACTGCCCGCATCAAGCAAGTTAAAATTACACTTCCTCTTTCCTGCAGGGGCTTCATTGGTTTTGTGGTTGGTTTGCTTGTTTGTTTGTTTGTTTTGGGGTGTGTGTGTTGTTTTGGTTTGTTCTGTTTGCTGTGGTTTTGTTGTTGTTGCTGCTTTGGTTTGGTGGGGTTGTTTTTTGGTTTTTTTTGTTTCTTTTTGCTTGCTGTTCTTCTAGTCCCCTGACAGTAAAATAACACTAGCAGAAAAGCAGGAATTGAAATACCCTTGTACCCCACTGAATATAAATCTCAAGGCTTTCATTAAAGGGGCATCACTTATTGTTTGAACTGGTCATTATCCTGCTTTGTTTTCCCAAAATGTTGGTATCTCTGCCCTCTCTGCTCCTACCAGTGATTAGTGCTGCTTCTGGGTATTATCTATAAATAACCTGGGTTATTTTCTTTCTTTTTTTTTTTTTTTTTCTTTTTTTTCCCCTTCCTCCTCAGAGTTGTGCAACAAACCAGTGGATGTCATGTTTCTTCTGGATGGAAGTTCCAATATTGGAGCATCAGAGTTTGAGGAAATGAAAAAATTTGTACAGGCATTTATTGAAAGTGTTGAGATCAGTATGTATCTGTCTTTCAACTCAAATGCATAAAGACTCTTTGTATTCTTTTGCTATACAAGACAAAACAACTTCTCAGTATAGGTTATATTTATTTTTTAAACGACCCATTCCAATCCCTCGAAAAAATGTTATGTTTATATTGGGGAAATAAAGCTAGTAAAGCTTTTGGTTCAGATGCTGTTCAGTTTCCTCCCGAACCAAGCTGTTCTGGTTCAGGTGAATAAAGGCGTGACTTCCAATTCAGGGAATGGTGTGATGAAGAATATTTAGGACAGTAACTCTGAGGAGCACTTCCCTTAATACCACACTGGACATAAGTGTATGTGCCAAACAGGCAAAGAAGTGCCTGTCACAGGATGGAGATTTAGCTGAACTCTTATTCTGTGGCAGAAAAGCAAAAATTCATGTTTGGTTTAGATTCAGTTCTGAATTAGGTTCAACAGACTTAAAAATAATAGTTCAACTTCAGTTCTGGTTCAAGTAAGAATGGATAATTCAAAGGGGTTTTGGTTCAGGTTTGGTCCGACTGCAAGGTTTTGGTCTTTGGAATGGGCATTTCTGGTTCTGACTGGCTTTTTTGGCTAACTTAGAGTGCTAGAACTGACTTTTTAAGATTTATTTCCTGATGCATGTTGGATTATAGACCCTTTTTGGGAGTGCTAGACTCACTGAGCTTGCAGAGTTATGTACTGGTCAGGGAGGTACACCTCTAGTTAGGTCATTCAGCTCAGATATTATCAGTGCAGCCACCCTGGCAGAATGCCACATATCCTGCACATACATGAAGGGACCATAGTAAATCAGGACATTGTGTGCCTGTGTGCCAAGTCCATCCTCGTGGCAGGAGCTGAACAGAATCTGGCATTTTCCCAGTAGCACTTGTTTTAACAAACCTGTATTTCTGATCAGAATTGTACTTTTTCAATTCAGTATTCAACCATTTCCACAGAGCAACGTCTGTTGCTGCTGGTGTTACACCACCAGGTGTTGATATGTTTGTATTATACCTGTGCTTCCGAAAGAGGGGATTACCAGCACTTATACTAATTAGAAAGCTCATAGAGGAAAAGTATAGCATTTCTGTATGTCTAGAATAATTTAGAGTTTTTAGAAATTGTTTCTGAAAATTGTGTACATGCAAGATACAGAGAAGCAAGCCCAATGATAATTATAAAAAATGTATTGACCAGTTCAATTCTGCAAGTCTGATATTTATTAACTTTTTATATCAACCCTCTGTTAATAGTTTTATTCATACTTATATAATGTATAACAGAACTGGGATGTCAGAGAATAGCAGAACTTGGAATTTCTCTTCATTCCCCTTTGCAGGTCATGCTCCCTGGGTGTACTATGTCCCATGCTGCAGCCTGATGCATGCCACTCAAGCATTGCATGACAGAGGGCAACTTGCATGAAATGTAGTTATCTGGGGGAGCCTGGCTGATCAGACAAATGGGGCAGCAAACTACTGCCTTTGCAAGACTATGTGCACCTAAAAAAAAGCAGTTTAGACAATTTTAAAATGGAAAAGCAATAACATTTGGAGATCAGTAAACTGAAATTCTCCAGTCATCATCAAACTGATCCGAGGTAGAATGCTGCTTGCTGATTCCCAACAGAAAAGGAACTGTTTCCAGCAATACTTGCATATGTTTTCCCCTGGGAATAGTTCCATTTTGATCTCATTGAAAATTCAGCTTTCACACTCTGGTGGAAAATTGCTGTCTAGTTGTGCTTAATGCAAAACACAACCACAATGTGTCCTTTAGATTTATTTTAAGACATTCATATGCACTACTTAAAATGTTTATTTTCTGCTTTCTGCTTCAGGCAATACTTCAACTCATGTGTCAGTTCTCCAGTATGCCAGGGAAAATAATCTAGAAATTTCATGGAATGTGCCTCAAGAGACTGAAAAGCTTATAGAGATGGTGCAATCTATTCAACAAAGGGAGCAAGGTCCTACCAGACTAGGTGAGTGATGATGTGGATGTTGATGTTTGAACAAGAGGTAAAACCCCAGAAATTCTAAATATAACCTGGCCCCAGTCACCAATTCATGTCAGTGCTATTGTGGTAGTGTTCTGCAGTAGGACTGTCAGGTTTTTTTAGTTCACTCTTGTCTTTATTATATGTACATTCCTTGGTAAAGGTTCTATTTTGTCTATTATAATATATCTGTAGGTTACTCAAATTAGGGTTTATCTTAATGTATTTTGGAAAGAAGACGACCAGTTTCTTTTTTGCCTTGAAGTAATTCTCAGGATTTGTATTCATTATCTTTCAAACAAGCAAAGCATAATTAAGAAGTGAAGACATTGGTCATTAACCTTTCAGCATCAATCAGTTGATTAGACATTTAGCAGCAGAACTACTCATGCTGACTTCAATAGAGGCCCTTGCCAGATGTTTGTTACTCTGTGCTGAGCCAGTGTAACCGATCTGGTTGAAAAAT
>NW_009259318.1:1737391-1753688 GCF_000687185.1 Egretta garzetta | reverse complement strand
ACAGTAGTTATATTCTGGGTGGTTCAGTTCCCTCATCCAAGTTGTTGTGCTTTTCCTACAAGGACTTGGGCTGGCACAAGGCTGGGGATGGTGCCAGGGAGCAATGATCGCCTACGGCGGCACCTTCGCTGAGGAGTTTCTTGTGAAATATTAACTTCTGCTGCAGACAACCGCATCCTCAGAAACATGTCCACTTCAATTTCGATGTGCTAAAACATAACACAGATTTCCCACTGTGTCTGTAGAAATTCAGTACACACACATGTATCGGTTGTAGGGTTCAGCAAAAAATGATTTTCCTACAGCATATCTGATCTTTCACCAGATACCCTGAGAATTTTGTTCTTCTGGACTGGAACCACGTTTGCTCTGGCAGCCGCCTAGCATTAGGGTCCTATAAGAGTTGAGGAGTACACAGATTTTTAGGGTCTTTGGCCTACTTCAGACTGTAAAGAGTTATTGGTACAGAAAAGTGAGAAATAAAACCTGACTTCCATAGTTCGCAGGAGGATTAGCCATGATTGCTTTCTCAGCCTGGAGAAATAAAAATACCAGATGGCTGATGAGACTTCTATAGGCTCATTGTGGGATAAATTGTTACATACAAATAGATAAGTTTCATGAAGCCTTCCATGTAATGTGTATAGTAAGCCACACTGAACTGCAGGATAAACAGAGAAAACATGGCCTTTGGGAAATGAAAGGGGAGAGGCGGCCACATGACATACTCGTTAGTGATTTGTTTATGTCTCATCGGAAAATGCTCAGAGACCACAATGAGGGATGTGGTATAACAGAACAAAATGGAATAGAATAGAAGTAGTTCCTCCCAAATGAAGTAATGAAAATAAGTCACCGTGGTCCCATCCTGCACCTTGTAATGTGTGTGAATTCGGCTGAATCTGTAGGAGACTCAGTGTCCATGGGAAATGCATGGTCATTCATGTCATTCTGTCTGTGCTCAGGCCTCTAGAAACACAGAGGCTGCTTAAAAAGTGTAGATGCCTCAGTCTGGATGTTGCAGTTCCCTAGGTAGCTTTGGAAATCTTTTCTAGCCTATGGAGGGCTTGATTGGGATTTACCTATCAAAAATATCATTACCATCAGACCAACGCTGTTTCTTCTCATTTACGCTGGCTTCCCTATGAAAACATGATCCTGTGTAATCCTTATTCAATCTTTGCTGATCCAAATCATCCTATTTCCATCAAAAAAGATATACGGGCAGAAAGCATATAGTAGTCTCTGTTGCCATCGCTGCAAAAGCCTTACTGCATAAAGGTTTCCATTTTGTGTTTCATTTAATGATAAGGAAACTCCAGAAGAGAGATACATTTCATTAATAAAAAATAATGTAAAACTACAGAATATTTGAGGGCATAGGCAGAACAAAAAAGAGCAGTGTATACCACAAAGCTTTCCCATGCTTATGCAATAAGATAACATCATGCAAATTTTGGCTCAAGTATTGAGAAGAAGCTCTGGGGATATTCAGACATAATGAAATTGTGTACAGCTTCACCTAAGAAATAACTGAAAAAAGAAAGCTGAGTGTAAGCAAGAGCTAACTGTATAAGCCTTCATTCAGCTAAAAGAGTGATCTATGCAAGAGAACTGAGAATCACATAAACATGCCACTTCAGCCTTTGTGAGTATTTAGGAGTGTCATAGGGAGCACAGTGATCAGTCCCTACAGTAAATACTGCTTAACTTTTTATAAAACCATGGTTTTACTTACTTATACCTTTCCTAAAAGTAATTCATTTAGGCTGATATTTTCCATACCTACTGCCTGCTTCAGACTCAAAATTTGGAGGAAGTTTTCCTTCCCCTCCCCTCCCCCACCCCCCGGCTTTAGGAAAAAAAAAATCTTAAAATATTTTTACTGAAACTTTCTATAGTTATTAACATACTTGAATAGCAGCATTCAATTTTGTCTGTCACAATAAAGAAGGTGGTTTAGGAAGCAAAGGCCCACCATAGCACTTTTCTTCATTCAGATCTCTGCCCTGAGTGATGTGGTCTATGTAGAATTTTCAAAATCTGGCCCCCCCAACACCACCCAAGGCTGTGGTTTTGCCAGCAGCTGCCCTGATCTAAGGGTTCACATCCACTGGAAGGCAAAGGTCTTCCTTGCTTACTCCCCCACTACTGTTTCTGAATTTGGTGGTGTCAGCTCCTTTCTTAAGCCAGCTTTGGGTCCCTACTAGTCTCAGCCACCAGCTATTTCAATTCACTGTCCTGGCAGGTTTTTTTGTTTGCTTGCTTGGTTTTTTTCGTTTCTTACAAGGTTTATGAGTTGAGTGTGGTTCTGGTGGAGCCCAGGGTCATCAGAACCCCTTGGTGGTAAGAGAAATGCAGGATTTCTGACCTGCAGAGCCAGGAAAGCAGAAGAGAAATTTTGGGGCTTCATAGCCACCTCCCTTCAGTACTGGTGGGCTGTTAGACTCATGAGTCTGTGCTGTTCATGAAGAGTCCAATGATTCTGTGAATTGGCAAGCATTAATGTCAGAATATCAATGTGCTAAGAATTGACTATTTAAAGCATCGATCTGTGGGATTAGTTTGCCATAGCTATTTTGTTTCAAAATTAAAATAATCTGCTAGTTTAAGTTAAAAAGAAATGCAATTCAGTGTTTAGTCAAGATCCTAAATTAAGATATAAATACCCGCTTCAGGATTATCGTTATATAGGGTTGTTCCTGATTACAAAGTCCTCAGTTAAATAGATGCTTCCTAGCTCGTGGCTTTTTCTCTACCTTTTGAACTGCTGAGGAGCTGTTTCTTTTTTGCTTCTTTCCCAGGCAGCTTTTGGTACTTGTGGGTGATTAAGACCTCTTGCAGTAGTTTTTCTTTTTTGGTCGAGATGTTGCAGAAGTGTTAGCGAAACCACTGAGGCCACTTAAGGCACAGATTCACAAGTTCCCGGCAGGAACCTCCACCTAGCTGGAATCCCCCATCTGTCACAACTGCACAGACCCTCATGGGGGCTTTACATTTTATTCCTCATTTCAGACAAAATTAAAGAAAGTAATTGCAAAGATTGCTTTTAAGTTGTTTCTACTTTCCCTGAGGCACCGATTAAACCATTAAATGTCTGTGAGTTGGTTTATTTTACTCCAGATTAGCTTATTCTGGGATGAATCTTGGTTTTTATTTCTTGGGTTTATTTCAAACGTTTCTAGGGCACCTTGTGCTCTTTTACTTCATTCCATGATGTTCATAATTGCTCCCAGTCTAATATCTGTGATTCAGATTAACATGCCTTTTCACACATTTTATCTCCTTTTTTCAAATCATTAATGCAATTATTAATAAGGCAGAATCTAGTGTAATTCCCTGTAGACTCCCAGTAAACAGCTCCAACCCTACTCAACAGATTGTCTTTTGTCCTTAAAGCTTGTTTATGTCCATTTAATCCGTTTTCAGTCCTCACAGGAACCTCTACATAAACCATTCTGAATTACTACTTCAGAACATGAGTCTGGCTAGAGTGTATATATATATATATATATATATATAAATACAGCAAATTAGCCTTTATTGGATAGGCGTGATAAAGGCAACCAGAAAAAGGTTCTTATAAAGCTTTTTCTGACTGTCAGGAGTTCAACATCAAATGTTCATAGTCTTAGCTGAGAGAAGACTGTGCAGTGATGCCTTCCCTTCCCCATTTTTCCCCCCCATCTTGTAGGATATCTTCTGTTGCTTTAATGATTATTCCATACATGACTTCTATTTCATATTCTATACGTAGTCAGGCATGTATCAGCACTGAAAGACGGAGAGAAGGTGCTGTGCTGTGGTGGCAGCCTTTGGAATGACCAACTTGCTCTTTCTAAAGTGGCCCATATAGATCAATGTGGGGTTTTTTTCATTTTTTCTTTAATTTATTTATTTTTTTTCCAAGGATGTGCCCAACGGCTGACAGTCACATCCTACTGACTGAGCTGAAAGGCTGCTGGGGGCTCAGTGCTCCTGCAAGTTAAGTCTTTTTGTTCAGTTAACCAGATAAATGTTTGGATGGCTAAATTTGGGAAGGGGGTGTGTGTGTGCATGTGTGAAATTAATGTGGACATTATGCCCGTTAGGACCAGCATAAGTGTGACGTTCTAGGAGGCCATAGGAAAAGAGGGGGCAGGAGGTCAGGGACAGACAACCAGGCAGGCATTCCCCATCACATCTACTGCCTTTGGGAACAGATTTTTTTTTTAATTGTATGTCATGCTGCTCTCAGCTCTTTTGTTCTTCTGTATGTGATGAAGGCTTTTGGCTTTGAGACTTCCATCTTGAATTCTCATGGGTTGTATGTCTAATGCCTAAAATACATGTGTGTATAGAAGTCATTCTGCTTCCAAAACCCATTTGTTGCTTTTTTTTTTTTTTTGATAGCACATTGTATATATGAGAAACAAAACCCGTTTGTAACAATAACACATAAGACTAACATAATTTATCCCTATGTCCAGTATGTGGGAATGTGGTGGCTACTAGTCCAGGCTGAGGGTCATGTGCACACACAGAGAAAATCCTTCAAAACATGCAACCCTTAAAGCCCACAGCAAGCCTCCCATTCACTTCACTGGGGCTTATACAATGCCCCTTGTCAATGCTAGCAAATGATGTTTAGCACCATGCTAAAAATGCTAGCAAACCACTGTCATATCTTCTGTAAAAAATTTTTTTTTTTTTTTGTTTTATGGAGCGGGATTTAGGGTATTTTTTTCAGCATTTGGATTTTCTCTAGGGTCCATCACTGAAATAAATAGATGATGGTGTAGTTGCATACAGCTAAACAGATTGAAGAGCTAGCTGCTTACAGAAGGGCGCCGACACCACAACAGCTCACTGCTGCACACTTGTGCTGCCCTCCTTCTGTGGGAAGGGATGTGCATTGGGCCTGCAGCGAGCTGAGGAAAGGGCCAGAATGGCTGAAAAAGATGCATTTTTTTTTCTTTTTTTTTTTTAGAACAGTGATTATTCAGACATGGTGAGTTTCCCAAGGCAGCTAGCTGCATGGCCAGGTGGGCAGCGGTGCTGACTGCAGGGGACTGGGAGGGCATGCCCAGCTGGTGCACCTCAGACCTGGCCATTTTAAAGCTGGTTTAATTAAGTCCAAGATGGTGCGCACTCTTCTTTCAGTCTTAATATAGCCTTGTGCAAGGTGATATTTATTTCAATGTAAACATTTTAAATTTCCTTTATTGGTATGAAAACAGCAGATTACTGTTATGTTGCAGTGTAGTAGTAAGAAAACATTCAGTTTGTTGGTTCATTAGCTGTCAATATTTTTTATTATGGCCTCTGATGAGTTTGTTATTACCCTGCCTGGTGAGATGTAGAGACAAGCAGCTGAGAAGTGACATCTTCCATCTTGGGATGGTGACTTTCTGAATCCCTCTAGCAAGATGAAAGTGTTCATTTGATCATGTCTTCAGACACCTGGCTCTCTTCTCTAGAGCTGGCTTCAAAATACGGGGAGAAATCCAAAGATTCTTTAGTACACTAAAACAAATTTTCCATGCATTAAATTGAGTAATTGTTTTTTGGGGACTTTGAAATAGTCCCTGGTTCTATTAGAGTGGAACTTGATTTCTTTATTAGAAATTATAAAAATAATGGATTTTCCAGTTTACATATATGTATGGAAGTTTCTGAAAATTTTCAGAATTAATGAGAGGAAGAAAAATGGAGCTGGAGCTCCATTGGTGGTCGAGACCACACCAACCATGCAAAAGTAAAAGAAAAGTAATTAAAGAAATACAAACAGAAATTCCAACTACTTTTCACGAATGAATGAAAAATCGTTTGTGATTCTTACTGTGCAAAAGTTTAATCTACCATATTTGAAAGTTAAAACCCCAAATGCTTTTTTTAGTAATTATTTAGAGGACAAAAGGGAAATAAGTAAATTTTCTGGCACAGTGACCATCCTGTAGCAATCTCAGGGACTGGATTATAGTTGTCATATTAATTCTCTGTATTTTGTTTTATCCCTTAGTTATTTATAGCTAATATGCCATTCTGCATCTAACATCTACCTCTACAGACATATAGAGTAACTACTGGAAAACAAAACCATTTGTAGCAATGATTGTGAGACATTGTATAGGACATGAGTTAATACCTGAGGTTAGTTAATTTTTCTGGTCAGGAATAGTAGTTTGTGAAATGGAATTGCCATCATCCAATAATAATGATATATTAAAATATATTTTGCTGCAAGTAAAAAAACATTCAAATTTTTGAGGTTTTCACTGAGCAGAAACTTAGTGTTTTCATTTTGTATATAAAATATAATTCAGAATTAAAGTGGGAATGAAAATCCAATGATAAGAACAGAATGAAACTACACAGTTGGAAGAACTAAATAAAAGATAATCATTACATAGCAAGGACAAAAAGAGAAACATCCCATTTTATTCTTAAATACTGTTGAAAGCTTTCTGTTGATTCTTCTCTCTTTTTTTTTCCTCCCCCTTGTGATTGTAATTGACATTTCCAAAAAGCATTTTGATTTAAACAAACATGCATCTTTCTATTTGAAAATTACTGCTTGGAAAAATATGTGACACTCTCTAGACAGGAGATTGTTAGTGGAGGTAATGGCTCATGATAGATGGAAGCTTACAGGAGGAGAAGCTGATGTGGATACTATTCCTGTGGTAGGTCTGACAGGGCCTGGCAGCAGTTCCTGGTGGGTCCCTCCCAGCTCTTCTCTTTAGTTGTGGGCATCTGGGTGGAGAGATGACACATGAAGATGAGGCTAAGGCTCTGGGGAGGAAATAGTGAAAATGGGCTAATGGGGAAGAAGATGTGGCTGGATGGGTGGGAAGGGAATATGAGGCTGTTAGTCAGGGACTGTAAGGTGTATGAGCCAACAAGAAAGGATGGGGAAAGCAATGGTGAATGTCACCTCCAAACCAGTACTGTGGAAAAGGAGATATTTGGGCTTTTTCCAAATACCTATTCTAGGTGAGATTCCTCCAGGGGATAAATTCTTCCTCAAGCCTAATTAAAGCCTTGTAGAATATTCCGTTGCTGATGACACATTATCAATAGTCAATGTGCTGCGTGAGCTTCCTAGAGGTTGTCCATCCTTGCAGCCTGGGAAAAGGGTCTTGTCTTCTGCCAATGAAAAGGGCTGGGTGACATGATGAACAAAGGTATGGAGTGCAAAGTGTTCAGGTATGCTAAGGTATTCTGGCGGTGTGCTGGTGAATTATCTACGATCTGACTTCCAGTATTTTGCAAATGTGTCTGTTATTTAAAATCATTCAGTGAATTCCTCAGGCAAGCATATTTCTGCTCCACAGTTCTTGCAGATTACTCAGAGGAACTAGTCTTTCAGGTATTTATTATTCACTGTTCACTGTTTGCCCTGCATGTCACATCAGTCACATGGTACCGTCTCTACTCCCTGACCTGATAACTTCCAAGCCCAAAGGAGCTTTTAAGAAAGCTGCATATCATCATTTCCAGTATAAATATTTGTGCAAATACATATCTAAATACAAGTACTAGCAAAGTACTCTCTTGCTGAGGTCATGATTTTGAACAAAAATTTGCCTGAGTGTTCACAGATGTTAAATGAAAGCGCAGCAGCTACCCATTTAAGCCAGTTTTGCTACTTGGTAGCTAAGGTAGAATTTCTTTGTGTGTTTTGTGGGGTTTGCTGTGTTTTGTTTGTTGTTGCTTTTTTTTTTTTTTTTAATATGGATTTCCCAGTTATATTATGGGTTAGTCTGAATCTAGATTTCAGAGAGTTTTCTGGTGGTAGGGAGGCAAGATATGCTTTTCACACCTGTAGAAAAAGTTGACCAAATTAGGGAAGGACTAGAACTTCTCTGGGAGCTGAGCAACTTGTGTGTACAGTTCAGGATGATGTGAAGTTGTAGATCAGATAGCCACTGGATGTCACTGTTGTTCTGCAATTGGGAAATATGTTCATATTCTTCTACAATATCTTCTTTCCTTTTATGTAACGCAATACTTCCGGAAAAGGTAACTACTAAAGTGAGGGGCATAACTGTATCCTCGTGGCTTAGGAAAGGTAGTAAAATTCCCATTACTTCAGAGACTGGGGATCTAAGGATGGTCCGCCTGTGTTGGTATGTATTAATAGTACTGGTATGTTCTTAATAGCCGAGATCTTTCATGTAGCAGTAATAAAGCAGACATTAAAAGTCCTTTAAGAATAAGTATTTTCCAGTACTGTATAACCTATTAATACAATGTAAGATTTAGTTTTATAGCCTCCTATGAGTTTCCTATCATATCTCTCATTTATCTCTTAATTTCTTCTTAGGAAAAGCCATTGATTTTGTAGTTCAGAATGCAATGTCGGAATCCCACGGTGGGAGACCCAGCGCATCAAAGGTTGCGGTAGTCATTGTGTCGGGGAGATCAGAAGACACCGTGGAGGCTGCTGCACTTTCTGCAACAATGAACAGTAAATCTCATTTCACTGTCACCATTTTTAAGCAGAGTTGTTGCTTTTTAAGTAATGCACTAGAACAAAGGATGAAAAATTAAGGCACTAGTATGTTCATGTAAGTTCACAATTTACTGTGCATAACGTTCTGGTAAAAAACAGGACTGAAAAAAGTGTGCCTGACAAAGATGTCTTTGAATTACTGGTAAATTCAGGACCAATCTGCAGTTTAAGCTGAACAGCTTCCATAGGCTTCACAGGCTAGTCGCATTTCATTTTCAAGGTCCTGTGGACAGACAGGGATGACAGAAATGTGACCTAATATTATAAATTCAATACTGTTGCAGTACAGTGAGTCTTGAAAGGTTCACTGTAATAACAATAAATAGAGAGGGGATTTGATCAGATTCTCCACTGACCTATACAGGAATATGCTTTTGGTATCAATGTGTGCTGCACAATGTTTTTTTCAAGTTTTTTGGCTATAGTCTCTGTACCTCAGCTTCCTCAGGTGTTCAACTGAGGAACAGTGACTTCCTCTGTAGATTGCTTTGGGAGCTATTGAATAAGGTGTGGACTAAATAACTATTATTTTTTTTTTTTAATTAAATGGCTTGAGAATAATCCAGTTGCTGTGCAACTGAAGAAAGAAAACAACGTATTAAGATTTTTCACATTTGAAAAAAAGCAAAGATATTGTCATTAAGTCTTCAGCTGCATTTTGTTGATCATGTATGATCTTCTTATGCTTGGGACTAATAGAGCTCATCTTAGCTAACACTGTGATGAGAGCACCAGTTCTGCCCTTAATTGCTTTTAGCCTAAGTCGAGGGAGTGATGCAAGTAACATGAAAGTTAACTGATGGAAAAAACCTTTTTTGAATTATTTTTTTTTAAGAAGCAAATGAAAAAAATACAACAGCAAAGACCTCCTTCTCCTGCGCGTAGAGATTTAAAACCTTTTCTTCTCTTTTCATAGGGGTATCCCTGTTTCCAATTGGAGTTGGGAACTTATATGATGAAGACCAACTAAGGACTTTGACTGGGCCATCAGCTGCTAACAGAATCATGAAGCTTCAGAATTTTGAAGACTTATCCACTATGATAAAATTGAATAATGAATTTATCAAAAAATTGTGCACAGGTAAGTCCAATATAGTTGTAGCCTCGTAGTGAGCAAAGCACAAACATTGAAATGCCAAAACTGGAATGATTTTTCTTGACTTGAGAAACCAGCCCAAAGCTCCTTTGTTAGTGTTTCACCAACAATCATCACAAACACTAACTTAGACCACCACCATCATTTATGTGTAAAACGAAATCTGAGCCCTTTCAGCATGTGGCCAACTGCTATTTTAATCAACCAACTTTCAGCAAGATTTTTAGAACTGCTTAGGGCTGGACTTTCAAGCTATCATCTTAATAACAATCAGGGCTAGTCATTAACTGAAGGACACGAGGAAAGCTCAAGCTGCCATGAATGAATGGGGGCATACTTCAGAAATGTTACAAGTTAGTTGTGGGTAAAGATTACAAATTACATATTTTTCTGCACAGACCTAAACATTGTTATGTGTATATCTACAAAGAATTCAGCCAAAGTGTAAGAAAAAAAAAAGAATAAGAAAGAATTAACTTTTCCAGGAAAAAAAAAATACTGGGAAAAAGTGTAAAATATTTTAAACAAACATTCATTTATCTGTAGACAGCAATGCCCCCATCTAAGGAAACTTGCTTCAACTCTGGCCAGTATTTTACTTCTTTTGCCTCCTTGGTCTGTGTGTATATAGATATTTATTACTCGTATTGTTGTTGTAATTTCTATTACAATAGCATCTACGTGTCCTCTCTGCAAACCACTGTCTCATTGCGTTAGTCATTGCACAGGTTTTTACCAGCTTTATAGGGCTTAGTTACATCTCCATTAAAATAAGTGGACTTTTTTGCAGAGCCAAGTACCACTAAGAATGAGGAAGTTGCAGAGTGTGCACAGTCCAGCTTAGAGATATCCGATCAGTATCCACTGGGATCACTTCTGGCATTTTAAAATCTCTCCAGAGCATCAAACAGCTGCCATTTTCTAGATTTAAACAGCTGCCATTTTCTTTCGTTTCTTTTAAAATAAGCTTTTAAAGATGCATTTCCTCTCCTCTCACTGTGAAATATGTGATTTTCTTGCCCTAAATTACATTGATCCAAGATATTGGATGGGGAGCAGGAATTTGAGACCAGTAACTGTTTTATTATTGCAGTCTGTGCTATAACCTATCAGTACTAGAGGTGAAAGCTTTGTATTTTTATGAAATGTACATCCAGTTTTTCCAGCAACACAAAGCGTACGCTCAAAAACTTGAATGATAACTTATAGTAGACATCTAAACTTGAAAAATTTAGCTCTCCTTTTTGCTGATGGTAAAGCCTTTGCTATGGGGTGGGAAACTATCCTTTTTTGTTTGTTTGTTTCATTTTGTTTTAAGTTTCTTACAATCTGTAAAGTATAATTTTCCCCTCCAGACTCATACAGTTGGATTTCTTGTACAGAGGGAGTCTTACTTTATGTATGGACATGTACCAAAAATAATACTATTAAAAAGGTTTAAAAGATTTCCTAAATGCTTTCAAAATACATTACTTGTCCTGGAAAAGACAGAGCATATAGCTTATATATACTAGCATAATATAGTATTATATACTAGCATAGTATAGTATTATATAAAGAGTTTTCTAGTCAGTGATTTAATTTCCTAGACACGTGCTTATCACATTTTCATACCACAGTACTTATATGAAATTACTTTCCATATATCTTTAGGTGTGTTATAAGAGCACATAAACATAGAAACTGCAATTCAGTGGATGCCTTGTGACCATCTAATGGATTATATAAAAACCTGCCCATCACAGTAATGTTTGAATGTAATGAACCTGAATTTGGATATTCTTATTGCAGCTATTTCCGTACTTATGCTAGTTGCTTACAAATCTTATCTTGGGGTTACTTACTGTATTTATCTTTCTGCATTTAATAAATGCGTGTGTGCATGGGTGTGTAAATTCTCATTACCTCCTAATTACCAGCAATATTCTCAATTCATCACAAGATTCAGAAGTAAGGCTGGACCCTGCCTCAAAGCTAAAGCCATAATCTTCTTTTAAGTACCATCATGGCAGAGCTGTATGCCAGTACAAGGAGAGCTGTAGAATTACAGCCTACCTATTGCTCACAGGGTATTTTGGGACCAATGTCATTGCAGAAGTCAGGTAGTGCTAGCAGTAACAAAATTTATGCATTCTTTGACTTACTCTTGTACACTGGACAAATGCCTGCAGTCTTCACATAGGGATTCTCAAACACAAAACCCTCACAGCCTAAGTCACATTTCTAAGTAAGCAATCTGTATTTTGGTGACCACAACTTAAAACCTGGGTAAAGGAGAAAGATGACTAAAAGATGTCTGTTTCTCTTTCAGACCCTGTCAGAGAATGTATAGATGAGGAGGGAAACAAAAAGAAAGTAAGTGTATTGCCTGGGTCATCCATTTGGCTTTCAAGTTACAAAGTTCATGCGGGACCGTGAATACCTTCATAGATAATCTAAACCAAAAAGTGTTGGACAATATTAAGTATTAACAACTATTTTGAAGGAGGAAATTGCTGCCTTTTGAACTGATGGGATAACTTTGCACATAAAGGTGACTTCCTCTAAGGACAGTGTGTTGAACATTATCGAAGGTAGTGCAGACATAGTCTGTGTCTTCCTTGACAAAGAAAAATGTATTTCCATCTCCTGGTGAAAGAACTTCTGGTAAAGGTAGACATGGCCATAATAAAGGTGCATGTACAGGGGGAGGCAATGTCATTGTCCAGACTCTCTCCTTCTGCTAAAAAAACAAGTACCTTGTCCCTGTGAAAATTTTAAAGGACTGATGGCATTTATAGCAATGATGTAGATGTTATAAATGGTTCGGTTCCTTCATCTCAGGTGAAATGCCAAGGTTTTTGAGCATATATGATACTTCATGAATTTAAAAATACTAACATAAGCTTGTTACACCTTTTCTTGTAGGGGTCAGTTATGGGTTCTACCCTAGAATTTATCTTGAATTTCCAGTACATTAAAAATATGCCTTTGAGTTTTCCCTTGTGAAGACATGACCATGACACTGTAAGGAAGGGTGTGGCAAATAAAGAAATACTTATGAATTGTCTAGACACAGGAAATATATCAAAGCTTCCTTACATAGTATTGTGGTATATCCCCAGTTAGGCAGCTCAGTCCCACACAGCCACTCACTCACTCACCCCCAGTGGGATGAGGGATAGAATTGGAAGAGTGGAAGTGAGAAAATTTGTGGGTTGAAATACGACAGTTTAATAGGTAAAGCAAAAGCCATGCATGCAAGCAAAGCAAAGCAAGGAATTCATTTACTATTTCCCATGGGCAGGCAGATATTCAGCCATCTCCAGGAAAGTAGAGCTCCATCACATGTAACAGTGGCTTGGGAAGACAAGACCCATCACTCTGAATGTCCTCCTCTTCCTTCTTCTTCCCCCAGCTTATATACTGAGCATGACATCATGCTCATACCCCTTTGGTCATTTGGAGTCAGCTGTCCCAGCTGTGTCCCCTCCCAGCTTCTTGTGCACCTGACAGAGCATGGGAAGCTGAAAAAGTCCTTGACTAGTCTAGGCACTACCCAGCAACAACTAAACCATCACTGTGTTATCAACATTCTTCTCATACTAAATCCAAAACACAGCACTATACCAATTACTAGGAAGAAAATCAACTCTATCCCAGCTGAAACCAGGACACATGGTTGGCCTCATCAGCTGGTCAGAACACAGAAAGGCTTTAGCTAGATAGACACTAAGTAAAACATGGTGGCTTTGAGGTTGACAACCTAATTAAGAAAAAAACCCAACCAAACAAAAACTAAACTTGAAAACCTTTCTTAATTGGGAAAAAAAAATCACATTCCTGTTGTTTATTCATTTGAATTGCATGTGTACATGCCTCTGGGCTCCTAAAAGCAGACACAGGTACATGTAGATAAGTGCTGGGAAGCCTAACGTGTCAGGTTTCATTTTTTTGGTGATAAACTTTAAGCACAATTCCCATTCTGGCTAAAATGCTTTTGGAAGAAAAGTGGACAGGCTCCAGTCCATATGAAAATGAACCACACTTTCAAATGGTAACCTTTAGGGGGATTTTGCGTTACCTCTTCTATCAGCCAGAAAAAACGGGTTTTAGAACACACTGCCAACATGGTAGCCATTGCTTTTTGGAGCAGGCTGTTGAGCATCCTGTGGTGCCTACAGGACACTGTGGAAGTGTTCAGAGCCCACACTCTGAACTCCTTTGCTGCCTCATGGGTAGTAATGTGCCATTGTTGGCCTGTTACCCTCTTCCAGCATAGTCCACAAATCCACAGAGATGAAGAATCAAGGCTCCTTCCTAATTCAGAAAATACAGGCTCTTACATCAGATCCACAATATTTCAGGTGTTACTCAGAGAATTACTGCAGGAGGCTCAGTTCCCCAAGTGGGATGTCTGTCATGCACCTGGAGATTGTGAGAACTGACCTCTTGCAGTTTGCAAGGAAATAAGAATTCTCAGGATCAAAAATCTCAGCCTAACTCCTGTCAGTATCATGAGTGATACAATTGTTTACAATTTTTTTTGTTATTACCTCTACCCTCTAAATGACTGTCGAAGGAAGGAAGATTCATGGCTAAGGTCACTGTTAGTAGCAGAAGGACAGAAGATCAAATCTGCTAGGTGAGGCCACAAATTCATCCAATCCCCTGTATTATATGCCAAAAATAGAAGTCAGGGAAGAACAGAAGTGTATATGAAAATTCCCTGAACTGTCCTAGCCTTGAACAATTTGTGACTCAGGGACACCCTGAAATGTGAGTGATACCTTTAGTGTTTGATGGTGCTCAATAGTTTTCTCCTCCATTAATTTGTTCAGTCATTCTTTGAATCCATGTGAGTTTTTAGTACCCATCATATCCAGTGGCAAGCAGTTCAAACAGAGCTAAATACAGGCTGTGTAAAGAACCACTGTTTTAATATTTGAACTTGCCAGCTGACAGAATATGTGAATATTCTGTGAATGATAGATTAAGGTTTTTTGATGTAGTTAATTCTCAGTAGTCTTGTTTTGATGCTTTTAAACAGGCATAAAAGGTGATAATACAAGTGTAGGTACTTGTCTTATCTTCATGATGAGGTGATCTGTGTAGTGATCCTCCACACTTCTGGTCTACGTATGGCAGTAAAAACCACATTCCTAAACTAGCCATTTCTGTAACATGATTTTTCTAGCATTGTTCAGCACTTGGTTTAGAGAAGAAAAAACAAACAAACAAACAAACAAACAAAACTCTGACTAAATTAAAAGATGCCAGCTGATGAACCCGATGGAGGCACGTGGCTCGCTCTCTCCTGCAGATGCACAGTAAGAGGAAGAGCATGCTTGTGTCCAGGTCCGTAGGCTCAGAGCTCCCTCAGAGAGGAAGTCTGAGGCTTCCTCCAGTGTGCTGGCAGGCTCATCAGTTTCAGCAGATTTATCCTTCACGACTTAGAAACCTCTGCTTTTGCTTTCCTTTCTGTCCTTTCTTACTCCTATGATTTCATATCACTTGGGATTTAGACTTTCTTTGTCTTCAGAGTCCCTGCATTTTGCTCTGCACCAGGATTCTTGGCTTTGTTTGGTTCTTCAACTGATATTTTTGTTTTAATGTGCTGTGCTTTGCTTTTCTTGTCCAGCTCTTAGATGTTTTCCAATAGATGTCCTGTTAAGCAGTGAAATCAAAACAATTAAATATGTATAGAAGCCAGAGTGTCCTCTGCCAGACTTGCACAGCTGTATACATACCCTTCCAGGTGCTCCGCTTTCAGTGAGTTGTAGGCGAGATGACTATAATTAAAAACCATTCAATTTCTTTCTATCTAAATATTTTTTCCATACTTAAAACTCCTCATGTTACTTTTTCACAGCTTGCTCAAGGCTCATAAGCCTGAAAATTATTAAGCCACTTTCAGGACAAGTTCCCTTCTCACAGTCCTGCAACACACAAAGCAGGTCCAGTAAATTGATTGTATTTAATATGTAAATTTTAAAGGCTGAAAATCTGGCAGTTCTTTTTTAGACTTGGCACTATCACGTAGCTCAGAGATACAGAGCAATATTTTCACATGACTATTCTTGGTTTGCACACTAGTGCCAAGAAGAGTCTGTGAGTTATATTGTGGTTACTTGGATATTTTGCCACTTTGCTTTTCTCTTTCATTGGAATGATGGGTAAGCTGAAAAGGAGCGGATGGGAGATAATCGCCCGATAGCAATCATCTTTTCTTCCCCATACATTTCTGCTTGTGAATATCAAGAAATGTTATCCAGTTCACAGAATCACTGTCTCACATGTTACTGTTGCTTCTGGACTCACCTCGGTAGAGATAGGTCTGGAAAGGTCTGTTTCCCACATTTGGGGCTATTCTTGGGAATGCAGGCCCCAGGGATGAACACTCTGTTGTTGAATTTCATTGAGCCTATTTATGGACTTTAGAGCTCTGTGGGATTGGGGCCGGAGAGCTCAGCTTTTTGCAGATACTAATCTTGAGATATTCCAGATTGTGACCACGTCTATTTCTCTGGCATTCAGTAGTATGTAACCCTAGTGCCTTAAAATTTATTCTGTCCTTTAGAAGATGAGAATATATTTTACATTTTACTTTTAATTTTACAAAACCACTATGTATATCTAATAACATTACTCTGGTAAAGGAATAATTTCCCTTCGGGAAGGGAGAAACTATTTGAATGTTTTGGAGTTGTGGATAAAATAACTAG
>NW_009259318.1:1726023-1737381 GCF_000687185.1 Egretta garzetta | reverse complement strand
CACAGAACTCTTTCTAAAATAATTTTATGGTTTATGAAAACTAAAGGCTTTGACATTTAAAGAAAAGCTAAGGGGAATACTTTATTGACTATGCTATCCATGCATGCTGTAGGATGGCTAAGGTAACAATAGATGGAGTATCAAATACTTCATTCTACTGTAACAAAACATCTCCTTTTCTAGACTATTATCTTTTGCTTGGAATTTCAGAGTCTACTTCATACAGTGTTGCTAATTTAAACTTCCTCATCCTCATGAGGTCCTTAATACACTGCATTCTATTATTTAATTATGCAAGGCTAATTTGAGTAGCACTGCTGTCAGTGTCACTTTATTTGCTAGCTGTAGGAGTGTGGCAGCAGCCAAGTTTTGCATTTTTCTCCCCTCTGCCCCTGTTCTTTTCAATTCTTAAATATCCACATCTCCCTATGTAGCCTGGTGACAAATGGACGTTACGGGACCAGTGCCACACTGTGACATGCTTTCCAGGAGAGTACACAGTTCTGGAGAGTCACCAAATTAACTGTGAGAGGATGCCAAAACCAGTATGTCACAGCAATCTTCCTGCTGTTAAGATTGAAGAAACTTGCGGCTGCCGATGGATGTGTCCATGTGAGTATCTGTCTTTGCATGTATGTCTCTCGCTCCCCATCAGTTGAAATGCTAATCAGAAACTAAATGCTGCATGGAGCTGCTCAGTTGTTGTACACATCAAAGATGACTGAGGTGGGAGGAATTAATGCTCTACAGTGGTTAAACAAACAGCTAGGAGCGCGAGAGTCTCACTGATGCCTGGAATGTGTAATGTTATTTGCAAGTTCAGGGCCACTGCGAGCTTATTTTTTACATTAGCATAGCTATTGTGTTTTATCAGAGAATTTCATGCTTGATTTCCAAAGCTGTGTGAACCAGGAAGGAGGATGTATGGAATAAACCAGAAAGCTCTCTTGGCAAGCCAGTGGTGTATTCTTGGTCCACCTCTAGGCTTGAGGGTTTGGCCTGACCTCAATCAAGCACATATATTAAAGAAACAACAACAAAAAATGTTCCCTGCCTCCATAAAACCTCACAAGGATTGCTTGAGCAGAAATGGTAAACACGGTGTGATTAGTGCCTTGGCTGAGATGACAGGAAAAGAAATTAAGTGCACCCACTCACATTTACAGGGTGGAGAGATTCAGCCCTGAGGCTGGTGATCCATTTATTAAAAAGAGAGGTTATTTAGGAAAATCACACACATGTGAAGGGACAATCTGAGGGAGGAAGGTAAGAAGGGAATGATGATTTCAAGTGAAAAAATGAACTGCAGCCTCCAGATTGGCTCAGTGCTGGGACAGAGGCTCTGAAACAGTGAAGTGGTGGCAGTCTGGGATAAAGGAGGCAGGGATGCCTGGCTGCATGCAGTGTGGTACAGAGCATCATTCCACAGTCATTAAAGGGAAAAGCACTTCATGGTGGAACAAGGGGTAGGCTCAGCCACTGGGTCTTTGGGTTTGGTAAGCCTCAGCCTGGGTTTGGTGACTGAGCTTCACCTCCTCTCCGTGCCAAACCCACTCTGGTCGTATGCTTGATTTCCATAAGAATTAGTCAAGATGTTTGCTTTGAATGAAATGTTCAAAAATCAGCTCCAGTAACTCTTAGAGGCTGTATCTGTACAAAAGAATGCATTTCCACAGCCTAATCATGCATGCTATTACAGCTAAAATTTGCAGAAATCTCAAAACCAGGAACCTGTAGGTGTTATTTTCAACAGTGCTTAGATCCTGTTCAGAGCGTGAAAAATCTCTGGCTTTATGAACCTCTTCAGCTTTGATGAAACTTAGAGGGCTGTATTCCACAACATAATTCTGAAAATTGGGCTTACATCTAAAGTCATATGATTACTTTTTAAAGTAAATCAGAACCCTATATATGCCTCTTTATAAAGTATAATCTCAGTTTAAAATGTACTCCGCAGAACTGGCTCTTTTCAGAAAAATTTCTTCAAGGCACTGCTTGAAATATCTAAGCTGGGTAGCTGGATTTTGATCCCTGAATTGTTAGACATCCAAAATTTTAACGCCCCAGCTTTTAGCATTTTCTAAAAGCACCTTTGATTATCCCACTTTAAAGCTACCATTTCTGTTTTGATATAAATATTTCAGAAAGGTAGAAAGATTTTAGTTGAATCATCATAAATATTTTATAATGTTTAAAAGATAGTTAGTGATATCTATCCATAAAAAGTTCACCTGTAATAATTTTCTCAATCCTAAATACATTGATAGAAACATGAAAATATTACTTTTGGCATACATTTTGGCATGCATTTGACAAAGCATATCTTCATAAAGATTTTCTGAAAGGATGAAATTAAAAGGACCACTCATACTGTTAGTTGATTACCATGAAAAGAACTATAGTTGACTTGAGATTTCTGCTGTTTAACATGAAATAATATTTGTTTAGCTCTTTATAAATTTAGTGAGCCGTGATATACAAAATTCAGCACTTTTTTTCCCAAGGTGATACAGCTTGTGATGAAAAGTGGTAAGTTTTCATATGTTGTAGGAGGAGGAAAAAAACCCTAACCCCACGCAGTTGATCAAAACCCTGTGGATAAAAGTAGCCTTGTTTCAATGACTTAGCAAAACCTGGGTGATGCTGTGTCAACTAAAGCAACATCCTTAGCAGACTGGAAGGCTGATTCTGATGCCATACGTGCTGAAGTCAGAGCCGAAACTCACAGCAATCCGTCAACTTTAGCAATGGGCATAGCAAAGTAGGTGCTTAGTAGGAGGTCAGTGTGCTTCAGCATCTCTTTGTTGTAGTGAATGGAGGCAATCTGTGCTTCAGGAGCATGGCAGTGCACCTTAATTTACTCGTGATTCAGCGAAGCATTGTCCAGCTATTTAGAGAACTAGAGCCCTTTCAGGTGATGGCTTGACAGTGCGGATGATATGACAAGTGCTTTTGCAAAGAGGAAGCACTTGAAAAAGTGTTCTTCTTATGTTGCATAACTGAGTTCATAGAACAGATCAGGAGTTACACCATGAAGGTGTTTTCTTACTGAACTAGTTGTAAAGTTTATAGCAATGTGATTTGCAACATGTGATTCATGGCTCTTGGGTATTTGTGGACTTTTAAATGGATTGCATTAACACATTCTGTGCTACAGAATACCTATGAGAAATTTAAAAAGATTCCCATTGTCCTTAGAATTTTTTTAATGTCCATGAATAGAAAAGGCTTGAGAAACATTGTTTTATAGCTAACTTGTTTCATTGTTGTTTATACATGAACTTTATAAGAAGGTACAGCAGAATAGCTGAAGATATGTCACTGCTCCAAAGGGATGTAACTCTTGACAATTCAGTGCCTGACAGTACTCAAGATAGGCTTTTGGCTGTTTGCTGTTTTTATTGGGAAATTGTTTCAAGGTCAATGAATGGGAAACAGATTATTCTCAAATATCAATTAGAAGCCAAGTAGCTGAATTGCTAACAATGAGAATTTTCTTCTTACGTATCCAGCTAACATTGGTTTTATTGTCCTTGTTATCCTGAAGCAAAAGCTTTGAAAATGCACGAGTCAGAAGCACCCTTTTGCTTATGTTTTGGTTTGGTATTTGTGAGATTATAATCCTCCTTGTTTTCCAGTTCATGAAGACAAGGAAGTGTTTATAACCTAATGACCAGGACACTGAGCTGTCAGTTGACCATTGGTTTACCCTGTGCACATTATTTCTCTGCCCCTTTCTTCTTTCCCAATTTTGAAGAAATAGTCTAATCTGAACAAAAGTGACTGCTTACATGGCTTTTTTCTTTTTTTTTTTCTCATTAATTTTCAGGTGTCTGTATAGGAAGTTCATCTCGACATATTGTCACTTTTGATGGGCTAAATTTTAAGCTGACTGGCAATTGCTCCTACACCTTGTTTCGAGACATGCAACATGATGTTGAAGTTCTCCTCCACGAAGGACCATGCAGAGCAACACCAAAGATGAACTGTATGGACTCTATTGAAGTTAAACATCGTGGTGTATCTGTTCAGCTCTTCAGTGACATGGCAGTAAGCTAATCACAGTGAAGTGACTGTGCATTGTCTGCTCATGCTATAGAATTTCAGGTTACGAGGACAAATTTGTTCCCTTTATCCATTTCTGTTCCCCTTGCAGCCTATTCTTAGGCTTCTAAGCAAATGCCTCATTTCAGTTTCATGATGCAATCTACATTCACTTAACAAGCCAGACACGTTTCTTTTCTTGTTCTCCACATTGTGCGGGTGTGAGACAATGTCAAGAACATGGGATTTGGCAGTGTCTCCCTGACACTTCTGCCAGAAAGGCAGGGATTATAGACAGGACATACTGCACTCTGATTCTCCCTTGTTGGCAGAGGTTCTTCACACGTTATCATTTGGTGCAAGGGAGACTGGTCTATTCTTCACAAGCCTATGCATGACTGGATAGTTAAAGAACTAGTGGGTTGGTTCTTACCTTGTGTGCAGATGGACCTCTGCATTAGAAGAAAGGACAGCTTAGTATGTATTACATCTGTTTTATAGGCAAAGCATTAAAATTAAATTTAAAAATTGAATTATTAAAATTCAACACATTTTCAGTCTCTGGGTTCCTCAGACATACAGGAGTCAGCCAGCCTGTAAAGGTGATCTCTTCTGACTCATGCTTGGCAAAATTGGATGGACCAAAACATCTTCACCAGTTCTGCATGGTGATGGACAACCTTGACTTTCACTGAGGTTTATTGATAATCAAAGTCTGCAGGTGGCATTTTAACTTCATGGCATTAGATTGCTAGTTGGTATATATGTGATGCTGAAGGAATACACTCATATGGGAAAATGTTGAAAAAGTTGTTCATATAATACACAGAATGAAGGTCAATTAATTCTGTGCATTTTTAGACTCAATAGAAAGTTTTCGCTTATGAAATTGATTCTTATGTCCAGAGTCAGTTGGATCTTCAAATACCTGTGAAGTGAAAATGTGTTTCAACATTTGGTTGATTTTAACTGCTTGCTAGAACTGATGTGATGATCTTGCCTTTTTGAAAACAGGTGGCTGTAAATGGCGAAAGGGTTCATATTCCCTATTCTAGCAGCTTGTTTGAAGTCAACGTCTATGGAGCAATAATGCACGAAATCAAGTTCTCCCATCTTGGACATAATCTCACATTTACTCCAAGAAACAATGAATTTATTCTTAAACTTAATTCAAAGAGCTTTTCTTCAGGAACACAAGGGCTTTGTGGTAAGTTTGAAAGCTAGTAATTTTAACAGCTTCTTACTTGGGCTTGAAATGCTATTTATGTTATTGGAATTTGTGTGGTCCTGAACATGTAAACTCTCTGGCTGAACTGATCCTCCGTTGTTGGCATGTTGCTAATCTACGTAGGTTTTCCTACTGTGGCCATCAATGTAACAGCTCATTGACTCCCAGTGATACTTCAGAAAAAGCAAGGCTAGACATCTCTTGTTTTACTTATTTCACATTATGTCATTATCTTTTCAAGGAGGTTTTTTTTTTTTTGGATGAGGCTTTACCTTTAGGTTCTTACACACACATTTATGTGAGACACATGTCCTGTGCTTGCAGTGAAAGTGAAAGGTTTGCGAGGAGTATTACTACCTGGAAGAATTAATTCTATGGTATCCTTTATGGTATGATCTATACAATAGATTATACCTCTGTGGCATAACATATACCTCCTGTAATAAGGAAACGAGAAACAAGGCCCAGGGTTTTTATGCCCCCGTTGATAATAGCTATAAGGAATATAGTTCATTCCTCTTCCCCTTGGCATTCACCAAGCAGCCCCAACCAGCTGTCTGTCCCGTGCCTGTTTTCTCTAGGTTTGTTTTATTGTTGACTGTGTTCAGACTCTTTCTTTTCCTTTTACTCACCCTCCTAGGGGTGTGTGACCAGAACCACGTCAATGACTTCACATTACGTGATGGCTCTGTCACTCCTGAAAGCAGCGTGTTTATCCAAAACTGGACAGTGGAAGAGCCAGGGAAGATCTGTGAAATCCAGAGAGAAGACAGATGCTCCGAGCACGCAACAAGCCACTGCCGCCTTCTGCTCTCAGATCAGTTTGCAGAGTGCCATAGGGTAATCTCCCCCAACATGTTCTACGAAGCCTGCGCAGAAAGCAGTTGCTATGAGGACGAAGCCTGCGAGATGATAACTTCCTATGCTCACATCTGCAGGGAAAATGGGGTCTGCATAGACTGGAGAACACCCGAGTTTTGTCGTAAGAGTTTATGATACGTTAAAACTGGTACAGAAACTGTCTAACTTGGTGATGGTGGTGACAATGACCATCTTGTCAGTGTAATATTAGTTTTTTAATACAGTGTAATGGGGCAGAAGTTCTAAATCAAGTTTCATGTGTAAGTGGTATTGCAGATATGATAAATGGTTTGTCATCCACTAAGTTGCATATTATGGAAAAAGTGTTTCTTGGTAACTGCTAACTAGTAAAATGCAAGGTAGTTATGCAAAGCTGGAGGTATAACCTATGAAATAAAAAACTGTGAAAGCTGTGCACAGACAAACACAGCTATGTAACAGTACCTGACTCTGCAGCCACTGAACCATCATGGGCCCAATTTTGGACTGAGAGGCTGCTCTGATTCTGCCAGGCAGTTTTAGCTGCAGATATCATTGCTTTGGTACAGGCATTGGAGGATCTGTACAAGGCAGGCAGGGAAACTCATGATTTTGACTAGAGGAACTGCTCTCCAGCCTGTCACTGTCATAGCTGCACATAATGGCACAAAATAAAGACTCCTCTCTGTAATACTTTCATAAATTTTCCACATTCCAACCAAAGCCTAAATCTTTCAGACCAGGATGGATGAGCCAGTGTGATTTTAAGTTTCTACTGCAGTGAAAAAATAGGGAAATGGCCACTCTCTGTGGTGTCTTTTCTTGCCAGCACATGCCAGCTACACTAATCAAATCAGCTGTAATTTGGTTTGCAAATTGGGTTCTTCTGGCTGTGTTTTGCTAGTCTTTTGGAGGTGACGAGTTTATGCTGTGAGAAAGCAGTATAGCAGGATATGAGTCTTGCAAATTGGGCCCAGAGCCCAACAGAACCAGGACAAGCATGCTAGTGCTAAGTTCAGATGGTTGTTGCTTTGTATACCTACTCCCCTAAATTCTTATAGACATAACAAGTTCTGCCCTGGCTTGCTTTATTTTTTCCTTTTCTTTCCCCTTTTTTTTTTTTTTTTTCTTTTTCTCCCAAAAGCCCTGTTATGAGGCATACCTAAAGATCTGCCAAAATTGCAACATCTAGTTAAGTACAAATAAGCAACTCTTGAGGCAGCTTCCTCTCTGCCTTCTGCTGTTTGTCTGCAGTGATGGTTACACACTCAGATGTTCGCTCACGGTGTTTCTGGTTTAGTCCAGTATCTAGCTGAGATGTGTGTGTATATTTGTAGACATTTTCTTTCCCAGCTAGCCCCTCATGTAGTGTCTTGCTGTCCCAGTTGTTTTTCCCAGCTCCTGCCTCTCCAGTTTAGTCAGTTCTTGTTGCCTTGCTTGCTTTCCCTCTTGCTGCCCAGATACTTTTCACTTCAGAATTGGAGAACCAGCATCCTAAAGGCATGATACAGCAAGAACTCAGTACATGTTTTGGTATTGTTCATGTTTTAAACTCATACTCAGGGAATGATGGGATAGGAAGTCAAGAATGTGAATTTGAATTTGGCCTGAGCCTCCAGTTAGTCTTACATATCTTTCCAGGATAGGTTACTGAAGAACATGTTTCTATTGCAGACTGAATCTTCTAAGAAACACCACAGTCTGTTTGGAATATAGTCCTAGAAAACAGAGGGAGAATACTGCCAGACATTTTCCAAATTTAGTGCTTCAGTCAAACTTCGCAAATTGTAATGTCTAAGGCTGAATGTCAGTGGAGTACCTTAATAACTCTCTGCAGTTTTCAAATTCCCATCTTGTTACTCAGCATGTGCAAGGATAACCAAAGAGTGGCCCATTTTAACGCCAGTTGCATAAAACAGTGTCCTAACAATAGCAACATCTTCTTCCTTCAAGCAGGTGCATGTGTGCGACTGCCAAAAATAAAATTGCCAATTACAGGGACACTATACATGTTACATTAATGACTAAGTAGTCAGTGCAGCTTAATCACTCTACCACTACATGTTTAATAATAATGGCATGGTTCTGAAATACCTTGCCTCCCTCCGCCCACTCTAGTGAATCCCTGTCTTTTTTTAGGGTTTGATTTGGGTTTTTGTCATGCCATATTGGGACATTTCAAGCAGTACAAGTTCTTCCTGACTGCTCTGCCTGGTTGGGTAAATATACTCACTGGAAAATCCAATAAAGACAGAGCCTGTTCTCCATCCTGTGCTCGTTCAGTTCCCCTGCCTGAGCTTTCCTTACTCCTTTATGGGAAGGTGGATGTGTTGAGTGCTATCTGGTAGATTTCCAGCTTTGTGCCAATGGGTGGAAGAAAACTTTATTCCAAGGTGGGAATGCATAGAGAGGATGATATATGTATATTAATTTTACTTTTTTTCTAGATCCCACACTTAGTAGACTTGTGCTGCAGCAGCCCGTAGCTTCCACTGATAGCCATGTAACCCTGAGGCACAGAATATGCATCTCTTGAGGACGCTCACCCTCACAGTGAATGCCTGCTGATTAGGGTTTCCACTTCAGTGACAGTACAGACTTTATTTTAATGTGAAGATCATAGGGATTTCTAACAAATCACTGCATTGCTACTATCAACTCGTGCTGGGATTCACATTTGTGTGGAAAGGAAGCTTTATTCGCCTGGAAATAGAATTGTTTATATAGTGGTTAATGAATGGACCAAGATATATTCATTCTGCAGTTACAAAAGAAATGGCAGCTCATGTGGAAGTGACCAAGCCAACTTTGAAATGTGTAGCTCAAGTAATAGTAGCAGTTGGAAAATTTTGCTCAGAAAGCAGAGTATTCAGAAGATAAATGACAGCAGCAGCAGTGGCAGTTGTTAATCTTCATATGCTGATGTTCCCATGAGTGCTTCTCAGCAGCTCTTTAAGCTCATTTATGTGCAATGTGGACATACCCTCTAGGTACTTACCAATACTAACTTGCAGGTGAATTACATTTAGATAGGTAGTTGATGCCTGCATGGTGTATGAAACAAACAGCTAGTCGGTACTGCTCAGGAAAGCTGTGGATCTTTGTGGAGGGTGCTGGTGGTTCTCAGGAGCTGCAGGGATTCTGGAAAAATATTTGTTTGGAAACAACAAATGAGCCATTCTGTTTGTTGGAGGATTTTGTGTTTTGCCTTTCACTGGGTTTTTTGCAGGCTCAGGTTAGAAAGCAAATGCATAAAAGGCCGTGCCTGCTCAACTGAGGGGCAGTGACATCTGGCAAAGAAGCAAGAATGAGGGTCAGGAGGAGAGGAGAGAAACAGTGGGGTACAAGAACCTTTAAACCACCTCTGCTAATGAAGGATTTGTGTAGTGGAGCTACACTGAGATTATCTGCTGCTGTTCGTTTGCTGTGTAAGCAAGGCATGCTGGTGAGGACCAGAACAGCTGAAGGATTTAAACCATGACTTGGATATCAACAGTATGGGGGTGGCTTTATGACTGCCTTCAGCTGATCTGGGACAGTTTTTGCCTTCCTCTTCCTTTTCCAGCCATACATTCCCACTCCTTTTGCTGTGCTGGCAGTAGTCCTCGCATGCTGCTTGGTGAGTTCTGAAAACTAGCTGTAAAGGGAAAACCAGTGCCAGCAGAAAAGAGCAGCTGAGGTGAGGAGATTAAGGAAGAGAAGGGACTGCCCCTTTTGATGGGAGCACTGATCTAAGTTGGTTTAATGTTGCCTTGAAACCACTCCCAAGAGCATTGGAAAAACTGTTCTAAAACATACTCCTTTGGCTAAAGAAGACCGTTAAGGGAGGATTAAGAAATCTGTGCCTGAGCAGTGCGGGGAGGTTGACTGGCAGCCTATGAGCTATTAGCCCTGGTGCATTATTCACTCCAGCTTCATGGGTGTTGGGGTTTTAGCTGTCCTTTTGGCTGCACTTGACAGCACAGTGAGGCAAAAGGCAAGCCAGCAGTACATGACCTCAGGAGCTAGCTAGCTGTTAAGTTATACTGCTGACAAGAAAGGAGTGGCATTGTCACCTGAAAGGAAGCGTGCTTTTCTCCATGTGTCACAGGCTTGAAAAACACCCCTCTTCTAAATATCCATTTAGTACTCGAACCAAGGATGCTCTGTCTTTTTGATCTGTTTGAGCCCCAAATTCAAAGTGACTCCCAGTACAAACTATCATGCTAGATCTTTCACTGGGAACTTGTTAAGTGATTTATTTTATTTTGATGGACTTGCACCTTCTGTAGATCCTCAAACAGGTTATTTTCTCTCAACCAGTATCTCATAGGAATAGCTACTGTAATTTAAAGTAAAAATAAGCAGCTGAAGAAATGTCAATACTTAAATGTGCCAGGTGACCCTTTGAAGTGTGCTATTATAGATGTACAGGAAACTTGAGGGTTTTTCAGCTTTTCTTCGACTATTCTCTTTCGTGTTTGAAAGAAGAGGTCATTTTTAATGGACCCAACAAACTGAGAATATAGTATCAGTATATGATCATAGTAGCATCATACAGCCTAGTATACGAGGTAGATTTCTTTTGAAACTAATTTGAAAGAAGAATTGCTCTTTTAATACTTGGTTTTCAGCCTTATTTCCCCTTTTTGCTAATACCCACAGCCTTTTCCTTTTTGTTCAGAAACAATAGGCATTTGAGGTGAGCACTGAAACAGCCAGGCAGGAGGGTGGCTTGTTGAGATACTTGTTTCTGAGGCTGGCTGTGGGGAGTCCTTCATGCCTCCTCACATTCCATAAGTCTGGCAGAAGTTTCCACACACAAAGCAAAGTTACCCATAGGTCATGTAGAGCCTGGCCAGATCTCTGGACCACAAGGGCAGTAACATGGCTCGATGTCCGGATGGAGACCGGTGACGAGTGGTGTCCCTCAGGGGTCCATAGTGGGACCGGTGCTGTTTAATGTTTTCATCAATGACTTAGACAGCGAGATCAAGTGCACCCTCAGCAAGTTTGCAGATGACACCAAGCTGAGTGGTGCGGTTGACACACCAGAAGGACGGGATGTCATCCAGAGAGACCTGGACAGGCTGGAGAGGTGGGCCTGTGTGAACCTCATGAGGTTCAACAAGGACAAGTGCAAGGTCCTGCACCTGGGTCGGGGTAACCCCCAGTATCAGTACAGGCTGGGGGAAGAAAGGATCGAGAGCAGTACTGCCGAGAGGGACTTGGGGGTGCTGGTGGATGAAAAGCTGGACATGAGCCGG
>NW_009259318.1:1719403-1725655 GCF_000687185.1 Egretta garzetta | reverse complement strand
GCCCAGAGAGGTAGTGAAGGCCCCATCCCTGGAAGCATTCAAGACCAGGTTGGACAGGGCTCTGAGCAACCTGATCTAGTTAGCGGTGTCCCTGGTCCTGCAGGGGGGTTGGACTAGATGACCTCTAGGGGTCCCTTCCAACCCCAAACATTCTATGATTCTATGATCCTATGTCTGAGGTGGCTTTCTACAATTGCCTGGTTGTCATTGTGCCAGCTGGATGAAAGGATGGTTAGGATGATTTTCCAGAAATTGATGGAGTTTATCCCATCTCTTGACACTGCTTATGAACATCTCATTACCATGCCCTCAAGGACAGAGGCAAATGAGCTCATGTGGATGCCCTTGTTTTGAAGTTACCTCTGTTCTTGGTAGCTAGGTTTATAAGAAGGCAATTTCTCCTGTTTTACTTGGGTAGAACTTTTTGTGTTTTCAGAATCCAGCCAAAGCATTTCATAACGGGACTGGACTCTCCATCAAGCTCTTGTGGCTTTTCAAGTTCATCTGCATCTGCTGAACTTTGATGGTTATCCACACATACAATCATAGACTTCAACACACCAGAAATAAATGGATTTAGCATGGCTTGAAACAGAAAAGGGTTAATGTTGAAGACATTTATTTTCTGTTTCCTTTGGTTATGAGGGGTGTGTGTAGACAGTTCAGTTGGTGTATGCTTGCTTGGTTGGGAGCTCAGGTCTTCATCCTGTAATTTTATTTCAGTGATTTTTTTTGTCAGAGGACTGAAATAAAGTTTTATAAACCTCACAGCAGTCACAAACTGGGAAATAAGAAACACTTTTCCTAATTGAAGTTGTAGAGAAAAATAAAGTAGACTTAAGGGAGTACACAGTATGGAAGCTCTGTCCATAGGTTTCTTGAATAGCTATAGCCTTAGTTTTATGTTTTCTTTTAGATACAATACACTGTCATGATTTAATCAGTAAAAATTGTATGTGTTGGCTTAGTGGGGAATGCAACTTTCCTTGATTCAGCTAATTCCGTTAATAAGTCAATTCAGTTAATAAGGTGCAGAAATCCAGCAGGTTCAGTTTTGAAGTACCAAAATGTTCTGTTTGTTAGCTTTCTTGAATTGCTTGGGAACACTGCCACCTATCAAGTTGTTCAAAAAAAAAAAAAAAAAAAAAAAAATCTTTGTTCAACGCTTTAGTCTGTCCTGGATATCTCCTAATACACATAAAGGTGGTTCCAAATTCTTATGTCTCTTACCCAGTGTTGAAAACAGTGTTAGGCAAGATGTTCAGCTCATGTAAGCTACTGTATCATTATTAGGGTAAGTCATACTTTGCTGATTCACATGACCTGAAAATGTGACTTGATGATTTCTGCATGCATTGTAACATAAGCAAATGCTGTCAATCACTTTCCACTGTGGATTTTGTTAGTTTTTAAAATGTATTTTCAAAGATGCTAGTGGTTGCAGAGGACAAAATATGTTCATCAGATGATGGCTTTCAAAAACCTGAACAGAATTCTAAAGAAAGTGTGAGTGGAAACATTTCTCTGCATTTCGGATCTCTTTATCTGAAGAGTTTTTTTCTGTCTTCTTCAGCAATGAAATGTCCCACATATTTGACATATGATCACTGCCACAAAGCCTGCATAAAGCACTGTGAGAATAGCACCAAACTCAGTGTCTGCAAGGATTATCCCACAGAAGGCTGCTTCTGTCCAGGCGGACAGGTGATTTTTAATGACAGCTGTGTTAATGAAGAGGTCTGCACCCAATGCATCAGTGAAGATGGCACACACCATCAGGTAACTGTATATTTACCAGTTTACCTTTGTAAGTGGTTGGGGTTTGCACTTCTGCAAGTAAATCTGTCTTATAAGTCCAACTATTTTCCCCTTTGGATGCTTTATTTTCTAGCTCAGTTCCTCACAACCAGCCGGCTGTCAGCCCTATGTAGCTCCCCTAGTGTGAAATTGACTGGGATGGATATAAAATTCACAGCTGGGATTGTACAGACCCGGAAATGCATGACAAATTTGTGTGGAGGGAGGTCTAGAGGAAAAAGAAGAGAGATGGCATAAGTCAACATTTACCAAGATAAACACCTCCATTCAGAAGGGTTTTACCAGAAATGACAATTTAATGATAAATCTTTTCAGTGGTTGGTGTGGAGCGGTGAGACCAAGATGACCTTATGTCTAGTTATATTAGCCTACCTCCTTTTTTTTCTTTTTTTTTAAATGAGAATCATTCCTTTGATGAAATTAATCATTTTAGTTTTACTGAAAATCCACTTTCTGCAGTTAAATTAGACCTCTCTGTGGCAGAATGGGGTTGGGAAGAGCTATGGGTGCTGGGTGCCAGGCTGCAGTGAAAGAGGCTGTTGATTTCCCTTTCAGCATCACACAGTGGGTGCACAAGCTCCTCCCTACATCCCCTGTTCCAAGTAGCAGGGGTTGTTCATCTTCACACCAAGCTACTCAACTCTGGGAGTTTTCACCTAAGTCAGCCAGTCCTCTTAAATCTGTAGTTTTGTTATGAGACTTTAAGAAGAAGTGGCTTTAATTTCAGTATTATATGGGCCTTAGATTCTTATGGGATTTTGGGATGGTATTACCGTATTCGCCAAACATGCTGCCAGACACAATCGTTTTTGTAACATAGATCTTCTGTAAATAACAGAATTTTCTCTGTATGTGTGTGTATAGTCTATTCTTGAAGTAAAAGGATAGATTTTAAAAAGTAAATGACTGTACATACTCTGAATAACTTAATTTTACACATACAAATTTGGACTCAAGTTTAGTTCAGCAAGAAATGCCTTATAAACATTTACAGTTAAAATGAAAGGAAGAAAAGCCTATTTGTGTCTAAACCATCTCTTTCAAATATTGTTTGCATTGTTTAACACAATGACAAAAGCATCAAACTTAACACAGAGCAAGCACCCTTCTTTAGGTGGTAGGGTACCAGGGAGCCACGCACTTGACTTGGTGCCGCAAGTGTTCCAGCCTCTGCTTTGCCAGTGCAGGGGTCGCACAGATTGCAGGGCTGCGCTGGGAGACCCATGTGTGTCACCGCAGCCTGCCCTTGCACAGGACAGATCCATGCAAGGCTGAGGATGCTGGCCTTGGCAGCTCACCTTGCCGTGGCTTCTGCCATAGAGCTGTCGGCTGGTACTGTCAAAGCACAGTGTGCTGAAGAAGTATTCACTAAATATGATTTTGAGGGTTTCCTACTGCTGGGAAGGGGGCTGGTACAGGAGCCTGACAGCATTAGGCCCCCTCCTCAGGTGTACATACCCTATGGATTTTGGCAGCAGGAGGGAAGACATAGGGAAAGTGTTCTTTCATTCCACAACTGCATTATCCAAATGACATTTTTCAAAACAAAAGGTTAGAGCTTTTTTAAGTATCGAACACATGGACCTTGTACTAGCTTTTATTTTAAGGTTACAGTATATCTCCATACATATGGCCACAATTTTTTTCTTTGTGTTCTGGTTTGTATCTTTGTTTTAAATACGGTATCATTTGATTTGTGTAGTGCTTATAGAATTGGTAAAATGGAAGGGGAACAAAAAAACCCCAATAATTTTTGTAATAAAAGGAATAGAAAAAAAATCTTATTATTTCTCTTGAAGGAAAAAATAGCTTGCAATGTATATAATCGCTGGCCTAAACACAGATTAATTGTGCACCACTTTTGGTGAGCCTGAGAACTCTAATTATTGTATTCTATATGGAATGGTTATTGCAAATGCAGATTAAAGCCTAGGATCTGTGTGCCTTAAATCCTGGAATCCTGAGGCAATGCAGTGCATTTTCCATTTAAATAATTGTTTCAAGCCCTCATGGAGAAAAGTTCAGCACACATCTTGGGAATAAAGTCTGCATGATATCTACTTGTTTCTGCAGAAGTTCTGAAATTCATGAGTTGTCGCATGCCCATTAATGGGGTTTTAACTCTGAAAACCTCTCGTCTGTCCCCCAATGGCAAGGCTTAGCTGCAGCTGCTGTGTGGATGGGGAGGTGGAGGGCAGGGGAGGATCAGCTCACACAGCCGTTTTGCGTCTCCACCGTTGCAGGATTAGCTGTGTGTGAGCAGTACACCATGCAGTGCAACTGGTGGTGGGCTATGATTTCCTTAACCCCCTTCTTTCCTTCTGGTGTTCTTTCCTCTGTTCCTTTCTACCCCAGATCGTGCTTGGGCTTACGGTATTCTCAGTATCAACACCTACAGAGAGCTCTACTAACACCATGGTATCTCGCATCATTTATTCTGGTATTAGAAAGACACTCCTACTTATGCTGAAGAAAACCTGTCCCAAAATTGAGGCTGCTGAAAATGCTAGAGCGAATGTTGTGATTCTCTTTCTCTGTGCTTTGAAATGTCCATGTGCTTTCCATATCACCACCTGCAAACGTAGGCATTCTCTGTCAGCTGCCTTCTCAGGACTTTTTAACCCTGAGGCCATTGAATGCTCTGGCAGAGGGCTCTGAGTTGTTTTCCCAAGCCCTGAGATAATGTTCTTTACTAGCAATACATTGATGCAAGCTTTCTCTGACTAAAATAGATTTCCTATAGATTAACTGACCCTATGCGATTTGGATCCTAAGCTTTGTTAAATCTCTGTTTGGCTTGTTCTAGCATGCCTGCTGTCTTATCCTTGCCATGCTGTTAACCTTTGAAAGTAAACTGTCTTTTCAGATTCCTGTGATGGCTTAAAATACATAGATATCTCTGGGTACAGGTGGCGGCATGTTTAGATATTTCCTTCCTTTCTTCTTATTACTAAAGATCTCAGCAGGCTGTTATTTTTAAACTGCACTCCGGAGTTTTCTGGATGACACCTTTTCCCTTTGTGGCATCCTAACTTACTCTACATGTTCTCACCCAGAACCTGAACCGATGGTGCAAATTAACATTATTGTCCCATAGTGCATCTTTTCACTCTCAGCTACCTGTTCACATGGGTTTTAAATGTAGATAGTTCTTTATAAGTCACTACACCCTTTAAAAGCAGTGATTGTCCTCTCTCTCTCTCTCTCAGTGGTTGAGTACTGATATACTTCACTGGCAATTTCAGAATGTGCTTACTCCCTTCAGATAATCACCATAGTGATAGTTTCAGATTTGGGCTTGCAATAGCACTTTTCCAGTCTGCAGTCCACTGGGAAATCAAGTGATGACAATCCACATATTCTTAATTAAAAATATGCACTGTTTATTTCTCTGTATTTAAGTACTACTAATTTGGGAAAGCAGCCACTTCTGTGTATTTCCCAAAATATCATTCTTTCCCTTATTACCACTGAACAACCAATCATGGTATGTAGTTGCATGAGTCCACTGTTACTCACAATAGCCTGTGATTACGTTTATAACATCTGACCATTTTTCATGCTTAAAACAATAGTAATTCCTCATCCCATTCATGCATTCTTTACAACTTTTGCTAAATCGGTACACTACAGTCATTTCAGAATTATGTGTCTCCTTAGCTTCTTACTGTTAACAGAGCAACCAAGCAATCCTACATATAGCCTTCTGGTTTTCTAAATTAATGTTGCTCAACCTACCCACTCCCATCTCCAACATGCCAGTGGTCGGAATATTTGATTTCTTTCTACCCATCTGTTTTTTGGTTTTTTTTTTCATGCAGCACATGGAAACATGGATTCCCGCTAATGAGCCTTGCCAGATCTGCACATGTCTTGATAACAAGAAAGTAAACTGCACCATCCGACCTTGCCCTACTGCCAAACGTAAATCTGTTTAGCTCTAAGTATGATTTGACTTGAATTGATGTTTTTGTTACCTAGTTTTCTAGTTCTTATCCAAACTTGTTTTATGGATGTTTTCTTCTTACTCCAGCTGTTCAGTGTGGTCCCTGTGAAGTCCCTCGTTTGCGCAGGGATCCTGGCCAGTGCTGCCCCGAGTACGAGTGTGGTAGGTTCTCAAAAACTGTTGGAGTCTTCTTGGCACATATTTTTACAAGATGCTTCAAAGGGATACAATCCATGTTTTTATTTAATGCAATACTCCATTTTTTTAAACTACTGAATGACTGTACAATCATCCATGTGGAAAAATAAACAGCTCCTGAGGATATGAGTCTCAATTCACTTCAAACTTGACTTTCTGTAAGAGATGAAGAAGGGAACAGAGCAATTTGTTTTTGTCTAAATGACATTAGAATGGTCTTTTTTTCAAGTATCTATTTTTGCGTGGTCTATATTTGCACATTAAATATAACATTAGGACTTTAATCCTCA
>NW_009259318.1:1666870-1719383 GCF_000687185.1 Egretta garzetta | reverse complement strand
GGATAGCAATAGAGTGCAGGGGAAAAAAAGGTTAATGGGGACATGCACACGTGTGTGTGTCTTGTCTTGAGGACTAACTAGTCAGGCGTGATCTTAAACACTCTCTCAATTTCTTTTCTTAGTCTGTGATCTGGTTTCCTGTGATTTGCCTCCTGCCCCTGCCTGTGAGTTTGGCCTGCAGCTTGCTCTGACCAACCCTGGAGAATGCAGACCAAATTACACATGTGGTAAGATTTTTATTTTAGCAAGGAGTGGCATTGCAGCCTTGCATTTGAGCAACACCAACAACTCCTTTAGACATTCTTTTTTTCCCTCTGAAAGGTTTAATTTTGGAGCCAATTGAAATGTAGCGATTTGGCAGGCTTGGAAGAAGGGTACTGTGGGCACTTTCCGAGTACACTTTTGAATTAAGGAAAAGAGAAATACTTTACTCTTGGACATGTGTGCTCTGACTGTTATCCTTATTTTGTAAATATTTTTGATTGTATATGAGACAAGAAGTTTTTGGCAGGGTAGGAATTTTTCCTGAACCTGCAGCACAATTTTTGACCTGGCTCTTTTATATCTGCATTGCTTCTTAGTCTTGCAAGTAGGTTTGTAACAGTTTGCAGTAGCAAATTAGCGCCTTGCTGCCAGAGAACCATTCTGTTCACTCGCAGCACTCTGAAATGCTGCGTGCTTGACATGGTACCTGCCTTTTTCTGCTAGCGTGTAACAGAGAAGCGTGCAGCTTCCTTCAGAGACCTTCCTGCCCACCACATCGAGAGCTGACTGTTAAGAAGACCGAGTGCTGTGATAAATACGAGTGTACCTGCAGCTGCACTAACTCAACAGTGAGCTGCCCTCTGGGATATCTATCCCGATCTCTCACCAATGACTGTGGCTGTGTATCTACCACCTGTGTTCCAGGCACGGTAAGGGGAATGAAGTGTGATTTCCACGGATGAGAGTATCTTTTGTACATGGAGCGGCAGCACCAAAGTCAGTGCGTAACTAGATATTAACAAGCCCCCAAAGAGACTGCTGGATAATGATGCCAGGGCATTTTAAATTACATGTGTCGGGGAGAAGTACACTTGCATCACACTGTTGCTTGTTTTATTACAGTCATTTATTCTGACATAACCAACCTATTTTTTGTGACTTTGAGATAATAAGATGATTTTATATGTTCCCAAATCTTGAATGACCTTGAAGTTTCATGCATATATATCAGGAATTTCAGAAGTAATTTTGAAATTTTTCATTTGTTTCTGGATGACAGTGGTACATGCTTTTAGATCAGTACTGTTACTCTATATTCTTCAAATCCTATGCTAACTTTATTGAAATATTTGGGACACCTTAGACCTAGACTCCTTGTGCCCATTGATTACCTTTGCTGCTGCCTGAGGAGGCATTTTATCATATATGAAATAGATCACCAGTTTTCAATTTTTGCCAAATTAATACCTGACTCTCTTAAAGTTTCACCAGGATAAATTTTTCCTTATTTTGCCATCCTTTTATTAAGTTGTTATATTATGTTAACCTTTAAGATAAATTTGCTTAGAGGAGACATTGCAGGGCAATGTAACCTTTTCACTGAAGCAACCTTACCTCACAGCTTGCCTTCACTGTCTTGCAGCTCAGGAGATCTAGCCTTTATTTTCTGTTCCTCAGTAGTTCATGACCTTGCATAGGTAATTTTATGCCTTTGTGACTTGCTATATCTATAAAAACAAATTATGGTCGTCTCTTTAATAACATGCTGTAAAATTTACTAATACAACATGCAATTTAAGAGATGGCACTACTTTTGTGATAGCTGTGATGACCTAAGGATACAAGAGAATGAATGCTTGTAGCTCGAAGTAGGATCTTTTCAGATCAGCTGATTTAGCTGGAAGAAGTTTTGTGTGCATGGCTCCTTCTACAAGACTCACAGTCTATTATCTGTAAATATCATGCCACATTATACTTCCAGTGAAACTGAGTCAGACCCTGGGCAACTCCACTGACTGCCAATAAAAATCTCCAGTTTATTCTTTATAAAACAGCGGCCTCAACAGAGCGGCCACAATTTTAAGCCCTGTACCATTTCTACTGGGTTCAAAGTATTCCATAAAATTTATGGTAGGTTTCACATCTTAAAAAGCAGCCTTTTGGAGCCAACAGTGTGCTGTTACAGCAGCAGTGTGCTCTTTCATGTATTAACTGTTGCATTCAACAGGTGTGTGTGCACAACAACATAGTCTACCCCATTGGGACAACCTGGGAAGATGGTTGCAGGGAATGCTCTTGCACTAGTATGAGGGATGATGTTACAGGACTTCAGATGATGGAGTGTCATGACAAAGCATGTAACACATTCTGCTCTCGGGTGAGTAACATTTTAACCAGTGCATTAGCCAGCAGAGCTAATGGAATGATTACTTTTAAACCTGCGTGTTTAGTGAAACCAGAGAAATACAGAAAATAAGTATTGTAGCAACGAATTATCTTGGGAACTGAGTCTAAGAAGGCCTGAACATTACGGACTTTATTTTAGGGTTATTGTTTTAGGATCGTATCCTGCTGCCAAGGAAATCAGTGACAAGTTTATTTTACATTTCAGTAAAAGCAGACTGCATCCTGAAGCATCTATCATTTACACCACTTGCACAATGAGTACTCGTGATGTCTGAACTTCAATTTAAAATGGTTTTGTTCTAGCTGAAGTTCACTTGCTGAAGGTAATGTTTCAGATCTGTCTATTGCTCAGCTCTGGCCATTATAGCAGTAATAACACCACATGCTGTGACCCTTATTATGCGCAGACATCTACTACGTGCTATAAAATTATGTGGTCTACTTTTGGAAGCCCACAAAGGAAGCATGAGCTGCTTTTTTATATTGAGATAGATGATCAAGCAGGAGGAGACAGGTACTTGGTAGAAAGAGTTGGTAAAGAGTTCTAGAAGATTCAAATGAATTGGTTAAAAGTCAGCAGCACTTGCCAGTGTCATAGATTAGAAGACTTTGACCATAACATGATTTGTGCAAACAGAAGTTCAAAATGGTTTTATACTTCCTTTAAACTACCCAATTACATCCCTAACATTCCTCACCTTAACATAATGTGGAGAATAAGGAAGTAAAAAATCACTGTAAAATTAAATGTGATGCCCTAGAGTTATATTTTGTTCTGGTATCTAGCACCTTGTACCCATGATCCCTGAGCATTCCTATGTCCTTGCTTTATGAGATTAGCATGGATGTGTCAGTCAAGGAGGACAGTGGAAATACACAGCTTGGGTCTGCAGAAAAAGCAGATGGAAGAACAGGTTGTCCAGCCCTGCCAAGTCCTGACAATCCACAGCCCTTACCAATTGCCATGTGGCCAGCAAAGTTGTGCTGCAAGCATCAGAGGCTACCACAAATACATTTTGCCTCTTTGTAAAGTTTTCAGGATATACATGGATTAATTGAGATTTTTCTTGATGGTATGAGCCAATTCTATTCAGGAAAAGGCACATACAACCTGAACCATTTCCTCCCCAGTCCATGGCCTGGTGTGTTCACAATCTGCCAGTTCAGTAGGCTATGCGGGGTCCATGCGGAGCAACTAGACATGGCAGCATGGGATTCAGAATATTCTATGAAGGTCTTTTGCTGACCCCATGGGTTTGGTCTCCCCTGAACTCTGAAGCCCAGAAGAAGCTAATTTTTTGGGTTTTTTTCCTCAGTGCAGAAGCAAATATGAGCTAGTTAGTATTGTGCAAATCTCTGAGTTGGTTTTGAATAGAATATTAGGCTACATATTGCATTAGCCCACACAAAATTCAAACAGTTGACCAAGCAGCAAGTGTTCCCAAACATGTGCTGTAACACCAGTGCTTTCAGTGGTCCGGTAGCTGATAAAAGTTTGCACGCTAGCCTGTGACTCAGCAGACTGTCCTGGTGTCATTACAGGTGACCAGCTGGAATTTGTCAGTGGGAAATGCAAAGAAGGGCATACTACAACAGTAACTGCAGACCCCTTTAACTAAGAGGGGGAGAGGTGCTGGTTCTGTGTTTGATTCACTGTGCTGACTGGGATGCACCTGTGATGTTCTGGGTTTTCTAGTGCTGCATGAGACAAGATTCACTTGTTTCTTTCTCTAGTAGTAAGGTTTTTTTCTTCTTGCTGGAAATACAGTGAATCTCCAAACAAATATATTATGTACATTTCCCTCCTCTGCCAAGTCTCCAAATCTTTGCAGCCTATTTCCCAGTTTTTTCTAAACCTTTTAACCGACTTTAAGAAGTCTGCCTTTTTTTTTTTTTTTTTTTTTTTTTGGAATGAATCCCATTTACACAGTTGCATTCAGAACAGAGGCTAAGAGAAATCAACACATGATCTCTTTTCTTCCTCCTTGCTTTTGTTCAGTTACATTTTGGTGAAGGCTCGTCATTAGCAAACCTTGTATATAAGGCTATGAGAAGTTAGACGTGTGCTTTTGCTTCCAGAAAGACATTATTAATAATGTGTCTGGGAGTCAAAGACTGAACTTTGGCATAGAGCATACATGTGCAGCACCTCATGGCTGAGTTAATGTTGTTGTGGAAATCCTGCATTGTCAGACTTGCTTTAAATCCTAATTTGAATTTACAATAATACGTATTTTAAAACAGTTAATCATGCACTGAAGTTTGACTATGAATATTTCAGTTAAGCAAACCAATATCTGAAAAGCAATTCTCTTTTCTGAACTCTATTAAGCTAATTGTGTCTTGGTTTTCAAAGAATTTCAAATGCCTTAATACCGTTGTATTTCAATGTCATTTAACTTACCGCCTCTGTATCAGAACAAGGTTGGACAGTGTATAGGTATGTCAACTTGAGAAGGTATGAAAAAAACCCAAACTTTTTTGAATGATGTTTTCCTCTGCTGTGTCTTAAACACTGCATAATTCCAGAGCAAAAACCCAATCAATTAAAAAAAAAACACGACAAAACAACAAGCCAAACTAGTGTTCTTTCTGCAAGTGTAGAGTTTGGTGAGAAAGCTTGAGGATGCTCAGTGCAGTGAAAACCATGAGGGTAGATGTGAAAGCTTTCAGCTTTTGCAAGAGAATGCCTTCAATTTCCATTAGTAGAAGAGACTTGTTTCTAGTATGGCAATTATTATGAAATATTAGATCTAAAGTATCTGGCTGTGTTTTTGCTCATAGCTATAACTTTATCAATAATCTGTTATTCTAATAAAGTATCATTAATGCAGAGCTACAGTTTCTTGACAAATCAACCTTAAGGATTGCAGTGTCCAAAAGCTTTTTTAAAACAAACAAAAAGCCTTGGTGGAAACCATACCAGATCTTTTTGGGAATCTGCCATTTCTTCTGCTCCTTTAATGGTTATCAAAGTTGTACAACCAAAATCATAGTTGTTGGAGAACCTGTGTAGCTCAGATTTTCTTTTTTCCTTTGCTTATTCCTGATTCAGTGGATCTACATATCAAGGACTGCAGGAGTTCTGTGGTCCAGTTTGAATTGTCCTTAAAGCTTATTTTCAGTTCAGATTAGATAACATTGAAAGTTGTATTGACATTAAAGACATACTTTAATCATGGATCATTAATAAGATGATGTTCAAACTCTCTGCTGCTCATGGTTATTAATTCCATTGCCGGGTCTTAAAATTGTGGAGTATCGTTGTCGACTGTGCCATCTGACTTCTGTGAAAACAGCTAACGTTTTTTTATCTAGCTACACAAAAAGAGAAAAAAAAAGTAATACATGTACTAGCTCCTTCACCCCAATGAGTGGACAGTGCTACTGCTTTCCTGAGCATGACAAAATCAAACTCAAATCTTATCTTTTTTTAGAATGTAAAAAAATGCTATGGAAAAAGAGTGGATGTTTCGTTAAAATGAACCAATCCCACAGTTCTCTGAGGATGTTAACAGCAAATACAGACTTCTCACTTGCAAACCAGATATGGGTTTTATTCATTATATGTCATAGTCTCCTCACTTTTTCTGTCCTCTTCTATCTTTTTCTTACCAAAGTTTTGAGAAAGCAAGCAGATAATTGCCGTAATTATTGCATGTGCCACAAGGAGGAGTGATGTCTCCCTCCTGGAGCTTCTTCAGAAATTATTTCCCTGAGAGTACATCAGACTATATCCCTTCAGAGAATCGTGGTGATAAAATGGATAACAGCTTTCAAAACAGCTTAAAATCATTAGTATACTAATGTAAAGGGAGCACTTTGCTTGATTTCTGTCAATGTTCTTGGAGTTAGGTACTTTGTAAGCGGTATAAAAGAGTGTGGTTTAAAGTATCAGATAATTTAAAGTATTGAAGTCTTAGATGATTATGAGAAGAATGAAGCATAATTTCCTGGGAAAAGTGTTTAAGACAAAGCCATTTAGCTAAGTGTGTGTAAATTAATTAGGTTAGATTTTCAAGCCTCTTGATGACTGTGTTAAATGAAAATAAAGAACATTTGCACCATACATGCAAAGGCGTAGTGGATGATGGTTGCAATAGATCCTGACTACAAAATCTATGGCTTTAATCTCCAATATTTAAAATGGGTATTTTCCTTTGAAGTAGCATGTAAAGCATTGTTGTAAATGGCTTTCGAGGTCAAAATGAAGACTGTTTGAATATTAGATATGCAGGATCCTGTTTAAAAACTGTGAAATTCTTGATGGGATGTAATTTCAAACACACTATTTGCATTTTAAAACATAATATAGTATGGAAACTAGGAAATGACACCTTAATGTTCTAGAGACTTGCAAATGGAGAATGAAGTCCTCACCTGGGGTAAATGGGTGCAGCTCCAGGGAATTCTCTAGAATTGTGCTGATTCATCGCCACTGAAGATTTTGCTTTCAATGTTTCAAGTTGATTTATATTCATCCTACTGGGTTTTTCTCAGTCTATGGTTGCCATTTTAATTCTCTTTGGTTCCTCCAACCCTCTCTAGGTACTATCATCTCAATATGTAAAAGGAAAATACTGGAGCCTTCTTAAAACATATTACGTTGAAGAATAATCTCTGTTTGTTATTTCATGCTTTGTTGGCAAAAAGGCAGCTGACAGAGTTTTCTGGCCAAAACCTTAGCACCCATGAAAAGATGAACTATGTGCCCTGAGCAATCTTAGAATGAAAGAGGGAGTGCACAAACATGCCAAGCCATAGCCTGTGCAGTAGTCTTGAGTAGGAAATGAAACCAAAATGTGTGGTCTCTGAATGCTGCAGAATTAATCCGCATTCCTCTTTTGTTTGTTGCAAGCCAAGCCCCACTTCAAAAGTGGGCAAAATTTCCCCCCCAATGTAGAATGTCTTAATCTGTATGCTTTCATCCTCCACGTGGAAGATCAGCTTTATCTCAACATTTCTGTTTGATGGAACAGCCTGATCTGGTAGCATAACTGAGCACTTGTCAGGTTCTCTATCACAGCTGCTGATTATCACTCCCAAGTTGGCCATGTCCACCTGTTCCAATGCGAGGGGTGCCTTGTGTTGCCTTGTCCCTTATCCAGAGCACGGGGATTTTTTTAGTCCTGTAGACTGTGATCTGCCTGTTAGTGTGGCAGATGGTCAGACACTTACCAAGGGCTTCTTCTTTGAAGTTTTAACTCTATGTTTAAAAAAAAAAGCAAGATGCAGAGGAAGAATAAAGCAGCAGATCCAGTCCAGAAAAAGCCGAGGACAAGCTGAATATTGACTATAAGTGGATCCTTGAATAAACCGTGGTAAATACTATATGCTAGCGTCTAGATGCTAGAAAAAGAACAATAATTAAGGAAGAAATGGATACTACTTTGCCTAGTTTGATCTAACATAAACCTTCAACAGCACGGTATCTGAGATTTTTCAGATGTTCATGTTCATAGATTGTGCAGCTCAGGAATAATCCTGGTAACATACTCTTTGTACATGAGTCATGTAACTGGGAAAAAAACCCCAAACCAAAACAAAAACCACCTCAAAATTCACAATATATTCTCCTTTTCTTAGATTTAACCTTAAACATTACCACCTTTAGAATTAAACATAAAATAAAATTTTATTCATTTCTGTAGCCCAAATTTCCATGATGTGAGTACAAAAGGTGGGGTTTTCTGATGGTGAAGTATTTCTCATGCTGTGGAGGATCTGTGGCAGCAGGGAATCACTGCCCACCTTCTCCTCAGGTACAGATGGTTGCTCTGCTTTTTGAGGAGCTCATGAACTGCTGCAGTTTGCAGGTTTGTCTCCTGAGTCAGGTTTGTAGGCTGCAGTGGTTCAGGGGCTGCCTTAGAAGGAGCCCAGCAGGTGCTGAGGTCAGGAGCTGTAATGTCCTCTATTTTTTCCCCTTAGGAGTCAGAGCTCCCAGATTTTGAAAACACCAAGTGCCCAAAGAACCACTTAGGATTGTTGAATTGTCCAAACCCAACATATTTGTCAGTGCCTTAGGAGTGCAAATCACACCTGGAGTTTGCTGTGCAGCACCTTTTTGTTTGTACTTTAGAGAGCTCTCTTCAAACCAACTTAGTGAAATTTGGGTCCTGCAGCTGGATTTTGCATTGTTGAGATGCTGAGTTTATTCCAGGCACAAAGAGCTCATGGATTTTTATTAGAGAAATAAAAATGAGTTTTCCACTCTGAATTTGCCACTGAAATAAAAAAGTTTCATCCCGTACTTCAGATGCTTCAGACATGTATTTAGCAGATAAAAGTCATATACAACAAAATGTTTAATGGTGCAACTTTCCCCGCAAAGTTAGGTCTGGTATTACATTGCATGATACTATACAAAATGCATTTCCATACGAATGTCTGCTGATTATTGAAGCTTGCTAATGTGCTTCATAATGGAAATCAATGACAGTTCCTGAAGGGAGGGAGCAGTTGGGAATACTTCAGCAATTTCAGTTCAAAGGGGTTCACCAAAATAAAATTATGCTTATTTTCATTGGCATTTTTCACACAAACAATATTTTGTTCACAGAACATCTTTCCTTCAACTCTGTATTGAAATCAGTTATGCTTTGCACTTTGGAGACTGCCTAGATATCAAATATAGAAAATATTGTTCCTAATTGGAATAAAGTTCCTTGTTCTCTTTCACTTAGATATTCTGGTGTTTGAATATTTGACTAGCTGCTTCAGGAGATGAAAAGACTAAATGATCAGTCAAAACTTGTCCTTAGACTACATTTCTGACCAATCCTTTCCCTCTGCTCCAGCACAGGGCAGTCAGATGTCTCAATGTGCTCAGACTGAATCTTAACCTTAAAATCTCAGGAATGCAAAGGGGAGTTAGTGCTGATTAACATCCAAGATACCACTAGAACAATTTTTGCCTTTCATTTTCTTCTGTAAAATACTATCAATCATATTTAAAAAAAAAAGTTTTTTTAAATACTTTTGCACTCCTCTGTGGGGCCATATTATTGGAATGACTTGCTCTTTACAATTTGCTAATGCATAGAAGAAACTGATCACATACAACAAACTAATATTCAGAAATGACTGCTGCTTAATGCTGTTGAAATAGCTAGGGTCCTCAGAAAGCATTTTTTCTTTTACCTCTTCCCTCTCCATTGCTTCCTGTTTATATCATTGTTCTTTTCTGTCTTGTGGCAAATCTTTGTGCTATTACATATTTGAGCAGATCCTAGCAAAAAGAAGATGGTTTTGGGTGATTTCAGGTTTTTTTCTTTTTTCTTTTCTCTTTTTCTTTTCTCTTTTTCTTTTTTCTCTTCCTCTTCCTCTTCCTTTTCCTTTTCTTTACTTTTACTTTACTTTGTTTAAAATGTTAGGAACCATCAACATTTTCTGCACTTCAAGGAGGGGTGCTCAATACCAGATTAAAGAATATCCTTACAAGGCTGGCTGATTGATTGATTTGCATGACTTGAGGAAGAGTAGTACCTAGTTGGTTGAGGTAGCTGAAGCAAATATGTCTTCAAAATATATATTAAAACATAACTAATGAGACAAGAATTTCTACTTCTAATGTTGTATGCACATTTATTTTTTTTTTGACAGATGATGTTAACCATTTAACAGGAGCTGGTTGGACCACTTGTTTGTTTTGTAATAGCAGTGTGTGACCTTGCGGTTCTGTTTTCAAACTCCCCTTTCCATAAAAGGTTGCTAACATTAAGCCTTTATCCCAGTGCGGTTTTTTAGGATTAATCTTCTCATTTGTTTTCTATTCCTGGATCAGTCAGTCCTTTTCTTTTCTCCCACAGGGATACAAGTATATTGTCGAAGAAGGAGAGTGTTGTGGGAGATGCCAGAAGACTGCTTGTGAGGAGCAGCAATTCTGGTCTCGGGGTGATGCAGATCCTCGTTTGCATGAGGTAAGGTGGTGGTGGCATGGACAATTCCTCTTCTAGCAGAAGTGCCCTGGAATTATTTTGTGTTCCATGGAAGGAGATTAAGAAATTATGTGTTATTTCTCCTCTACGGCAAGCAGCACTGGAAAACATTTTTTTGGGAGGCATGTTACTTACCCACTTGGTTCTAACAAGCAAACCTTCTCTTTCATTTCCAGGATCTAAGGAAGCAATCTTTTTATGTAAAATTAGTAATTTCACAAATACTAGATCAAAAGAACATTAACAGGATGTACTTCTCTGGCTGTAAGCTATTTGTTTAAATTATTCCAAATTAATTTGTATTACCCTATGGATAACAGGCAAGTGTGGTACTGGATTGATTACATTTCCTGGTCCTATTCAAATAGAATATCCTACCTGGTACACACTGAAATACCAAGAAGTAAATGAGGATAGAGACATGAATTATTCTCTGGTTGCTAAGGATGATTGCTGCATGTCAGATCAGACCGCAGTCCAGGCCACACTTATTCTCTGCTCAGAATAACAGTTTGTTTTCAGCAATGTGCCTCTTCACATAGGAGTCAAAGAGATCAATGGGAAGTGAATGCATGCAACAGCCATTTAAAATGTGCTTCAGATATCCTACCACTCTGGAAAGCTAGGTGGATATTTGTTTCTTTTCTTGCCTATATTTTTCATTCCTTCACGCTATTCAGTTTGTTCTAACCCAACCGCCCTTGGCAAGCCTTTGCCTGCCCCAGTAGCATTAAATTGCTTAATCCTATGCAGAGCTTTGGATTCAACAAAGGCAGGCAGAGCAGGTTAAATATGTTTAACATAATAGACCTTCTCCTCATCTTTTCTTCCCTAAGTGTTGTTATAGCGTGTCTGCATTTTTGTCTACATCTCACTTTCACATCAAACTTCCACAAACTATCATGTTTGATACTAACTTTTAAACAATTTCTTTTACAAAGGCAGTCTTCTGCTACCTTTTTAAAAGCTAATATAATATTTTGCAGCCTGCTTCTTCCCTGATTTTGCCAAGGGCATTTCTTAACATGGATCAATATTCTGCTCTGTTTCATAAACCAAGCCTTTGGAAGGCCTATTTTAATGTCCAACCATGTCTTACTAATTTCAGTTGTCTTAATGGAATAATAGATCCTTGTGCTCTCCTGTCCCTTTCTTGATGTGTCCTCTTTCAACTCTTCTGTCAGACTGTTGTCGTGGTAAGGATTTGTGGAGAACTGTTGAGTGACAGACTGTTCCTGATGCAGTAAACATGCTTTTTGCAAACCAGCATGTCGGCTATGGTAGTCTTCCTGCTATCCAGAGGCACAAATACTTCTGCCTATATTTAACCCTTTTACAATTTCCTATCAGGTTGGCACCGAGTGGCGATCCCCCTTCAACCGCTGCATTATCAATGAGTGCATCCAGGTGAACAATGAGGTTTTTGTGCAGCAAAAGAATCTTTCTTGCTCTCAGATGGACGTGCCTGACTGTCCAGAGGGAACTGAACTACGCTGTGACCAAATAATAGACTGCTGTCCTTCTTGCAGATGTGGTAAGGTTTTGTGTATGACAAATGGAATCACGGGAGAATGAATCATCTCATGCGTTGATCTTCTGTTTCTCGACAGCAATTTCAAAGGTGCATGTTATGAAAGTGTAGTAATACTTCAAAGCGCTCTTGTATAATTTAGACATTGAGTGCAATAGCAACTGCTGCTATTAATTTCTCTTTAAAATTGATGTTCACTGTCTCTTTTTGAACTACTTACCATTGAAGCTATTTTGCATGGCTTCAGAGACACATACCAAGCTATGCCTCTACAGCTCTAGACTGCACTGTTAAGCATTTAAAAAAGGTCTTGAGTTGCTTTTGACCTAGGAAAGTTCAACGCTCTCCCCAGGGCTTGCTATGAATGGGGAGTTTGCATGCAGCCATGCTGTTTTCTGCGTGTCTCTGAGCATTGTGGCTGTGGCCATTTCCTGATGATTTGGCTAATTGGGCTCAGTCTGGGAAGACTTCCAGTCATGTTTAATTGACAAGTATATGTGCAGCCACAGGGTAAGGAGCTAGCAGTGGAAGGGGCAGGAGAAATAAGCACGGTAACTTGTAGAAAACCTGTGAGTGCATCTTCTGTGAGTGCAAGGCTTGAACTGGAGGGAAAAATCTACATTGTGCCATGTACTTGTTAAAGAACAGCTCAGAAATGGATATTTGGAGGTGGAATTCAGGATAGCTCTGACAAATTGTTACCTTCCCAGGTATAAGGTAAGAGGACTCAGTTATGCGTCTTTACAGCAAAACTGGATCCAAATGTCCTCAGCTGGAACTGGAATAAGTAAAAAATGCATACCCGTGGTTTATTAAATCTTGGCAATATCATGATAATGGTAATGCTACATGGAATATTATCTTCTTTTTCAGTACCTCTGAATGGTTGTCTTTTGAATGGCACTGTTATTGGGGTAAGACATGATTCCTTTTATTTGCTGTGATGGTAAGACATTTATATATATGAATGAGTTTTTGAAGAACTTGCCAGAATACAGATAAGCATACAGGGCAGCTTTTTTCAGACACAATTTCTGCGAGTGGGACCTTGGGTAAAAGCAGTGGCAAGGGGCTCAGCATGTGTGTTCATGACCCTGCCATGGTCTTCCTATATGACAATGAGTATCTCTGCAAAATGGGGGCAGTAATGTTTCCTTATCTTGAAGGATGCTTGAGAAAAGTGCTTAGAAACTGCGGTAGTCTGCGTTGTGTCATGAATTGCAGGCTACCAAACACACAGGAAACTATCTGCAAGGGATAATATAAAAAAATAATCCTCGCCCACCTCAGGGAAGCAAAAACTTCCCGTATTCTACCTAGAGGATAAGGCAGATTAAAAAAAGGATGGAGACTCTTGCTCCACCTGTGTGGAAGGAGAGGTATCCCTTCTTGGCTATTAGTAGGAACAGGAAAGCAGAGCTTCCTCACTGTTTGACCTCTGCCTCCTTTCAAGATCCCTCCTGATATGCCCTCAGAGGAAATTTTTTCTCAACTGCATGTTTAATGGATAGATTAAGACATGTTTAACCCAGCCCATGACAGTGGGAATGATGGGAGTTAAGGATCTGATCTCATTTATGCCGAATTTATCTTTGGAGAGCTCTGTCAATTGTCCATTGTTTCCCTAAATCCATATTCTGGCAGCACCTCTGGTGTCAAAGAGCTCTAAATATTCTCACCATCCCCTGGGGAAACAGGTCCTCTTTAGTCATTTAACCTAATTTTTAACTTACATATTCCTGCATTGTCAATGCACGTCTGTCTGTATTCATTTATTTAAAGGTACATTTAGCCAAATCTCTTTGGACTTTTGAAATATAGTGGAGAGAACCTTTCTCCATCTATTTCTTCTGGTTTTTATCCTTTTCATAAGTGATGGGCATAAGTTTATCTGTTCTTTAGAGCTAAACCCCTGTCATCAAGCACCCATCATTCTGTGTGGGGATTACTTCCCTGTGGAATTACATCCAAGGAGTAACTCTGCTGTTCTTGTCAGAACACTGGGACAAGGGTTTTAAAGTGGTAGAATCTGAAACAATCTGCTTTGATTCCTCTATTTGTCACCTCTATAGTATGTAGACAAAATTAGTTGTGGCATTTTATAAAGACCATACTTGTAGAAAATGTCATGCAGTATAGTAATTGCTAGGTCCTGCCACCTTCTGTTATATAGGATATGCATATATAATATTTTTTCTATGTTGCAAAAAGAAGTTGTCTTTCCATTTGCATGCTGTTCTTCCATGAACAACTACATGAGCAACTAATTTTTTTCTCTTGCAACAAAATTTCTCTTGCAACCTGATCTGTCAAGTAAAGTGTTTGTTCTATTTTCAAGTGTTTTAAAATATTTTAAAATACTTTAAGATGAACCATAAGCAAATTTTGAAACAAAATGTCATGTTGAAGGCAAAAGGAGAAGTATCTGCATTTTGAAGACTTAAAATATTCCAGCTTCTACAATATTGAAAACAAATCATATCTTAATGAAATTTTCCCAATTTGGAATAAATTCATATAAAGTGCTTCATCTGAAACTAAACTACATTTTGACTCATTCTAATATGCTATCTGACAATATATAAAAGCTGACTTCAAAAATTTTATTTTTATTTTTTTAATACAGCTTTTAAAATGTGTTATTGTTCTCCCTGACACTTGCTCATTTTACCAAACAGTGCTTGTACAAATTTTGAGGGTGTAGGTAGGCCCCAGCTGTTGTTACTTCTGTGCTCTTGCTATCACAAGTGTCAGGCATTACTGAAGTTAGCATTCGACAATGCAGTTACCAAAATATTTTCTCAGGGTGGAGAGTGTGAAATTCAAATTGAGATATAATCTTGAAATATTTATAAACAAAGAGGCCATTTTGATTAGAAAAAAAAGAGCTATATTAGAACTTGTCTGAAATTAATGAACTTTTCTTTTGAATTAAACTAACTTCATTTAATGACTTATTGTTAGCTAATTAGCTATATGTCTGAAAGCTTTTGCGCAGCTGGCATTACTACAGCTTTGCCTTACACTGTTTTCTACTTCAATGACTGTTCCAGAGTTCTGGTCAGGAAGGAAGATGTGGTGTCCACAGAAGTTTATACTTCCTGGATTTCAAAACCTTTATTCTGGGTCCTTTAAGAATAGGTTTTAAATTTCATTTTATATCGAGGGAAAACTTTGCTCCATTCACTCATTCACTGAATGGTTCCAATTTTTGAGTCTTTTACTGCAGTTCTGTTAACTGACTATGTCCTTAATCCCTTTACATTTTTGTCTTGTATCTAGTTACCAATATTATATTCCAGTAATTCGGTGTATTGCATTCACTCCGCTGTTCTTAACAATGCTGTGGGCTTTAACTGCAGACTTCCAAGCAGGTGGCTGTATTTACCAAAAGGATTATCTGTATCACTCATCTGTTTTCCCAGGCTTTTACTGAGTGGCATTTTTGAAAGAGATCTGAGTAGATTTGGGCTTCACGCAGGTTATTTTGGCTGCTCTGACTAACACTGGGTTAGCAGATGTTGACATTTCATTCTAAGTTAGCCAAGAAAACACATGATAGGTGTATTATATAAAGGCAAAAAGATGTATCAATCCATTATTTCACTTATTTCTGTCATGCTATGCTACGTTTGTTCACAGAAGCCATTGTTAAAACCATTTGCATACCGATCCCTAAATACATTAAATAAATATCATAGAACTAAGCTGTGATGCAAACTTTGGATCAAGATAAAACCTTCCCCCCAGAAGTTCAAGGCACTTGGTGTGAGGATTTCATTTCAACATGTCTCTAGTAAGCCCTACATTCCACCCATAACACTGATTTTAGTATAAACTCAACTTTATCTATCTTTTTTTTGTATTTAATTGGAATGTTAGCACTATTAGAAGATCCAGTGAGGATATCAGTTGTAATATCAGTTGTGGTCTTATAGACTCTTTCTTCCTGGTGTGAAAGCCTAGAGCTACTGAGGCATTCTGTGATAAGCCTTTACTTTTAGAGGGCCTGAATTAAGTACCATTATAATAGTAAACAGAACAAAACCAAATATGTTTTGAAATGGATCACTATGATGAGGCCATCTCCCAGATTTGCAAGGCTTTTTTAAGTGTACATGTACATGTGTGTGTGGAGTTACTAATCAGGACTACTACTACTAGTGTCAGTGTCACTACTAACTAGTGTGTCAGTGTATTGAATGCCCTTGTTAGGCCATGTAGTCTGTACTAGAACTGTCGCTCTGGTGTCCGAATGCTTTCCAATCCTGAGAGTAAACAAGAAGTCTAGTGTTTCATATGAAATTTGCTACCCATCCCTCTCCCATAGGAGAATGTTATGAGTGTGTCCTCATGCCTGCACTTGTTGAGGTCTTTTAACCCTCCACATGAATGACCTTCTATTCGCTATAAAAGATTAAACCAAAAAAGCTGAAAGGTTCTGTGTCAAGGTCTCAAGCTGAGTTGTTAAAAGACAGGGATCTCCCCATTGGTATTACCACCCCATCATGTTGTTTGTGGAGGTCTTTTTTACAGACCTGCACAAAACAAGAAAAAAGTCATTGCTATTGCTGGTGCTTTATAGAAAACCACTGAGCCCTGGGAACCTCTGTTGTTCTGGAGTGCAGAGTAAGAATGTAATTAAAATTCTTTAATCAGAACATTTGTCCTTCAGTGTATTGGCTCTGAGCTACCCGCAAACCAATTACGTTTACACTGTTCTGCTGTCCAGCTTCTTGGTTTTGCTCCATTTGTTATATGAGTGTTTACTAGTGTGGAACAAGAAAAAAAGGAATTTGACGATATGCTTAGTATGTAGCATGGGAAATTCCTGTTCCAAATGAAGTCAATAGCGAAATTCCACTGACATTTGAAGCAGTACTTAAAGCTTTTATAATCTAGTGATATTCAGTGTCTGTTTACTTTATTTATTAGGTTTTAGAAGTTTTTTGTGAAAAATCTTTAAGAGACTCATCTCATGTTGTCCATTCAGCCATAGTGATTTAACATTTTCAGGTTGAAATGAAAGGCTGCGCACCTGGAAAGCAGGAAGACTTTGTATTTAGAATTCCTTTCAGTGCTAGGAATCCAAGTACTAACTTCACATCCTTTTGTTTCCCATTTAATAGTTTGGCATTTTCCTCTGTACATTTTAAATGTCATTTTTGCTTGCTTTGAAAAGATGATGGGATCCAGGAAACAAGGTGCTGGGGAAGAGCTCAGGGAATTTGAATTGTGTGCCAGCTCAGCCACTGACTTGCTTGTAACTATGCACAAGTCCAGTTCTTCACTCAGTAGTTTTGTTTCTGGTTGTTTTTTTGTTTTGTTTCATTTTGTTTTGTTTTTTCTACTTTCTTAGTTTTAAGCTTTTAAGCCTCTGAAGATTCTAAGCAGTGTTTTTACAAGAACAATAACAAGTTAGTTTCTGCTCATGATCTGTGGGTTGTGATGATTCAAGACTAAAAACTTGCTGGCAACCAATTCACTACACTCGGGAAAAATTAACTGGTGGCAACCACCTAACACCTAGTCAGATAGCTCATGAAAAAAATCTTCCTCATCACTTTCAAGAATTCCTTTCTTGCTTGCTAGCTTTGTAAGCAATGAAGTAAGAAATATCAATACCATTTCGCAGATTAAGGAATTCTACTTGAAAAATAGCCTCATGCTATGCTGCTTGTGGAATTACAGATGCAAAAATTAAGGTCTTTGGGAAGTGGAGGCATCGATTCTCTGTTTTCTCTGGCAAAGAATTGCAATGCAAGATTTAATGAAAGAGATTTAACCTAGATAAAATTGCTCATTTATTTGAATTTTGCTGAAGAGACAGTCACTGACTTACAAACTGGTTTTAATGTTTCAGCCATGGAGACGCCTGATGGTGGATCAATGCACGACATGTGTCTGCTCCTTCCAGTCAACATCTTCTAGGAGATATACTCTGACATGTACAAAATTAACCTGTGAACCATGCCCAATAGTAAGTGCGAGTGGTCTGGATGTTCTGGTTAAGAATATGTCTGATGAGAAGGTCATGTTCTTCATTGTATACACCAGTCAATGTTCTGTACAGCTCTGAGACCTGTTGCCTTTCTCCAAGTTTTTCTGAAAAGTCATGGCCCTATGTTCTTCTTTCCTTGAATTGGATCAAATATACCAAATGTGATCTAAATCCACAGTGTAGGAAAATGTAACTTTTCATAGTACTCAGGTCCATAGGCACATTTTGGTGTGTATTTCATACTACTTACCTTCAGGTCAAAATAAGGTTTGGCATGTCATTGGCGATAGGAGCTGCTGTGTCTCCATTCCTACAGTATTATCTGTCCCTCCATGGACTGGCAGCTCAGACAGATCTCCATTCTTCATGGCTTTCCTATGACTATTCCAAATTGTCTAATATCTGAGCTCAATAGTATTTCTTCCTGGTTCCCAGCCATGCCTTAGTTGATTTGAGGTGATTGTCCCCATCAGTTCCACTGGCCTTTTTGAAGTCTTTGCTGCTGCCATCATCTGCAAGGAATGAGCTTGGCTGGGAAAGCCAGAGGCAAATAGCTCACATTTTCACTCCATGACCAACAGTGTGACCAGAGTGCCTGACTAGTTCTGCTTAATCACGTAGTTTTCTCTCTTAGCACCAATACCTCAAGTAGAAGGAGACCTAAGCAAGTTGCAGAGGCTGGCTTAATGTCCTCCTGTCTGAAGAGCACAGACCAGAATCTAAGGTTCACAGAAAAAAGTTTAAATGCCCCCTCCTCTTCTGCCTTTGCCTGGATAACAGATGGAGCCTGATGGGCCCAACCAAACCCAGGGCCTATGCAAGCAGTGGCTATTGCACCAAATATCCACATTTCTAACATGATCATATGGGATTCCTGGCTGATATCCAGGAGAGGCATAGATTGATAGGGTCCTGCAAAAGAGAGGGGAAGAGTTTTGGATGAGTCCAGTTTTCAATCCCTAAGTAGTACTGGAAAGGACAACGTAATAAGTCAAGTTTCTGCTGTTTCATCTTTACTAATAAACTAAACAGAGCAAGACTGCAGGTTCAAATTATGTTCTGCAACCACTTACCTTGATGAATTGTCAGCAATGCCCCAGCTGGCCTGTTCTAACTAGCAAACTTCCAAATAATGCCCAGGCACAGGTCAGTGGTTAGGACAACCAAAGGCTAGCCTGTTCTGTGGGGAGAGTGCAGTTCAGACATACTTATGTGTTCCACTTATCTGCAGGGCCAGAAAACTGGCATTGAGGCCCTTTATTTGCTGGCATGAATGTGGCCTGTGACAAAAAGGAGAATCTGGAATATTTTGCGTGGTTCTAGACACGTGTATCACCCCTCCTGTAAGGTATGATTATAGACACAGGCTTCTGAAAGGAAAATAAATGGCCAAGCTCAGTACTGAGCATCTTCCTCACTTCCACAAAATATAACCTGGTGGATCAATGAAAAAACCCCAGATACACTAGAATGAATCTGTGGCCAAAAACATGTGTGCATATGTATGTTCCCACACAAAATTACACAAACATCAATTTTTGCCTTTCAGTGCAAGAAGTCAGCTGTAGAAATTAAAGGTACAGGAATCAATAAAATACATGGTAAAATAAATGTGGAAACATTCCTCTCCTGCTTTTTTCACCACCCACACAATTCCCAAACAGCTCTTTTCCCCCACCTGACCTAAAAGTACAGACTAAACAAAAAATCCTGAAGAAAGGGCAATTTCCAGTTGGGCTTATTAAGCACTATGAACTTGTGTTTAGGAGATGTGCAGCTACCCAAGGGAGGTTGCAGGTCTAGGTGTATGTATCCCTTTGTAGCCATTGTAATGAATCTGTGGAGCTTGAGGGGAAAAAAATATCAAATAAGATACAGAATGTCTTCATCCCCCTAAGGCCAGTGGGATTCACACATGTACTTGGGATCTTTCCTGTCTCAAAGTCATTGATTTCATGGTATACCCAGATTAAAAGCAATTCCTTCATAATGGATAAAATCATAGGTTAAGAGTATGTACTCTCTCAGGAGCACCTGCTTTCTACTGGATGCTGAGGCTGTGAAAGTAAATGCAATGGTAATTGAAGTGCAGCCAACTGCAGCATATTCTGCTCATCAGGGTAATTTTTTTTTTTTGGTCATTTTATGACCTACTTTAGGTGCTTACATTTTTTGCTGGTAGAGCAAGTTCACCTAAATGACAATGAACTATGTTTTCTTCCAATGATTTAATAGTAACCCCCCCACCCTCCCCAAATTCTTTTTCTATAAAAAACATATGGATAACATGCATGCCTTCACTCAACCAGAAAGTGTTTGTTGTCTTAAAAATGTTCAGCTCATCATAAGCAGCTGTTGGTTATGTGTAGCAGCTGGAGACATTACTGTGGGACACTTCATGTGTTAACTCGGTTCCTTTCTGGTTTGTTTTTTTTTTCTTTCCATTATCCACTCTATACCTTTCTTCCTCTCCATCTAGTGTTGCTAATTCTCCCATGCTCCTTTCTCTGCCACTGTTTTTTCCTTCCTGTACTATTTGTGGGGCTCCATTCTTCTTCTTTTTATTCTTTCTTTCTCTCCTTTTTCATTTTATTATATCATACCCTCTCTGATGCTCGTTTTACTTTCTTGTTTTATCAGGCCTTTTTCTTTCCATAGTCCAAATTTTCCACTTTAGCCTTATTCTCCCATTTCCCTGCCCACTGCTTCTTATTATATTGCCCTTTTCGCCTGCTTTAAGCACTTCAAACTACTTTCCCAAGTTGCACTGTCTAGTATTCATCAGCTTTACAGAGAAGCTCCTGCACACCACAAACACAAACTGTGTCACTCAAAATGTTTCAATAAGTTTCCTACCCTCTCCTGCTGTCATGTCTTGTTTAGTGGACCTGACCTTGCAACTGTTATAGTCAAAGAATATTGAATCTAGTGGGCACGGGAGGCTTTGTACTTGGAACTAAACTTCTCTCTCTATTGTATAATAAATCAATACAAGGATTAATGGCAGCCTTTATAAACAAAAACCCCAAAGTATACATCTAATTAGATTAAGCTAGTCTAGTCCTACTGTTTAAAAAACATTTTTCTGGCTATCACTTTGTCCACTGAATTTAAAAAAAAAAAAACAAACCAAAACCCCTTCTACAAATAAGTGTAGGAAGCATGCTTAAAACAATATAAACCCAGAAAAATGTCCTTTACCTTCTAGAATTACAGAAGGCAGGAAATCCCTGGCTCTTGCTGTGGAAAATGTGTGCCAACTTCATGTGGCATCAGGCTGAGAGATGGAAGGCTTAAATATCTTCAGGTAAGTTTCAAGCACTCTTTCTTTTATTTATGAGTAAATATAAATGTAGCACAGACTTCTGGTGAAACCAAGGAAAGTGCATTTTTTCCCCTCCTTTTTTGGTTAGGCAACATGATATTACTCCTGCCTTTTCTTTTATATCTCAGAGTGTTTTCTCAAGAAAGTTTGATTTTTTTTGTTGTTTGTAAATGAAATTAAAAAAGGAGACTTCATACCACAGTGCAAAATTCTAGAGGGACATTCTAGATGCACCTGCAAGCATGAATATTATCAAGGAAATTTAACTGGAATATGAGCTTAAACAACTACTTAGAGGAAATAAAAAAACTCACTTTAAATGAGAAATGTATAATTTAAGTTGAAAATGTGAATTTTTAAAAATTTCTCCAGCATGATATGTTCTTAAACAGGAGTGGATATTTTTCTGGGTAAAACCCATCAGCCTATCACAAGAAACAGCATATAACATTTTCTTTTATTCCATTCCTGAGCTAAGTTTTAGATGGGGAGAGTATTGGAAGAGCAATGAAGCTAGTGAAGGATCTAGAGCACAAGTCTTATTAGGAGCAGTTGAGGGAACTGGGGTTGTACAGCCTGGAGAAAAGGAGACTGAGGGGAGACCTTATTGATCCCTACAACTGCCTGACGGGAGGCTCTAGTGAGGTGGGGGTTGGTCTCTTCTCCCAAGTAACAATTGATAGGATTAGAGGAAATGACCTCAAGTTGTGCCAGTGGAGGTTTAGGGCCTATGAGGAAAAATTTCTTTGCTGAAAGCGTTGCTAAGCATTGGAAAGGGATGCCCAGGGAAGTGGTTGAGTCCCCATCCCTGGAGGTATTTAAAAGATGGGTAGATGTGGTGCTTAGGGTCATGGTTCAGTGGTGGACTTGGCAGTGTTAGGTTGATGGTTGGACTTGATGATCTTAAAGGTCTTTTCCAACCCAAATGATTCTATGGTTCTGTGATTCTATGTGGGGGGTGGGTGTGTGGTTTTATGTCTTTTTTTAAAGAAGCTCCCAACTTAGCCAGAAGTTAAATATTCATATATATGTCTTTTAAAAAGCCAATTCATAGTCCAAACTCCCAAGTTTCTCAGTTAGACAAGTTTCTCTTTTAAATTAATGGAAATTTCTTCCCTGTGAAGAGTTGAAAAGGGTCAGGTTTTGGCAGTCTTGACTGAGCTGTAATCAATATGGCTACGGAATTAAATAGAAGATGATGACTTTGTTGATAAACAATTCTGTTTACCAAAGATTTCCATATTTTATAAACTTCACCACCATGGTACATTAATTGAAATATCACTAAAGGAATAGTCAGGTTGTATAGTATCCTGAAAACTTACTGTCCCGTGTTGTTTCTGTGTAAAGCTAACAGCCCTTAAATCTTTACAGCCAAATGAATCACTTCAGGATGGCTGTGACAGTCACTCCTGTAAAGTAAATGAGAAAGGGGAATTTATCTGGGAAAGGAGAATCACTGGCTGTCCTCCATTTGATTCCAGAAGATGTTTGGCTGAAGGAGTAAGTAGTGAAATGGGTCCTGTTTCCAGGTTTCCTAATAGACTCTGTCATGTTTATGGTTCTGTATATAGGTACCTTATGTGTATTAGGGTGGGAAAGCCCAACCCTTTCCCAGCACCTTGGCTAAACTGGATTTGAACTTTCTTTGAAATTCAGAAAAATGTAAGTTTTCTTTATTTTAAAATATGTGCTGGTTTTATGTGGGACTATACTGCAAGGGAGATGCTGAGCTTGCAGTAATTCTGTTTCATATGAAGCAGGAAACATAAGAAAATGATTGTTCTAACAGTGTTTTCAGTTTGGTGTCCAGAGCAAAACTGTGTGGCTAATTAAGCAAACTGAAAAAAGAGTCAGATCACCCTTTTTTTTTCTATGAATATGCATATGAAATGTTAAGACTTACTTTCTCTACTTTTGTATGAGGTTAGGAAAAGGAATTTTCAGTGCTGTAGGAAGAGCTTAAACTTCCTCATTTGCACTTGTTTGGTATAATGGTATAATAAAAATCCTGCTCAACATGTCCACCCATCTTCCCTGTGATTTAAGGTTAGCCATAGACTGAGGAACAGAGTGCAGGTTGGGATGTAGCACATGGGGTCCTACTTTTGCTCATCTAGCATCACACGCGTTTGTATCCACCTGTCCCCACTTTCTTGCACAACACGAAGCAGCAAACCTTTAACGAAGTTTATGGCCAAACCTCCCTCTACATACTCATTGAGCAAATGAAGGATTTGATATGTATAATGCAGGAAGAATAAAGCTTCTACAGCACATTTCTCACTTTGTGAAATCACTATAGCACACAGAGTTTTTGTTATACAAAGAAAGATTTAGAAAAATGCTGGATTGTGTTACAGGTCTTGGGTTTATTAGCATATTGTAAAGGTCTTCATTGAAAATCAGTGAAGAATAATTCACTTTTTAACCAGAACTTCCCAAACTGCATTTATTCTCCTCCCATAAAAAAAACAAACAAAAAAAAAACCCAACCAAACAAACCCCAAGCCCCCTAACCCCCCTATTTCAGCTATAGAATTAGTCATTTTTCATCTCGTTACAGATGGAGAGTTTAGGTTTTTTAATTAAAAAAGCCTCTGAACTTCTGCAAGTAAGTTCAGGTGTTTAGTGCAACAATGGCATCACCCTGCAGTATCGATATTTCTCAATTTTTCCTTTCAGTATGGGTTTTCAGTAATTTTCCACAATACATGTATTTCTGAGGATTATTTTCTACATGGTAGTAATGAAACAAGAAAAATACAATTTTTGGCTGTTAAATCTTATTTGACAGATGTGATATTTTATGATGATTTGCCTTCATGTTTTCAGCTGTTGTGGAATAGGCATGCTTTCATCTATATTGCTAAAAAAATCAAGAGGGACTGTTTAACTTCCTTTCTTAAATGGACATAAGACTAGAATGCTATTGGATTTAAGACTCTGGTTCACAGAAATGAATTTGTATTCAATGTCTTTACTTTGGAAAGCTCCTAATACAAGGTGACAACAATATTTTCAGGTGTTGAACTTGCTAATATAGTCAATTATTTGCAATCAGCTATCAACAAATACAAGCATAAGTTCAAAACCTTGAAATGGGCAGAGAGATGATTACTAACATAGATTTATATTTTTGTACTATTTTTTTTCCTAATATTTTAAACATTCTTTTGTATTCTTCCATCAGAACAACTGTGTATTACTTATGCCAAAATAGAAGTTTTCTTTTTTTATCATTTTAGGGCAGAATTGCAAAAATTGGCAATACCTGCTGTGACACATGTAAGTAAATAAGTGAAAAGTCTTTTATGGAAATTGCAGAGAGTGTCAGCTACTGGGTAAGGAGCTATGTTTTGCCTAAGATACAGTGTAATGAAACGGATCTAAGCAATGTGGTTAAAATTAACCATTGAACAAGTCTGACCTCTGATTGTGGTACTGCTGTCATGTTTTGTCCAGTAAAACATGTGCTTTGACAGTATTCACAAGTACTTAGAAAGAAATAGATACTCCCCACATTTTATGCAGATGTTAATTATGAATGTTTTATTTTATTGTTCATCTAAAGGTAGCAGGAACACTATTGCACAGACAGGTTGACAAGTCACGTAACCTGATACTGAATATATGAGGCAACCACTTCATGAATAATCAATCAACTTAAAATTAATTTAGCAAAAAAAACCCTGGTGGCAGTAATGTGATTTTGTTTGGTTTTCGATAATGTAATAACCAAAAAATCATAGGGGAAATGCTTGTCAAAGGTGCATTCCTATTGAACAGCTTGACTGCATCTTAAATTTGGCAGTTTAGGAGTCAGTCCTGCAACTCCTAATTTCATGCATCATTGTGTAGATAATCCAAATGTCAGTCAGGCTGTGAGCATAGGAAGGGATTGCTTACATGAGGAAGGATTGCAGGGTTGGGTTCTCATTTCTAAAATGAATCTCTGATGCTTTTGTGAACAGACATCCTCTCAGTTTTCAACTTTGTAAGTAAAAAATTAATAATACTGTAACTTTTTAAAAATAAAAAAAGTAACAAAAGATTGATATTCTCTTTTAAGGTCAGAATATCAACATCTTGTCTGTGTTCTGTTAGCTTTTTTTTTTTTTTCTTCCTTTTTCCTGTGCATGTGCTAATAAATAAAAGATGGCCAGCATAGCAGGCCATCACCACACTGGCACAGTAACTGCTGTAATAATATCCCTGATGAAGGACATTAACTCCTAGAGAGTTTGCAGCCAATGCCTGTCTGTATAATCACTGAGGTCCAGCTTCAGAAATAGCAGTCAGTAAGCTATCGAGATAGATAGACTGTCATCAAATGGCTCAAACAGGTAATTTAGTTAAGAGAGCATCTAACAGGCTTCAGGTAAGGAACACTGAAAATTATTTATTAACAAAATCAGATTTTAATATTTAAAAGACAGGGTAGTGGGCAGGCTCTGCTAATTGAGAATGCCTACCACTGCAATTGAGAAGAGAAGAAACCCAGTTGCAAACGAGCACAGCTCAATACATATATTTATTTAACAGTAATAGTGATTTAAAAGTGACACCTCCTTGCAGCAGCAAAAGCAAACTGATCTAAGTGAAATATTATGTGCCTAAAAACACTTATGTTGTATGGGCCTTCAAATCCTTATTCCCATTGATGTTTGCTTGAATATAGCTCAAAACTGAAAAGTCCCATATTACAGTGCAGTCCAGTTCCTGGTCGCTTCTCTGTTCAGTGCTCTTCATAAGGAAAAAGCCAACATATTGCATCCAGCCAGCTAATCACAGGTTATCAACTGAAGGAGTGTGATTAACACGTAGCTTTGAATCAAACAGATTCTTCTAGATACCAAACTTTCTTTCTCTTTCCTCTGTATTTATATCTTTCCACAAGGGCACTCAGTAGCAACATGCAGTCTGTTACATACTCTACAGAGAACACCAAGGCTTGGCAAATCTATTGTAAATCCAGAGTGATTTAATTGTTCTTAAAAGTCAGATAAGAGAATAATCAAGTTTCTCATGGACACAGAGACTTAGATGTAGGTTACATTGCCTTGCCAGGTCTTAAGAGAGTTCGTCTTTCAGACATCTCAGTACCACAAAGAATTGAGCAAAGAACTTGTTCTCTCAAGTTTAAAGCACAGTTGAAGGTGATGCCTTTGGTTCAGTAGAGTCCTATGTGGCTTTGAGCAAAGGTTGTTTAAGAATCCAGTTTCCCTTTCTGTGTTATGCCTTGGCAATTTAAATTCATTAGTGCATCTGAGGGCATTATTCCAGGTTTTAAGTACGTAGGAGCACATAAGTGAACAAGCTTATTTTCTCATTATATTTTTGCAGTACTAACAGAGGACTTGATTATTTGTAAAGTATATTCCTTATTTTCCCACTTAACAAAGAAGTTGCATCTCTGCTTCTTACCTCTTTTCCCTGTTGATCTCCATTGCATATGTCTTGTTAAGTTACAAGCACTTGCCTTTGCAAAGGAGACACAGCCTACAAAAAAAGTAAATGAGAGTCATAAAGTAACTCGAGAGCAAGTCGGTAAGTCAGGATCAAAAAGGTGATGAAGCTGTTTTGAGTCTGATGACAATTATTTTGTTTAGGCTTTTCAGTTGTGCGGATACAATTGTGTATACCTTCCAGGTGGATACGTTTTATCAAATGAAGTGACGAAATCATTAAAAGAGAACCTGCAGTTCCAGCCCTGGAGCCAGAAACACTTTTCAAGCTTGTTTTTTTTTTTTTTTTTTAATGAATTGTAAAGCCTTAGCAAGGCACAGAGCCAATTTGGTACTAACATTCCCATGGAAAAGGTATTGAAAGCTATGTTTGTTGCTAGGCAGATGGATACATCTCACTTCAATTTATGTATCTATTTAGTTGTGCAGTGGGCGAGCTGAATTTCTTCAGCTCTCTGAAATGCTGTTGTGTAGCATGTAAAAAATAGTCCAGTATTCTGGTAAATACAGAATTGCCATTGGTAGGAGCCTGTCTTTCCACAGGGGCATAGTACTATATTAACACTACGAAGAACTGTTGTTCGCAGTGCGTAAAATATTCACTTAAAAAAGCATTATCTCCTTCACAAGTCTTTAGATGTGGACCAAAAAAGACAAGAGCGTTCAGAACAAAATATTCTGGATTAGTCTATATCTGAGCATGTCAATGGTGAGGTTCCCTTCGGAAGTGGAGGAGCAGAATCACCGCCAACTACCATAATTAACAGATCATAGCAAACCAACCTCACTTCACAAAGAGGGATCAGCAGATTCCCTGAGCTTACACTCTCCACACATAACAGAACCAGACCTACCGCCTCTTGTGTGGCTTTCTCGTTGGACGGAAAAAAACAGGGAGAATTTACTTAACACTAAGTACTCTTGCAAACACAAACACCCGCATTCTCATCCTGATGCTCCCTCTGGCTGATCAGGATAAAAGTCCTTAGTGGTCTTAGGCCTTCACTCTGTCCAGTAACTGGTCCTGCATCCCTGCTAACCTAGCTTCATGGGCCCGGTGACCTGTGGTCCCGTTCCAGCTGCTGGCACTTACACCTCCATACACAGAAGAGAAAGTCCATCGCCCAGGACAAGTAGTTAGAAATGGAGTTTAATAAGAAGACAGAACAGACTGCAGTGATCAAATGTAAGGCAAGGTCAGAAGCTGTTTAAGATGCAACCAGCCCCCTCTATGCCTTTATCCACCCTTTTTTCCATACTTGTTCCTCACCAAACCACCTTAATCCCCCTCCTCCCCCACCTTCAATTCCTCCCCTAAAAATCCTGTGATAAATGTCTTGTAGAATCCCAAAATGTTCTTCCCTAGCATTGCATAAGGAGTCCCACACAGTCCTGAAGGCAGTAACCCACCTCAGTCTGTAAGGTGGAGAGCTGCTCCCACTGATTCATCTTGAAGGGCATCATCCCAGAAGAATGGGATCTCTCTCTTGTGGCAGCCCCAGGAATAGCCAGGTCAGGGTGCTCGGTTTCTCTGATTAGGTTATTGGGGTTCCCATGTGTGTAACCTTTTTCCTGTGCACCTTCTTGACCTATGTACCACTGAACTATCTTTAAAGAGAGAGCTATCTAACACAGAAGCCAACAGGTAGAAGGCAGAAGTTAGGTGGCAAGGTGACTTTAAAACAAAGCAGGCAATTGAAAAGAAACATGAGGGAAGCCCTGCTCTGCAGTGGAATTTTAGGGCTGTAGTGTGATACAGTCACACAGCTCTACATTAATTACACTAAGGAGACACATCTAATTCTCTTGCTAGGGATCTTACCAGTAATGACATCTCACTAACAGCAATTTCAGTAATAAGGGAAAGGGAGTCAAAGAAAGCAATTGTCAGTACTGTCAAACACTTTTTTTTTTTCTTTTTTTTTTTTTTAAACTTGGTAGGCTTGGAAGTGGAATGTCGACCAGTAAGTACCAGACTGCAGTATCCGAATATCAATGGATGTGTGGCTGAAAAGGAAGTGCCTATTTCTCACTGTGAGGTAAATAAGAAAAGCAACTCCCCCTGCCCCAAGACCTGCCCTTGTCCCCTTTCTCTCTTCCACAAGGGAAACCTTTGCCTCCGCTATGGCTTCACTTCAGTAAGTGGCGCATCAGTTTCTGTCCTCATTGATTCACTCAAGTAGTGTAAACCTCATTGACACATTTCCTAAAGTAATTTGGCGATGCTGAATTATCTGTATTGAAGCCAGCATGACAACAGGCACATATGTTGGACACAAAGGCTTGCTTTGTACCACTCTCCTTTGCTTCCACCAGAAATTAATGACTCTGAAGTGGCTTTGTTAGAACTTTCTACATAAAAAAGAGAATTTTCATCTTAGTATTAGTGAAGCTGATTTTCAGATCCGCGCCTGCAGTTAAACACATATATCCCTCTTCAGGCTCTGAAATTGATTTATGAGAGTGTAAATAGGTATTTAGATGCATGATACTTTAAAAGACATTTAAACTTGAGTGCTATGATTTGACTTCTGTGCTCTATAAGCTCTATGACTCCTCTATTAGCCTGAGCACTAAGCTGTTGTGTTCTGCTTGTCTTGTGCATTTCTTCCAAAATCAGATTAAAAAATTAATTTCCTGCCCATCACTACTTAGACATTATAGGACAACTTCCATCTGAAACAGGAGCATGGCTTCTCTTCTGGATGTTCCCATCTCTCTGAGACTGGGAACCAAAGATGACATTCTCTTTCCAGACTAGGTTGTAGCAGGAACGCTGCTCAATCTGAGATAACCAAGCTTCATACAAGGATTATATACAAACCTGTATACAATCAAAACTACAGCATACAAGGGTAGCAGTGAAGAAGATGGCTTGTACCCAGCCTCTTGAGTATTCTCTTTAGTTAAGGCAGTGGGCAAAATGAGCCTGTCTCTTTCCTGTGATTACTGGGAAAAGAATGGGAACAGAGAGGAGAAGTATTAAGGGCATACATGCCCAGGCTTTTCAGATAGCTACCTGGTGAAGGGCCTTCATGTGCTACACAAGTCTTATTAAGAGTGGAAGCTTTAAGAACAACAACAAAACCACTTTTCATTAAAAAAAAAATAAATAATTCTTGACCTCTTGTCCTGTCCACAGTCAATGATAATGAGATCCTTAGCCATAAAGTCATATGTATTGAAGTTTCCCTTGCAAAAGTACAGATTTTATATTGTGAATCTGGCCATGTATTGAGTAAATGAAATACTCCTGCTATAGGTGGTATTGAGCACAGTTTTTCTAAAGTCCTCCCTGATAATGCTCTGCAACTTTTTGGTATTAATCTCAGAAATAAGAGTGCAGAGCCACAAAAAGAAATGGATTCTGAGTTTGATGTAGGGCCATTTGTTTTTACATCATGAAAGCTTATAGCTACAGGCATTGACAGCTTGGTCTAAATTAGTAAAGTGGCCAGACACGTAGAACAAGGAAAAATAGCAACCAGCAGGACAACAATGGATGTGCGGCTTGCAACATTTGGGCTAAAGCACTTTCTGAAAGCATGATCTCATACAGCCAAGATGATAACCATATGTGCTTAGAAGCCAACAGAATAGCCCTGGACATCAGCTGTGATATTTTAAACTATAGGCTTTTTTTGTCTGACCAGTTTCTTCACCTCTCCTTTGCTATGCTTATGCTCATAAGACATTACTCTTTGACCAGCACCCCACACTCTGGAATCAGGTACCTGTTTCTGAGTTTGTATTTTACAGCAGAGCACTGAACTCCAGGCGTCCATGGATGTTTTGAAGGGAAGAACCTGGATTCTGATTGCACTGAGGTCTGGCACTGTTCAAACTTGGCATCTCTTTTTTTTTTTTTTTCCATTTAGGGCAAGTGCAGAAGCAATACCAGATACTCTGTTCAGACAGGGAAATGGGAAGACCTGTGCAGCTGCTGTAGAGCCAGTCAAACAACCACAGTCACAGTCCCCCTCCGGTGTGCCAATGGGACGGTGGTGCAGCATTACATCCCTTCTGCCTCTCAGTGTGAATGCTACTCTCGGAATTGTACAGACTGAATATTTTTAAGAAGCCCAGTTGTGTAATCTCAAGTTTTATGATGAAGGAACTTTACAGTGCAAGCCTCATTTTCTCTCTGTAGACCATTTTATCCAGTAGAATCCTGACTAACTAATTGTATCAACACAGTAAACAATAAAACTTACTAGCACAACAGAGCATTTTTCTGATTATTCTTGGGGTTGTTTATAGATAAAATATTGCAGATTGTATTATTCTCCTTCATCTTCACCATGGAAAGTAATCCACATTATTATAAAAAACAAAAAATAATGCAAAACCACAACACAGTAACAGAAACAGTTGCTTCTATTTAAAGAACATATCCCAAAGCATTCAGCATTGTCTTTAGAGACATTACACTTGCATTCTCCACTTCAGACCTTAGTCACACACCGCGAGCTTTTAGGTTTTTGGTCTTCTTTTCTCCTCCGGTCAGGGAATACAGTAATTACGGAGTAAGACTTCATAGTAAGAGAGTGATGTTCTTGGTACACGAATAATACTGGTTATGGCTCAGGCAACCAAATATCTCCTGCTATACATATACAAGTTCCTCCTGAAGCTGAATGCAAAGAAATAGTGTGCTGAGGACAGGTTGTGTAGCTTCTGTATGTCCTCAGTACTTGTGAATGGTCTAAGGGACAGCTCTTACCTATTTCCTTCAGCACATTCACAGACCAACTTGAAGAAAAAGCTCAGCAGTAATCTCCCTTATTTCCAGGTACCAGAACTTCATCTATTGCATTAGCTAAAAAAGTTAGAGTTCTTTCAAATGCAGAATTGTCAGTGGCAAGTTTAATTTAGTAACTGATGCCAGGGAGAAATTTAGCAGGATTTTAAATTCCACTTGGTCTGGTCAGGCCACAGAAGACAAAAGATTTTCCAGAAGGCTGTTGGTCATGGTGGAATCTAGTGCCAGTCAAGTAGTTTCACTGGAAAGTACTAATTTCTAAAAAGCATGAGAGAGGGAAAGCTGTTCATTCCATTTGAATTTTGGAAACACAAGAAATATTTAAACTTCTTGTTGAATTAACTTTTTTGAAAAATAATATTTATAATTCAGATATAGTAGGTGCATTAAATACAAAAGGCAGCCCCAAACTTTTCATATGTTTCTGATGAAATCAGTAAGGCTTAGGAATAAGTTATGGGTGAAATAAAATAATAATTTCTCCAGCTCTAGCAGAAGTGTTCTCTATCTAATGAAAATCATGTATAGAAGTCCTGAAGCGTAAGAGTATTCTTGAGAAACCTAGCAGAAAACAAAAGGTCAGGAAATCAGGTTATTCTTCTGCAGTTCTTAGGGTGGCACTGTAGGAATTGAAGGCATTTCAGAGGACATTGTCATCATTGCCCCTTTGTTATCGGGAGGAAAGTTTTGAGATGAAGAGCTAATGCTCCTCACATGAATGCCAATGTCACATGATTAAACCAACCAAAATACCTCCCTGTCTTTATGAATGCCTCCTTTTGGGAGAAAACAAAAACTCCCTCTGTGCTTTCAACTAAAAAGGCAAGTTGTACTCCTTTCTGAGAGGAACAAGGCAGATCCCTGCTTCTTCTCTTTTGCTGTTCAGCTGTGGATTCAACACATTGAATTGTAGGCCCTTTTCCCCCGTACTCATTCAAGACATCCTCTGTTGCTGGACAGTGCTAGGAGAAGCGCAGGCTTACTATGCATCTCTGTTTCTTTTGCTATGGGACCATGGTATCCCCAGGGAGAGAAACCAAATTTTAATTGGCATCAGCCTCATTTACTGCAAGAGACCTCTTTCACCAGTTTTCCTCCATCCTCGCACTAGCTCCTTGTTGTAGCTGTTGCTGGATATTAAGCTTCCTGACAGATTCAGGTCACCCAGGTAATCAGCTGCACAGCAGCTCATCTGAAGCTGTAAATAAGCAACTCCTGGAACATCAGAGAGGACCAGAGAAAAGGACTGGATAAGGCCTGAAAAGGCAATGTCTTCATCTTCCCATCACTGGACTGCCCCTTCGTTTCTATCAGTGCCCTCACCCAGAATGACCTTTTGAAACTCATGAAAGCTGACAGGACTGCAACCTAAGACTTCATGGCTGCAGACATGTCCTCTAATCAGATAATTGCATGATTCAGGCACCAGCTTATCAGCATGAGGAGGACACACAAGAGATTCATAGTGCAGAGGTGGAGTCACAGTTTTCTGAACTTCTGAAAAGCAGACACACACAGCTAGTGTTTTCCACCAGCAACGAAGTAGATTTCTACTTCAATTAACAAGAAAAATCTTGTGCATCTACGTGTCTCAAGAGACAAACAGACTAAAAGAAAGATATTGGCTTTCAGACTAGAGAAATTAGTTTTTTTCCTAAGGAACTCTAGATTACATATTGGAAAACTGCTTGCTTATAGGATCAAACTCATAGCAGGCATAGCTCAGTGTAACTGGACAAGCAGAACTGTATTAAGACTTAACACCAGTTTGAGAATGTGTCTCATACTCCATGGCTTTTCTTCACCTTGGTTGCAGTTTTGCTTTCAGCCATCTATGCCAGCATATGGACTGAAGTGGGTGCACAATACATCCCATGAGAACTTACTGGATTTTCTTACAGAACAGAGTTCTGTGGACTTCTATATGGTCTATATGTTATTATTCAGGTCTGGCTGGTACCTATATATTCCAAGCAAAGACAAGGTCCTGTTGTGCTCAAGGCCAGAAGGAGCTTTTTACTTGAAAATCCTGTCATAGAAACAGACAAGCAGGAAAGAACAAGAGAAAGGGAATACACACTGAGAAGGCAGATAAACATTTGGCCTTGACCTGCTGGCATGAGAGTCAAGCTTTTTCAGGCAGCCTGCCCCAAAAGAGCCGTATTTCATCTAATGCTCTTGTGCCAGTAAGGCAATGGGCTCGGACTTCTTTCATGCAGGTTTCAATTGCTTTTCACACAACCCGGTTTCACTTAGTGCACCTCTGCTATTTTCAGAAGCATTCTTTCCTGGTAGAAGTGAAGAAGAAAATCAGGCCCATAATCAAGTACCTGCTTAGTAGAGAGCTGTGCACACAAACACTAGTAGAGTGCCAGCACATCAGACAGTGCCGTATGTCAGACTGCTCCACTAGCATTCGCCAGCAGAATCCAGGCTTTGAGAAACACTGTTTTTCAGCTTGTACATACTGCTTGTGAGTCTTGATGGTCTTTGCCTTTCTGCCAATGATTCGGAACGTGTCCCACCACTTCAGAATACTGTCTGGATCACTGAGCATGCTACAGGGTAGATTTACAGCAACATTAAATGGATTTGGGGAGGAGTCTTATATAACTTCTTAATTATTAAAAGTATCCAATCTCTCTGCTAACTTTTACAGAGTTCCAAGCACCACTCCTTTACAGCAGGTGAAACACAATCTGGTATTTTGGCATGATTTGTTGCAGCTCTGCATTATCAACTAACACTGTACTCAGGTGCCTCAGGAAACACAGTGATGCCCAGCTATGATTTTCTCTATTGGAAAGTGTCCTTAAAAAAAGACTGCAGACTCAGCTCTATTTTAACCAGCTGGATATTTCTTCCTCCTCATATTGCCTCCTGTGTATATTATTTACTACCTGGACTAACTGTGTTACCTGTAATGGACCCATCCTTATAGCTTATAGGAGCTAGTAATTTGAACCCGTGCAGGCAGAACTTTGTGTCCACAGGGATCCCAGCAGGACCTGGCTCTACGTTCCTATACTATTCTAAAATTAGCGGGTATGCCTTTCTGTTGTAGCATTTAATTGGTGCAGCATATAACATGGATATAAAATAGTATGATTTTTCAGCAAGTTTTCATTCCCCTCTCCAGAGATAAGTGTATACAAAGCAGTAGGTTTGCTATCTATCCAGGGAGCAGATTAATTGGTCATAAAACATCAAGACAGAAAGGAGTTCAACAGTTGCTTCCCTTAGAGTATTCTCTGATCCCACTTTATTAGCAAAAAGTTACCAGGAGCTGTATGTGATTGCACTGTTGCCCTGCGCCAAGTAAGCATGAACTACATTGAGACCTGTGCAGCTGTGGACGTTGGAGCAAAGTGATCAAGCAAAGAGCGATTCGTTTGTTCAAATGGATGGGGTGGTTATGCAATCAAAAAAAATTACAGGCACACCACCTTAAAACTTGTATGCATGGGCTAGTGTGCAAGCAAAAGCCTATGTGAAGTAGAACCCCCCCTGCTAGAGAGCTTACACACAGCAACTGAGAACACTTTTTTTTTTTTTAAATTTCTGCAATCTAATAGTTTTTAGATTAGTCAATGCAGAAGCCGTGGCATCCAGGTTGTTCCCTGTTTTGTAACTGAAGGCAGTTTCTAAATGAAGTTCTGAGATTAACATAAGATACTAGAAGGGTAGGAAAGACAAGTATTTGATACCTATTACTTAGAAATTAGGAAATGCCATTCCAAAAGGAGAGACTAAGAAGAGTGGGGTGATTTAACTTTTCCTATCATCTGAAGACATTATTCTATGTGAATACTAAAGCAAGGGCTAAAGCAGTATTCTGTAACATTTAATGTATTCATCTCCCCAGTATGCACAAAGAAAGACCTTATCATTGCCTTTCTCCTTTTGTCATGGGTAAAATGTAATGCATAAAAGTTTGACTGACCTGTATAAAGCTGTTCAAGGTGGAGTTAGGGCTCCTGACCCCTCTCCCTTTTAAGTGAAATCAGGCATATAACTCTAGTGTAAGTAACACATAAAACTCCTCATGTGACACCTCAGTTCAGGCAAAGTAAATAGATGAACACAATCTAATTTAACCTCATTCTCTTTGGTCTACCTATAGCTGTTTCATTAAAAGGGCAACTGCTCAGTGAAAATTTGTCCAGAGTTTAAACCTGCACATGTATTTCTCGGCCTTGCTGGGCAAGTTTTACAGCACCCAGCCCAAGTTTTGGGACACAACAGCCACGCTGCTCCCTGTATAAACTCAGTATCTTTGATAGCTTAACCACAGTGCATCGATACATCTCTCTGTGATATAGTTAACGGCTATTCTTTCTGGTCATGACACAGTGTGTGATCCTAATTCATAAGCTAGTAGAAACACTGTACTTTATTCAGTCACTGAATAAATCCATTTCCCCCTCTCACACAAAAGAAACTGACATAAGTAGGTTAAAAGAAGAAAAAAATTTGAACTCCAAATAATTACACTTCCCTCCAGTTATCATCAGCAAATCAAAATCCTTTCTCAGATGGTACTAGTCATCAACTTCCCAATACATTGCTTAAATTGAAAGGTTGAAGGTTAAGCACGATGATCCGTCACCTGTTCTGATTAGACAGTTGATTAACAAGATAATCTCCTGAATATTTCATGCAGGAATGACAGTGCAGCATCCAGGCAGTAAGGTAACTTGAGTATTTGTGATAGACCCTTATAAAAAGGTTTCTGCACTTACCTCCTACCTGGAGGCACTGTAAGCTTGGCGGATATAAAGATACTCTTCCCCACAGAAACCACCTCCAAGATAGTCTAATCGTTGAATAACATTTTTTGGACAGAGCTGGCTCTGTTGTAGAGTCCTGGTTTTGCATTAGCTTTTTTTTCTTCCTCTCCTCCAGTCCCTCTCCGCTGCCTTCTGGGGAGTTAGGACAAAATATGCCTGTTGCTACGTTGCTTGTTGAGGTATTATGCAGCATGAAGACAAGATGCTGAAGTTCCAGCAGAGAATTGCCATGGCCCCTCAGGTCATAGGAGTTTTGCTTTTTCCCTTTCTTTCCTCCGTGATGGTAATCACCAAAACAGAAGGTCTCACTAATTAGCTTCAGTTTGTGGTTTGCTTAAAGCAGGATCAAGCCAGGATGGAAATAGCTGCTAGTGCTGTTCACTGCTTAAGCCAGTGCAGAAGCAGGTTATGCAGACAGTCAGAGTAGACACATCCTATTAGCACTGACGCAACTTCCAGCCAAACCTCCAGGCAACATGGAAACACGCACGCCTGGTAAGTTTATTCTCTGCTTCATTGTTAATTGCTGCCTATGAAGTTGAATAGGTGGAAAGGGGGTGGGGAACAGAGAAAGGAATACTTTGAAAGGAGTTCTGTGTCTTCTTTCAAGACATTAAAAAAAACCCCCACAAATAAAAAAAAAAAAAAATTGTGGCCTAGGTTACTTACAGACAGTTCAGAGATAAAACATACAGAGTTCATTTCTTCTGAAGCCTCAGGAGTGCAGCTGTGGGTCAGTGTTGTGATCCATGAGGAAAAGACTATCACTAGGCAAAAGCCCTGTGCTGGACTTCTGCTGTTTCCACTTACATTTGCCTTATTGCAAAGCAGCTGGGGGAGCAAGTAATATCCTTTTTCAGAAGACAATGTGCAGCAGTGAGCTTTCAGTTCCCACATGCAAGGAACAAACCTGCTCAGTGCATAAAACCTTCTGTGTTTGAGTTCTCAGTGTAGAAGTTTAGAATAATGTTCAATGCTAATAATGTGTCACTATTACTTCACTGTTAAAGTCAAAAGCTCTGCGGTTGCTTCCACATTATCTCATAGTTTCTGGGGCTGGTGCTCTGTTATGAACTCCGAACTATCATGAAGCTCACTGAATCCCGCTATTTCTGTTCTCTCCCATCCCCTCCTGGTTCTAAAATTATTTGCATAGCAGACAAAAGTGTGCAAAAAGCCATTAGATTTAATACCTACTGCTGATCTTTGCTGAGTTATTTCAGTGTCCTTTTTCTATCCCTGATCTTCACCATTGGAGTTAGTCCTGATATATATTTTATGTCAGAAAAATCAGGTATTTTCTGTAATCTTTACATTTAGACTAGGATTAAAAATCAAAAAAAGGAGGCGAGTCTGTGAAGTTATACATATAGTCATATTATATAGATACATACAGTTGTATTATATAGCTACTACTCCATTAAGTCTTCAGTTAATGCAGCTATTCATAAGGCAGCTCAGGTTTTTTGTTTTATACCATGTGGTTCCCACATCTATCTCCACAGCTCTACTCAGTTTCTTTTGTTCTTGACCATACAGGTTCATAGTCTTCCACCCTTTAAGAGACACTGGCTCATGCCATATGCCAGAGGTGAGCGAGCATCTCTGTTAACTCTGGTACATTCTCCCTGCTCCTAATGCCGGAGGTGAGGGCTCCTGTGTACAAGGGTCTACCAGAGGAGCACAACCACAGGTCTTTGTGCTTGTGTCTGTGACCGTAGCTGTTCAGGCCAGTCAAAGCCATCAAGGAGCCGTGCTCCCCCTTGCCTGTCCCTGCCTGTTTGAGGTGCTTTAATGCTGTTGTTTCTGGCAGCAGCTCAGGGACAAGCTGTCAGGGTCCAGAGCGCATCACACCATCTAGGTGTTTAGTTGGTCACGTTAAAGAGTTTAGCTGGCTGAATCCAAGGCCAGCTCCTTTGCTGACCAGAGCTGTTGTGAAGAAAGCTGGAAGTGAGTTGCCCTCCTTTCCCTTGGGAACTGCTTTTAAGCTGAGGCTTTACTGCTTGCCCCTGCCTGCACTACATCGCAGCTGAGCAGCAGCCACATCTGCTCCCAGTCTTGCCAGTTTGGCACTGACCCAGACCCAGAGGCTGTGCTTCCCAGCTTGACCTCAGACCTACCTTGTCACTTCTGTCTTTCTGGGGGATCACTGAGCTGTGTCTGATCCTGATCACTGTCTCCAGCCCTGATCCTGACCTGGACTTGCTGCCCTGCAGGTAGGCTCCCTGTCCGCGGGGTCACTCACTGCTCTGTTCTATCATGCTCCAGGCTCACCTTCCCCCGGGGGGTAGATGACCATAGGCCCCCTTTTCCCTAAAATGACTGTATGAGGATTGTTATTATCCTTTGTGCCAGTAACTATTACTTTAAAGAATCAGTGAATATGCATTCACACAAAGGGCCAGAAGGTTATGGATAAGTCAATCTGTTGACTGCATGTTAACAGCTTCCTGAATCATAGTCTCAAAGTACATGGCGATATGGGAAGAAGTTCACCTTGTGCCAGAATTACTTCTTGTGCACAGCTCCACCAAACTCAGCACAGCTACAGCAGAGTGTGATTTACTGCACTGTATCTTCAAGACTACCATTAGTGCCTTTTAAGAATCATAGGAATTAAAGACAGACAAGGCTTTGTGGATTGTCTCTAATGCTCTCTAATGCAGCATAGTACAAATTAAAGCAAATTTCAGATTAGAGGGTATGAAGCCTGCCACGGAGAGGAGGAACTTAGAGGAAACTTCTGGGAAATGGAAGTACAGGTATGGCTTGGAGGAAGTAAAACAGGTTAAGAGCCCCACACAATTCCCTGTCTACTTTACATCTTCAACACATTGTCCCAGCCATAATGCCCTTGGGCTAGCAGACCTCCTGGGGAATGAAATTGGGGATGCAACCAAAGGGAGGAAGAAGTGGAGCTAGGAGCAGAAAACATAATTTTTCAGGTCTGCCACTTCCTATCTATTCCCCCACGGCTGAGAATCCACCGAGAGACATGACATCCAAATTTGCAGCCTGCAGTTTGAGTGCTCATACAGTACCTCTCAGACTGCAGATGGGAGGGGAAAAAACACCTGTGAGAAGTCCTTTGACAGTCTGGGTGCATCTGCCTGTCTGTACCCCATTCACTCATTCAGTTTGAAATGCCACACCCTGATCCTCTGGGGACACTCAGCAAGGAGAATCTCTTGGGTAGGAATGAGTATCTCAGCTGTGCCCCTTTACATTTGGCCATATAAAACACTGTTTCTTCTTCTCAGCCTCCTGAATGTATAAAGAGAACTGTCTAATGCTGAGTTTGGTTATGGGACTGATTTTAGTAGAAGCAGTTAAGTAGCAGGGGACTAAGTAGTTCTTAAACCATCCTGAAGAAAGAAATACCAGATATCAGAAATTTAGTGGACAAGCTCTATCCTTCTTTTATTCAAATAATGAGTTTGAGAACCCTGCACTAATCTAAATTATCTTTAATGAAACTTACTGGATCTTTTCCTTCAAGTAATATTGAATAAAGAATGGATTCCCTATGGAAAAATTTGTTCCTAGACATTTCCTCCGGTGACCTGTTTCCTTTAAGTTTGACCAAGGCTTGTTTAATGAACATGCATTCCCTTGTATCTGAAACATTTAATTGAAATAATAAATAGTAAACAGTATTTTGAAGGGACAAGGGGTGGCACCTTAAAAAAGAGAACTGTAGTACGATGAAAATACTTGCATACTCATACAGGCATGATTTACTGCATTGAAATCAGCAACTCTAGATGTGCATGTTCGGAACCGAAAAGTCAGATTAGTGAGGATCAAAAGAACATGTGTATAGCCATGGTACATCTTTTTATTTATATATATCTCCTTTAAAGAAGATATGTTTAAGTCAAGCTACATAGAAACAATAAATTCAAGTAGTTCTTTTTCATACCTACTTGGAGGGTGAAAAGAAAAACAAGTTTGCCAAACAATGCTCCTAAATTGCAGACGTTTTGAACAGCCTTACAGAGGAGTCTGTGCGACTTCAGGTACACTTCTGACCGTGGTGCCTTTCAAAAATGCAGCCCATTTCTGATACCTAGCTGGAAAGAGAGAAGGATAAAGGAAAGCAGGCCGGTGTCTGTGCCCTGGGTGGCCAAACCATTTACAATGTATTCTGCAGGCGGTTGTGCCTATGATAATCTGGCCATCTGGACCACTCAGATCGGATAATTGGCTGTTACTCAGGATTTAATACAGAGCTCCTAATTAGGTAGACTCCCTTAATGCATATTTCACAAGCTGTATGGTCCTTTAATACACCCACTCAATCCTTCACTTTTGGCAGTATGTGTAGCTTCTTCATCATTGCACTTTCAACAAGGAATTGGAAACTTAAAAGGTGAGGTCAATTGGTGCACATGCAGCCAACCCTTAAATTTACAAAAAGCCAAAGCAAAGGAATGCAGAGAGGCTGAGCAAGTGATTAAACAATTATTGGCTGTAAATTGGGTCACTGGTCTCTGTCCTGGAGGTACCTTGTCCTTGGAAGCCATTTACAACTTAAAGAAGTTTGACTGGAGGGATGGCTCCCAGACTATTTTTCTTGAATGAGTGTAGCTCTTGAGCATTTGCTTTCCAGGTTGAATTCAAGATTCACTCTATTGATGGTCTCTGAGGATATATATATGTATGTATACACCAAAGCTATGCATGTATAAAAATTTAAATATCTATGCACATATATACACACAGCTTGTTTCTATTGATACTAATTCCTCTAGAATATTTACAGAATGAGAACATGTAAGGCCAGATGTTGTAAAGGTTTACAGGGTAGAATGAGGTCAGGCAGCATCTGAAGCAGAAGCCCCTAAGGCGCTGCAGTACCACAGGCAAGCACTGTCAAATGTGGAACTCATTCAGAACAAGACGTTTTAGTTGTCGGTTTGATTTGGGAAGATGAAAAGCTTTTGGGAAAACAGGAGTCTTCCAAATTCAGACATGGAAATTGCATTTCGATCAAAAAAACCTTTATTCTGACTGGAAGTCCTTGACTGCCTCACCTGCTTACCAGTGTTAACCTCAGGTTCATGACACAGTTTCTGAAGGTTGGGAAGCATAATGGAAATGAAATAATTTTATTATAAATGAACTGCAGATTTTTTTTCCTAGGCCCATTTAAAAGGACTGGGAAGAAAAAAGAAGGTCTTTAATTGACTGTGCAAAGGTCTTGTGAGATATCCCAGGATTAGTCCAAAAATACTAAAGAAACACTGTGTGTAGCCTTTGGGAATGAAACCTTCACTTATTAATTATTTTCCTTGGAGTTTCCCTTGTGGCATCATTATGTGCTTCATTAAAGTAAACCAAATGCGAGTCTCCTTGAGAGATCAGAAGGGAAGGCTGGTGAGTCAATCTACTGTACTGTTCAAGTGCTGCAGGACTCTAATTTATTATTGATAGGAAACATAAGAATAATCATAACGTTTAGGGGTAAGATCTGCACATTTCCTTCTTTAGCATTTTACTGGCTCCCCTCTCAGCACATGATTGTGGCTAAGTAGATTCAGCTTGTGTAGAGGGCATAGAAGATTAGCAGTAGGATGCAATGTCTGACTTAGACTCTTAAAAAAATAAAAGGCATTCACTTAAATAAGGGAAAAATATGACTTCCAGATTTTAGCAATACACCTACCCCCAAAATAAATAAAAGGCAAAGTAACAAGAGAGGTCTCACCATCTATATGAATGGATCCTTTTATATTCATCTTGAAGTAATTCAAGAATATGATCACTGTACAACTCTATAGGTTTCCTGCATACAGCCACCTTCTTCAATGCTCTGTCTTTTGAGATACAATGCAAGGTATTTCTGCCACCAGTTGGCTGTTTCAGCAATGCGGGAGAAACACTGTTCAGTCACATGAACACTAAGCAAGAGACACAGCTGTTCCTCCCTTCCCTCTTCCCCTGCCTCCATCAGCATGAGGAAGGTGTGGAGGAAACTGCTCAAATTTTCCAGTGCTTTCTTATGACAGAGAAGGGTGAAATTGCTTTCTCATAACAGTGCAGCAAATCTCATAGGGCAGTGTCTCCCAGACTGGAAAGTAACTGTACTATGCTGTTGAAGCTTCTTGTTTCCTTAGACAGAAAGTGAATGTGGGGGAAAAGAACTGCAGCATTGCCATGTAAGAAGGCAAAACGAGATGCTATGGATGTAGCGCCTCCCTGGATGTACAGGAGCTGATGAATGTTCCAGTTATTTCTTCTTCCTGGGGAATCCAAATGTCCTGACTGAAGATGCATGGTGCTTTATCTCTTTAGTGGCAGTGGGTATAACTACGTGGGCAGATGGTTCTGCTACACCTATGTCTTATATCTGGTAGAAAACATTAATGCTTGAAGAACCAAGCCATAGTTTTTCACCTCAAAGAGTATGAAACATTGGTATGTCAAAAGAGTTTCTGTACCCGTTACTTTTTATCATATTTTCTTCACTGTGTTACTGCCTGTATGGGATCAACTCTCTGCATTTCCTAACTGTGACCAAACATTCTTTTCATATTTGGTTGTTGCTATACACTGCACTGTGGCAGGCATATGGCTAACCAGTGGTGGTGGTAGTGAACAGGGGATGGCATGTAACTCTTCGTCCCATCCATTATGCTGCATTGGGACCATGTAATTTGTCAATACAAGAGATGGGGAACAACTTCTAAACTTCTAAAACTAAAGGGTTTAAGACATTACTCCCTCAAGCCAAAATATATAGGCATAAATTTAGATGTACTTTCTGAGAATTTCACACCATTACGTGTCCAAAAGTTAAGAGTTCTTAGTGGAGAATGACCTCTAGCCAGAAGTTTCTATCTGCACCTAGTCCTGCTAGATTTGGCCATAAAATTTGGCCACATCACACTAGAACTGAAACACAGTCCATTTCAGGCCCAGTGGTAAGCTGTAAGAAAATGTGACTCGGTTAATTTGTGGTAATTTGGCTTCCATCTGGCATGAATGCTGCAGCCAGAGAACAGTGGCGTGATCACTTACGACACACAGCATGCTCGTGTTCTAGGGGGTGCTTAGCTAGCTGCAAGGCACAGACTTTCCAGCTCCTAACCTCGGGGCTGAAGTGCAGGAGTACAAATGCTATTGACCAGCCAGGGTAGTGCTGATATAAGTGCAGCATTGCAGTGTTGTTTCCCCTTCCCCATCAGTTCACACATGAAAGTACCTGCTGTTCCTCTGCAGTTGTATGCACCCCTCTCCATTTACTGAAGTGCAGCATCTGAAGTTGAATAGCATCTATTAGCTACAGCATTTCCCATTCTTTTAGGAGACTATGTGCACAAAACCTGCTTTATATAACAATTATCTCTCATTCTCAGACTTTCCTCTAGCCTCTTCACACCCAGCTCTGAATAAACAGAAGACAGCAAAATCAGCAAGGGACTCTTTTTCAGCATACAACAGCAAATACCTCACACTTCCTCAAAACCGGACTTCTTTGCACAGCAGTGGGATCAATGGAGCTTTTGAAGCACCAAGCTGTATGGAGTCCTTCAGCAGTTCTGTAAGTAGGATTCTATGTTCATTGACTCACCTCTAATGCCTTTGAGACAAGGAAGAGGCTTGAAGTAGGATGAGTAGAACATGGTGCACTCCTGCATGTTAGGCAAACATACATTGTACTCGTAAAAGTGACTGTACAAATAAACTGATACTACAACGTTAGGTAGTTCAGTAGGCTCTCATAGCATACACCAAGAGCTTATTGCTACTCTAGTAGTCTCACCAAGCTTTTCTTAATTATTTACTTTAGCCAAAATCCTTCAGAGCAGGGATAGGGGGGTTGCTATTACCCCTAGTGTAGGAAAAAAAATATGCAGGTTGATGACTAAATTGGCTATCCCTGTGCAAACCCTGGGCCAGCACGTGCCCAGGTGTTGGTGAGGGCTGGATTGGAAGTGTAATGTGTCTGTGGTCTTCAGAGCAGAGCTGCTGTTAGAGGAGAGACCTCTTGGGATATGTTTGTAGTGATATATTGGTATTAGAGAACTAGAATAAAATTGTCCTGCTTTCTTGTTGCTTGGTGTGCCGGGTGGTGGGTACTTGTCTTGGAAAGGTCAAGAAGCAATGAATGTTGGACCAAAGATAGTAATTTAACTATTCTGATTTTGACTTTTACAATGGTTGTGAGAGGGGAGGAGAGAAAGATCTTGATACTTCCTTCAGTGCTGTTTTGCAAATTGCAACTTATGTTCTTTCCTAATAAGGTCTTCTTGTGCCAGAACGTCACATGGTAAGGAAAGTAGTGCAAATGTAGGGCCAGAAAATGTTCTTACTAAAATCTGGGGGAATTTTGATTTGTTTTCAGTGCAATAGGCACCCATAACAATGGGGATGCCACTTCTCTGCCAAGAGTGAGGAAAAGAGTCAACAGAGAGGGAGGGAGGGAGAGAGAGGCATCCTTTTATTCTGTGTAACTCCAGCAACGTCAAATGTTGCTATGGTGCTCTCTCATGTGGCTGGGATGTGGCAGCTGGCTAGGCTCAGGTAATAAACAGGAAAACCTCTTAGTGACTTTTCATGTTCTCCAACCTCCTTGTTCCCTCTCCCACATTTTGTTTGTGCTTCTCTCGTTTCTGCCCACACTCGCCAGTAAGGGAGGAGAGGATGCTTAGAGCTCATCTTCTCTAGAGTCAGCTAATGCATTGCATTGTGCCAGTGACCTGGTGGTGCTGACATCATTACTCCTGCGCTGCATAGTGTGAAACTCTCTGGAAGGGAGACTAGAAATCTGCAACGGGTTTTTCTTCACTGTGGCAGAGATGGATCCAGGAGGTTTGCATGGACTGCCTGTGAGTACTACATGAAAATGTATCTAACTAGGAAATGGGGAATTGCAATAAAATGCTATCTCCCAAGCAGTTTTATATTCTGCCAGAATGCAGTGCTGAGTGTAAGTTTAGATATGCCTAAAGGGACTATATATACACTTTACACATAAAGTGTGTGATAAGTGAAATGTGCAGAACAGATTATTTGGTGATAATTTCATGAAAGAATGAAGGATGTAGTACGCATATAAAACCAAGATTTATTTAGTGATATGGTGACTGAAAGCTACTTTGTGGGAAACTAAGTGAAGCAAAGCAATGAAAAACAAGAATTTGGGAGATGTTAGGGTATATAATAACATGCACATTTATATAATACCTTCAGAATTTCATGTTGTGTTAACAAGTGAAAAAAATGCCATACAGCATGCTCAGTTAAGTTTGCATTCAGGATTACCAGTGCCTGTAATGGAAGGGGAGGTAGGGAGAGAAAGAAATCTGTAACTGGTACCTGTCAAGATTTTGTTTGTATAGCCACCTATGGGAACCATAAATGTCTGGAATCAGGTTACAGGCTGATTGCTTTGGATCAGGTTGACCCTATTTATTTGCTTATATGTTGTTCCCCTGTCACTGGAGGGCAGGTGTCAGTCTAACGAATGGCACTGTAGAGAGCTCTGTGAAGGTTTTTAAGCTACAGCATTGTGCTGGAAATGGTGATTGGTAACAGTTTTGTAAAACATATGGGCTATCTTAGCAAACAAGAAGAACTGAAATTGAACGCCTTAATTTAGCATCAGAGTTCAACACAGGTGTTGTGGAATTGCTGTCCAGGCTGGGGCGTGATGGCGGGGTTTAGTACTGGAGTAGCCTCATCCCAGAAGGGTTCAGAGAGTGGAGATGAGGAGGCAGGATGGTCTGAGGGGGTGACTGAGTGCAACATAGGCAATTTGAATGATTTTAGTTATTGATTTCTTTTTGCAGCATTACTGGTCAGTCACATAGTCTTTACGTAATATGTTAAAATACAGGTCAGCTAACATTGTTAGCCATCCATGGGGCATATCCTCTCTAATCCCTATTTTCCAAAGCATTTCTGTCCAACCATACCCTTCTTGCCCTTGTACTATGCTGAGGATCCTTCTCCTGTTCTGGCTCAGATCAGTTTCTTCCCTTTCTTCCCACATACAGTTTTTGCTTCCCTCTTCTGCTCAGCTTTCCTCCACAGCACATCTTTTCTTATATCCCAATCTATAACACGATCTTTATTCCCACTCCGCAATCCCATTCCAACCTGTGAGTGTCTTCTCCTATATGGTCTGTGTATATGTGCAGGACAGAGAGACAGTGTTGGTGTGTGCCTCTGTACCTGCCTGTCAAGGTATCCTATGTGTTGGGATAAGACTGTGGTCTTTAGCCACTCTCATTTGTTTACAGTCGGAGGAGGTCAGCGTGACTTAATTTGGTCTGCAGAGCACTCGTTTGTAGGTCATACCTACCCCTGGCTGATCTCCGATTTTGACTCTGCACGGCTTTACGTCTTTGTGTGGGTCTGGCTTCTTGGGCTTTTTGGCCTTCTTGTCTGTGAGACTCATGTTTCTCTTCCAGATTATAAACAACTACCTGGACGGGCCTCAAGGAGGGGCCATGGACAAGGCATCCCCAAGTGGCATGCATTTCAGGGACAGTAAGAGAAAGGTTGACTATGTCTTAGCCTACCACTACCGAAAATGCTTTGCTCGGCACCCGCCTGGTGCAGGCTCACCAGAGCTGACGCACGGATCTGCTTCCTTGGCTCTGGTTTCAAACGGAGGGACTGGGAAGGGCCGTGCTGAGCCACAGCGGCAGGATGGTGACCACCATGCCCCCCAGGAGCATCCGGGGGTGGAGGTGATCGAGCTTGGACCGCTGGATGCTCTGGAGGAGGAGAAGCGACTGCAGCGGGAGGAGTACGAACGCAACCTAGTGGAAGCGGGGCTGGAGATAGAGAAAGACCCTGAGGTAAGAGGGGGAGGGTTGCTCCTTGCGTGCAGCACTTGTTGCTCTGATGGGTAATGGCCACTTCGGTGTCGTCGGTGGCTACATACAGGACATAACCATGGTTGAGCTGTTCTGGCAGGGTAGCCTGACGGTGACTGGGTACCCAGAGCATGGCTGCCTGCTCTCCCTGATGATGAGGTGAGGTGGGGAGGCCAGGAGCCCAGCTGTGGCCACGAGTTGGGGCCCAGCCCGGCCTGCCTTCATTCCTGTCCTGCATTAATGTTAACTGAGAGGGAAATCACACCCATGTTGACTCTTAAGAATACACAACTCTTTCCTTCTAACACAGCCCTGGTGGCTCCCCCACTGTCGCTTCTGCAGCCGCAGCAAGTGTAGGATGTCGTGGAGGTATGTCTCATGGCCAGCTTGAGGACCTAATCCTGAAGACAGCTTGTTACTGCTGAGCAGTAGTAGTTCAGTACAGAACATCCCTGGGCTGAATGCTACCACTGTGGCAACACCCAGTTAGGGTCCTGCAGAAATATGTTGTACAAACTCTTTTCCTACATGCCTAAAATATGGCGTGAAGCCAAGAAGAAGATGGCAGGGGTGTTTCTGGATTGTTTGGTTCTTACTGCCTGGTTAACTTGTGGTTGTTATTGTTGTTTAATGCAGTATTGAGTAGCATTTTCAATCTTATGTCTGTAGAAAACATATTTCTTTAGATAAATGTTCTTATGGCTTCCAGTGAACATACTTTTCTTACAGAAAATTGTGTTTATATTTTAATATTGTTAAAATGAGAAAGGCTATCAAGTAATTTTCTGGAATACAAAATGCTGTTAAGACATTTCATATTTCCTCAGTAGAACTCGTTGATTTTCAGTGTGACTCTTAGCTTTCTTCCCAGACACAAGTAAGCTTTGTGCCATTTTCTTCATTCCACCTACAAAACAAATAGCTCCTACGTTGCAACAGGAGACCCTCCTAGGCTATAATGTATTTATTCTCACCACATGTGTGTGATGTTGGAAAGTGCTATGGTCATATCAGCTGGGAGCTGTGGTTAGATTACTTGACTGCAGCCAGCCAGTCAATTGAGCATGGTTCTTCCAAAGCCCATGCTGATGCACTGAGTGCTGTGCTATCCATTTGGACCTCTTTGAAAGCCGTGAATATTTATATCTGTCGAATGAAGTCCCTGCTGGGTTCTAGTTTTAGGTGCTTTGTTTTTAACACCATATTTAAGAAATTTAGGCCTTCTTTTCAGAGGTGCTGAGAACTTACAGCTCATATTGCTTTCACTGCAACCAGTCAACACTTCCAAAATGCAGACCAAATTTCAGATTGCATCTGAAAATTTGAGTCTAGCTGACTTGGTATAGCATACACACGTTAAATCACTGGCAGGAATAGAAAGAAATAGAAAGGCCTTTTGACTCTTAATTTTTGCCTTGCTCGGTTTGCTGAGTTGCAGGTGGCTGTGGGTTGTATTTCACTGCATAGCCTGGCTGAGCCATCCTTGCACTGAACAGAAAGAAGTGATCTCAGATCCTGATTCTTTTATGCTAAGCATTGGGGTTAAGGTTCAATACTGCTAATGCATGACTATCTTACTGCTATGATTTTTATAACCAAATTGCATAAAGCCAATGAGAACAGATGTTTTTGGAGGCTTCTTTCAGTTCTGAATTTCATCAGAACCTGAAAAGTCTAGCAGGAGAATTGGATTTGATCATTTGACTCATTACTTACCCGAAGTCCAGCTGGACTCAAATTCTGGTTCAGTCCCTTTCCAATTGATGACGTGTTTTTAAATAATATACAAAGTAATGAATGATGTCATAGAGAGCTGATCAAGAAGACACTTTTTTGTCACAGTTTTTCTTTTGGAGAGGAAAAGGCTTTTTGTAAATGAACTGGAAAGTTCTGAGGAAATTACTTGGTGACCAGTTCTTTTGTGTGAAAAATGAATTGATTTTGAAAATTGCAAAAAAATGCAATCCCATCATTTCTATATCTGTATATGTGTATGTACATAGTCACTCCTTCCCCTCCCCCAACACACAAGCTGTCTAATCAAAAGGGGAAAGTGTTTTTCCCTCCAGAATCTCCTGAGAAACTGAAAGGGACTATGCATTACCCTTTTTCTTCCCTGCCCAAGAGATGTGGCTTTTACTACCTTTTCTTCTTCTCACTTGGCTGTTTGTTTTGTTTTTTTTTTCCTGTTAGTTAACTCCTGTTAAAACATGCTGAAGCTGCTGTCTTTGTTATCTTGCTGTGAATTTCATAGAACATGCTGATCAGGAACATGCAAAGGGTACAGCCAGTCTTACATGTTGATTAAAATTGTGTGTTGAGCTGATATGAGAACAACTTCTGATTTTAGTCCTAGGAAAAATATGTGTCTATAGGTTCATTAAACTCAGAACAGTCTCAGTCACAGCATGCTGTATTTTTGGTGTATAACACAGTGGACTTTCAACTAGTACATTTCTAGTGGTTTATGCTGAACATGCATGTTTGGTGGGGTTTTTCTGTTTCAGTGTTAGTATAACAAGTGGATCTGTTTAACATAGTATTATTGGAAGTTGAGACATATTCTCTAATACATATCTCACTGTAGCCTTATGTTATGAACCAGGTACTAAAATGAGTCTGATCAGAAGGTTCAGAGGGCTGGCTGCAAAGGAAACTCAAAACATTCCTGTGCTGCAGCTCCTGTATGAGGAATTCCACTTTTGGACCCTTGGGTTAGAGCAGGCCTTGGTTTCTTTACTTTGTCACCTGCATATGGTCTTGAAAAGAAAAAACATTCATTTAACAGCACTAGGATATCCTGAACATGATCTCTTTCCTGAAACAACATCAGTTTTTACTTGAAGCAGTAGCGATGAAAAGGAAGAGGGCAAAAGGGTATCTATCTACTATGTCTGTGGTCTTCAATGAACATCTCTGCACTGTCCTTTCTAGGTGGCCTATAGTGGATATACAGCTAAAAAAAATATCTTTGACAGGGCCTATGTAGTTCAGGTTCTTGTTAACCTCATTGCTTGAAAAAAACCCAAACAAACAATGAAAAAAAGGGAAAAAGTAATTTTCCTTTTTTTCCCTGATATTGTGGGAGTCATGAAGGATATATTCATGGAGTAGTATATCTGGTTCAGCACTTAATGACTTCTAAGGGCATCTGTCTTCTCATGGCTGCAAAGTTGTTTAGTCTATGATCTTTGTTAACCCTACTATAATCTTGGTTAACCTAAACGAACTAAGCACAACATCTTTTGCGTTGGGCTACTCAGTCTACTAACCTCACAGGATATTTGAATTCCTCTAGAAGCTGCTTTTGCAGGCTAAAACTATTTAGATGTCAGGAAGTTCATCTCTAGGAATGCAGGGTAGCATTATGACAATTTAAAAGTGTTTATTTCCACAACTGTATTTTTGAAAAAGCGGGACTTCCATGATGTTAATGTGTTTGTTAACATATGCTGTTAATATGATTGTTAAATGCTGAATAACCAGGAACAAACACCTTTCTCGTTAGTATTGCCAATTCATTGTGTAAAAGAATAGAGACAAGAAAATAAGTGAAGAATATAATTTGTACGTGAAGAGGGGAGTATTAGTCTTTTTTGAATATGTGGGAAATAGGCAAGATTATGGTCTGTCTCCACATCCAACCAGTTATTATTTGTCAGTTAAGGAATTTTTGACTAGTTTTCAACTTCCTTGTAACTTTCTATCATTTGTTATTGCTGTCCTCCAGAGAAACTTTGTTCTCTCTTAATATAACACTGGGTTGTTGTTTTTTTTTAATGTTTTCCTGTTTTTAAACTGAGATATTATTTTGCATGTCCAAGACAGAGTGCACAATGAAGGCAATAAGCTCGAACATGAACGTTACAACTTTTTCCTTTCTAATGTGACATTGAGTACCCATAATGATGGGTGGTCGTAATGAGACTTGACAACCTTCTTACCATGCTCCCTGGTAAAGTCATATCCGATCCATAGCATGTATTCATGTGTTATAACAAATACTGCCACAATCAACTTTCAGTCTTGATGTTCCATATGTCAGAGACCATAGTGGCAGATCAGGTTTAAGAAGCTCTTTGGCTGGTTATCTTCCCTTCAAATCAAAACATTCGGGTGGTCCAGTGTAGTCTGTGACCATGAAAACAACTGAATTAGCATAATTTAGGGTTATGTGGAAGTCATATTTGGTGGAAAGAATAAGACGGAAGAGGAAACTCCCTATCCACATCTGATGACGCCAGCCAGAACTACTGCTTTGCATAGTTTGCTATGACTAAAAATAATGTTTGCATCTGTGACTGCTCTGTTTGACCAGTCTGCAAAGTAAGATAAAATCACCCTGGCGTTGATTCTTGCATGTGTATGTAGAATTAACTACCTTGTATTTTGCAATATTACATAGTGACTCCACTAATACAGATCCTGTAAACACTTAGGCTAATCTGCATAGTGTTAAGCATTTGCAGGTTTTGCTTTGTCTGCTTCAAAGTAACACAGTTAAAAGTACAGTAAAATTTTTTCCAAGACGTCCATGCCAGAACCCAGATTCTCTGGCATGTCTTTGTAAATTGTGAAGGAATGGCAGCAGGTCATATTTACCCTTGTGAACTAGCTGCCAAAGCCATGACAGTCATCTCCAAATAAACCTTATTTAACACTAGTAGCACAAGTAAAATTTGGCATTGGATACACAAAGAATTGCCTGAGATAGGGCCACCTTAAGAGTACCCTCAAATATTCCACCTTGATTCCCAGGAAGGGCAATAAATACCATTGACATTGCAGGAAGGTTTTGGGGTTGATTTCCCCCCCACCCCCCCACCCCGGCCTGGGGAAACTGATTGTTTTGTTTCACCTAATGTGGAGCCTCAGTAGTTCACTTAAATTTGAGTTGTACTGCTGCTTTAATGACTGCAAATGCATCATGTACTGTATTCAATCAGTATTATGTATGGCAAAGCATAATAGGAATAGAATAAGAAGACATTGGAGATGCACCTTGGCATTCTGACAAAGTAGGATCATTTTCGAGCATATTGGAAATGAAATGTACTTTGCTAAATAGCGTTTAGGAGAGGAAAATATCTTTTAACAGGAAGATGATGACAATTTTAAAACCAAGTGTAAATTACCCTCCAAGAAGCTCATCTAACTTGAATTTTAGAGCTAGCGTAGTTTTAAGGATGTCTCATTAAACTCTGTCGGCTACATTACACTTTGAGACAAGGAAGTCCTTAAGGTTGTCGATGTATCGGTTTACATGGTACTGTTGATAACAGCGCTACTGATGATGGTGGTTGTGACTGGATTTTTCCACCTCATATTCCAAGGCATGTTTTTGAACTTTTGTGTAAAAAACAAAACAAGAAAACCAAACCCAACCAACCAAAAAAACCCCAAACAACAATACCCCCAAACAACCCCTCCCCGCACACCAACCCCTTCAACCCTAAAACCCAAACCAACCAACAAA
>NW_009259318.1:1660333-1666846 GCF_000687185.1 Egretta garzetta | reverse complement strand
TAGTGCTGCAGCTAGATTTTATCTATGGAATGAAATTGCACTGTTATATCACACTAAGGTGCTCCCAACTTGCCAGTGGAAGAAGGCTTTGTCTTTTATCTTCTGTCAGCCGTAAAGGACAAGAGTAGCCAAAATAATATCATGGGCTTTTTCTTTCTCTGCTTCCTGCTATCCCCACCTCTAACTAAGGACATTTCTGTTGAGCAGTTCCATCAATGTTCTTGCTATATGAGTTGTTTTCTTGGGTCTGTTATATTCCCTACCACCACATTTATGTCATGTGTAGCTTATTTTAATGCTAATACTATTCAGTGTGAAAAAGTGGAATTCCAATGGCCAAGAGTTTAATTTATTTGGATAGACCTTTTTTTTCCTTGACAAAACATCTTTTTGGAATAAAATATTTCAAGTTTTAGTTAAAAGGTTAGAGATATTGCTTAATTTAGTAGTAATTAAGAGTCTGGAAAAATTATGTCTTTTTCCAAAAGCTGTCAATGTGATTTGTGGATAATTCCAAGAAAAGCATCCTATGCCCCTAGTACATGTGAGACATCTTACAGGTTCTCAGTGTGAATGTCACAGTTGTCTCACAATGTGCACTTGTCTAAAGTACAGAGGAAAGCTTAATAATGGATAACATTAATTTTAAAAGCATAGGGAAATTTAATATGAGTCCAAGACCTTTGTCCATGTTAACGAACACCTCCTGAAGCCAATGAAAATGCATGTGGAGTAATGTAGTACTGGAAGCATGTTTGGGGTCTTTTGTGCTCTAGGTCTTTGGACTTTGTGTTTCACTCTCTCTTAGTACAGCACTTCAAACAAGGCAATACTTCTTTGGGGGCCTTTTAGTGTACCCATTATATAAATATTTGATGGTTATTTTTCAACGACTCTAGTTACAGAAGCATTAATTAGCTAAAACATGTTCTGCTCCTGTATGTTACTTATATGGGGTTGAAATGTAATACACAGCTCTTATAAAATTAAAGTTGAACAGGCAAGGCAAGGTTTTCAGTGATAGTGGACATAATGAAAATATTGGCAAGTTGATTAACTATTTAAGAGGAGATTATGTCTCCATTTTAGAGAGGATTTTGGAGTAGCCCCATGGGAGTTAGGTGTGATTCAGTCACTATTAAAATAATGATCAATGATACAGGTGGCTAGGTAGAACGGCTGTGCTGTCAAAGCTGAAAAGTCCATATTATGAATTCTGGTTTTAATGATTGTGTTGTGACTTGAACAGATGAATGGGAAGACTCACTCTGTGTATTCTAATTAACATCCAGACACTTAATGCTCGGCTATTAGGTATCTTAGTCAAAATGGCTTCCAAGGGACTTCCAGAAAAATGAGGAGATGCGCAAAAATGGGCCTGTATCTTATCAATAACATTTATAGAGCTTTTGGGCCAGCAATGATAAATCTCATCAATCGTCTGCAGGTAGGAAAATGGAAACATCAATATCTTGAATTTCAGATGGCGGTAGATTTAGGGTGTGCATTCTGGTGGTATTTACAATGGGAGCTGGGCAAGAAGCATCCCATTTTTGTAAACATTATTTTTACACAATGCTGTTTCTATTGGACTTGCCTGGTAAGAAATAGCAAATAGCCTCTCAAGTTTGTGTTACCATTTTACTGTGTCCTGTGTTGAGTTCTGTCACCTTCTGGAGGAGCTATTTCCATTTCTGCAAGCTGCTAGATAGATGAAAAGCACACAGAAATGGCTCATACATCTCTTCTAGGGCATAGCAGGGAGAGAAATGGACACTTGTAGGATAGGGGATGAAAAGAAACGAAATTAGCTGCTTGGCTTATTCATGGATGAATCCATGAAACAATTTTTTTAATTATTAGTGGTCTAGTTTGCAGCAGAAATTTTAATCTGCAAATTAAATCCATGGAGACAATTTGAAGAGCAATACAGGAGGCCCTGAGGGATGTTGCACTGCACCGATGATGCTGCAGTAGCTAGAGTGCCAGCAGAGGATACTTCGAGGCTGAAGTAGTGATAATTTCTGTAAGCTGTTTAGGCCAATGCAGCTTGAATAGTAGTTTCACAAAAATAAAGTAGTAAAATATGAGCTAGTTTGGGGATTTTGCCCCTGGGATTTGTTGCTTTTCTGACCTTTTAAAGGATAGAAAACATGCTGCTGTTGATTGGGGTGAGGAAGCAGCTTCTACAGGTGCTGGAAGAGGATTGCCCCAACTGCAGTACCTGCTGCCCGATGCATCTCAACCCATTTTTGGCAGAAGAAGAAATCCTGAATTTCAGAGATTCTTTTGTAGTGGAAGCGGGACTTTCTTTGTTTTGCTGAGCCCCGGCAATTGCCTACTTAATCTACAGCAGCAAACAGCCCTACAGGTATCTCTGATACCAAGGGAGTGGTCACTTCCCCATTCCTGTTTTGCTGATTGAGTGGCTGCTGCTTGATTTGTTATTTTGGGGAGGAATTGCTTCTTAGTCATGATTTTATACCTCATGCAAAGGAAAGCAGGGAGGTTTGTCTGAAATTCCTTTCTGTAAGTAAGGTGCTCTGAGAATTCTACCTGGGAGAGGATGGAACACTGTAAATAAGTCGTCCATGTTTTTAATATGTTGCCTTTACATCAACATCAACATTCATTTACATACTGATTTATGTTATAAAAGACCCGAGCTAAGATGGTGCCTCACTGTTCTTCCTTTGTGCTTTTTGGCCTGTATGAAAGCAGATTAAAATGCAGTTTCTCTCTGAAAACTGTGTCTGACATACAGAAACTGAGAAACATGGACAACAGTGAGAAACAAATTCATTTTGCTTTGTTGATGGAAAAAACAGGGAACAGGATTTGTTCTTGAGTCACTTTTTCCTCTATGGAAGAAGAGAGTGGGACACATCTTCCAGTGAGCAGAGATAGCATTCTCCTCCAGAGCCAGGGAGAGCAAACCAGAGGTGCCGTGCCTTCTCAATGCAGGGAAAAAGAACAGTTTCAAGTGAAGCAGTAACTGGTTTCTTAGAAAGGGATCTTCCACCTCTGCTACTTCTGTTTTGGCCTCTGATGCAACTGACTACTGAAAAGCCTTGACTGTCCAGAGCTTCTGGATTGTCATCAGTCCAGTGTTATGGTTTTTTCAGCTTACAAATCAGAGAAAAATCCAGTCCATTTTTATGGAAGTGAGGGTGAGGATAGAGAAGGAATTAGAAATAAAAACTGGAATGTCAGAGAGAGAAGATGACTAAAAAAAGCCTGCAAGAACATGAAAACGAAAGAAAAATCCTCTCAACCAACCAACCAACCAATGGTACAGTGCAACCTGTGCCAAGGAAATACCATAACGTGGCATTCAGCAGCTTCTGCCATCTCAGATTTGGCAGGATATTCCAGCAGCGAAAAGGCTGGGGGGTATCCGACTATGGAAATTAGTCTTTGAAGAAGGATGGGACTGTCTTATGATGGAAAAAACAACTGTTCATCTATGTGCGGAGTGAGGGGATGGAATTTGCTATCCTTTAGCAGATCTGAGGAAAGGTAATGTAAGTAATGACTAGGCTTGTGGGATTCTTTTTCTACGTTTTGGACTCTTTTAAGGTCTTCTTACTTTATCGACGACTCTAATGGTTTTGTGTGTGTAATTCTGCCCAAATTTAAGTTATCAAAAGGGCTGTTGCTCGTGACGTTATGAATAGATAGGTAAGCATATTTCTCCAGGAAAAGAGCCACTATAGGGAAGGAATTATTGCCTTCCAGATGCACAACTAAACCTTTTTATGGTGTGAACATTTTAAAATGTTATATTGTATATGAAAGGGAGGCATTTTAGAATGAAAACTGGGCTCATGTTCAAGCTGTTAAGTATGGAAAAGTGTCTTTTAAAGGAAAACACCCCCCTCGTTTTCCCTTAGAAATCAGAGTGTCCTCTTCAACACAAACTGTTTCCTAAATCCTTCCTAGACCAAGGTTCTAGGTAGGTCCTAAGCTTCATCAACTCCATAGTAGTTTGTGTGGATGAGCACAGATTTAGTGATGGAAAGCTGTCATAGAGGGAAAGACTAGTTAACAGCCCCACTTCTACTACAAGACAACAATAATCTGAAAATATATATAAATAAATAAATATATATATAAGCAGAGGGAGAAGTGAAGAGTATGGCTCACTGCTCGATATGCTGGGTCTGTACAGGAGTTGACAATGAGTCCATTTTTTTTTTTTTTTTTTAAATTTGGACTGTGCTGATGGTGACTAGGGTCAGCTATAGCTTCTGTAGCTTGGGGATACTCTGTTATTTTCCAGTTATCAAAGGTTCTGTTTTGGCCACTGGAAACATCAGAAATACAATTCTACATTTGAACTCTTCTCCAGTTGCTACCTCACTACTTAACTTTTTCAGTGAAAAGGAGTGAGGGTTGGCCTGCATGATCCAATTTTAATGAATGGATTTGTAGAGTGATAACATCATTCAAGGGGAAACAGCAGAAATCTGAAACCATGCAAGGTTTCTGAAGGCCTGATGTATTTTACTTTAATGTAAAGATGAATATGTTTGATGATATCTAAATGGCAGCTTCTGAATATTGTTCTTGTTTTCAAAAATGTTGAGTATCTAGTGGGAACTGTTCGACGTATAATACTTGGGAACACTGCAGAACATGCTTTTTAAAATAGTTTCAAGATGCTGCCTTTTCAATCTGACATAATTGCATTTATGTTTTCTATTTTTGAGAACAGATAGAAAAAAAATCAAGATACTGTCATAATTCATAGCCACCATTGATGGCACCTGCATTGGTACAACGTTAAGATGTGTTCAGGCAACTGCTCACAGAAGTTCCTCTCTCCCTTCCACAATGACCTGGCAGGTCTACATAGAGGTGAAGGTAGGGCCCATGCAATTCTGCAAGAACCAAGGTCACTTCCCTCTCTCTGGTGTGGTCTCGGCTCCAGGGCTGCATACTGTAGCAGGCTGTCCAAAGGGGATTAGCATGATAAGCATTTAATATGCCACAGATTGGGACTTCTGGAAGAGAAAAGACCCTCAGCTACAGTTTAGTCAAACTAAGATTGGTTCTGTGTATTAACCATGGTTCTGTCAATGCCTATGTCCTGAACAAAAGGAAACTGTGATACATAAGCCATACAGGAGGCTATAATCAGATTGGTTTCAGCTACAAGTTGCTTTGCTATTCATCGTAAGGTCTTTTAAATCGTAGGACAAGGCAAGTCATTCCAAACTGTATAACATATTTGTTTCTCTTATTGCAGATCAGCAATTACTTTTGCCTAAGGACAACAACTAGGAAAAAAAAATTAGCAGAGTGGCATCAGGCTGCACAATTCCCATTAACATTAACAGGAGTTAGGTGGCTACATCCCCATGCACAGCATGGAAAATCTACCCTTCAGGGTGAATTCTCTTCTTGATACACAGGGCTGATAACTGTGCACACACTAGTACGTCCCCCATATGTATACAGGTATGTGCTCATGGTGATTGGCCAAAGATAGATCTATGTAAGAGCTAGATTTTGATTTTTGTGCAGTTATGCCAGGTTAGCATTAATGTAACAGGAATTTAATGACCAGAAACAAAACAGTTGGACAAAAAGAGTTTTAACAGGCGCATGGACTTTTATTTATTGGGGTTTTTTTTGTGGGCGTTCTTTTTTTTTTTTTTTTAATAGAAAAGGTAGATATGTTTTCTTTAGCTCCATACTCAAGCTCTATCACGTAGGAATTAATTAATCAGTCACTGCTGGCTTCTCTCTTCAATTTCTTGATCTCTGTAATCATTTTAGAGTGTTAATGAATTCACTAAAATGATTGAGTCCTATACTTTTAAGGAAATTCTTCAGGTAGAGTTAGGTAGATGACCTTGGAATTTCATAAGAGGTATAGTGGTAAAACAAATGAACAAAGTGTATTTGAGAGAGAATGAACTACTGGTAGCCAGGGATTAAAAAATGGAGCTATGTAGACTGATATGCATTCTTATCTTTGGAAACGGCAGTCTTTCTAGCGGGAACACAAAGACTCCACTTAGAAGCAGTCTCTTGAAAATGTGGAGGTGGCCGTTACTTTCTGTAGGGTAGTGTCAACATTGAGTACATTGAAGAATACCAAAATCTTTCTCTTCCAGAGAAAGATCATCTCTTAAACATTTTCACATGTTCAACTGCCACCAAACCCTGTTAGATAATCAAGACAAAATAGCGTCCTAAATATCGCGTGCCTGTGGCAGGTCATTGGAAGGCTACTGGACCCTTTTATTGTTCACGCTCTGGATGGTGGGACGTAGGAAATTTCATATGATATTCTTTGTTATGTAGGCATACTTTCAGGCTTTTGCAGGACAGGTCAATATGCTGTGGCACTCTGTACCTCTGGCAAACATCCTCCTTGTCACAGGTCTCTGAGAGTTCACTGGATAATGTTTACTCTCTACCTCCGATGGCACCTCTCAGCTTTCACAGGTCAGTGCATGGTAACCGCTTCACCTCACCAGTGCTTGACCTGGTCACCTATCT
>NW_009259318.1:1632368-1660314 GCF_000687185.1 Egretta garzetta | reverse complement strand
CCCCTCTTCAGCGGGACTGCTCCCCTACCCACCACAGGTCACTGCCCTGTCTGGGATTCTCCATTTCTGTCCATGATGCTCTTACATCTTCATATCCTAGACCTGTAGCAATCCTGCCACTTCTCAATATGACTGTGTATCTTTCTTTGGTCTATGTGAAGTCAGTCCCTCATCCTTGCCTGCTGTCCATCAGTTATGATCAGTCACAGGCCTAAATGAATTCATCATGTCCAGGACATATGCTTGTCTGTGAGTCTGGGGACTGCTACTTAGGCGAGAACTTTATACTTCATGACTACTTGTCTCTCAAAGACTTCTGTGCAAAAGTTTTGTTTTTCCCTTATTCTCTCCTGTTTTAAAGTGGCACCATCCTTAGGAAACTGCTCACCCAAAGATGGCAAAGCTTGGCTTCAGTTAGGCACCAAAGTTTGCTCATTAGAGGACTTGTGTTACTTTTAAACTACTCTGTCGCAGGAGGCATTTGAGAGCACCATGGTAACGGCATGTAAGTCACAGCTTGCACCACAAGGGATCCCAGTTTGTTTTTCACCTGTGAGCCTCGGCTTGCAAGTGACTCTGCTGGAAAGTACTTGTTGGTTTAGGGGCATTGTGTCACATCTGGCTACCAACTGGTAAGTCTCTTCACAGAAAAGTCAGCACAAAAATGTTTTTAAATGCTCCAAGATCCACCTGTAAATTGTTGTTAATTTCCAGAGCTTCATAATGCTCTATTAGCATTATGAGACTCGCTCCCTGGCTGGACAAAACCCACATATCAGGAGACCTGCTGGATTATGTTATTAAAGACAGCTCATTTTAGTATTAAAAAGTAGGTGTAGTTTATAATATAGTGATTGGTAACCCTCCCAATATCAGTGTAACTATTCTGTAGTAATGTACTGTGCTCCTTGCAATTAATTCTCAGTCTCAATTATTTCATAAAACATGTAAATGTAATTATAATGTAAAACCAATTTTGTTAATGCTGTAGAATTTTAAGTGCCACAAAAGACTAATAGGCAGCTCTAAAATGTATTCCTTCAGTTGTATGTGTCAGTGGTGATTATCAAAGAAAATAATTGGCATATAATCACGGAGCATTCCAGCGTAATTAAAATCACAATAAGAAGCATAGCTGAGGAACTATACATCAAAAGCTGTGAGCCAAATCCAGGAAGTGAGGCGGTGGACATCTTCCTGCTACCTGGACCCTTGAAAACAGATGGGAAGGTGGAAGAAATGCAAGAGTGAGAAGGCCATTTCCTTAGTACAAATCTAAGGGCTCTCTCAAGTAGAAAGAGGGCAGGGTAAATTCATATTGCCTAATACTCTCCATATCTGAGGTGACTGCCTGTATTAGCTTATGTGCTCATGGGTAGGTACCTTTGAAGAACAAAGCTCCTCCTGGCTCTCAGCTGCCTGCCCAGCCCCATCATCTAATATGGGGGAATGGCGGGGGCTTGAGGAGTTGCTGTTACTTCCTGCATGTGAACCACTCCTGCAGCTTCCCTCCTTTTGGTTCCCTAAAGTAGCAGTACTTGCCTTCTGGCGCTCACTCCTATGAAGTGAATGGCTCATGGGGGCATGAAAACTGACTGCTAGGCTGAAAATCTGGCAAGATTCATACCTGTGTCTCTCTCCATGTCAATGCCAAGACTGCTGTCAAATGTCAGACTTTTAGAAGGAGTAGAACTTAAAGTAAACACAACTCCTGTGTTGTTAAATACATGAGGATAAAGACAGGAATACAACATAACTAGCTAAAAGCTATCATGGGTGTGAAGGTATTGGTGGTGACAGACCCTCCTGTCCCTGTCTTCCGTGGCATATTATCTGAGCTCCTTGTGGTTCTGTTTTCCAGTTTCCATGTCCTTTATTGTTGAAATATATTCTTCAAAGCAACAGAAAAGTGGAGGTGAGAATTAGGTGATGCTAACTCTTTTCACTGGCAAATGGTTTTCAAACATATAAATGCATTCATGTGAAAGGGAATGAGAATGAAAAATGGGAAGTTGTCTCTTAGCAGCATGTATTAATCTTTACAGTTTACTGTATTAATCTTTACAGTTAATTCTCACAACTGAAAACCTTCTGTGCAGGTGTGCTTCCCACCATTCTTCACATCATTTTTTTTTACCTGTACATCCCCCCGCCCCGCGCTTCTTCAGTTTTTCTTCCTCTCAAAGAATTTGTGTCTTTGTTCTGCCACTTGCCTGTAACAGTAGCACCTGCATTTATTACAGGCTGTTTTTTATAAATTATGAAAATTCAGTTGTTAATCATAAAATAAATACCAATTAAATTATTTATAATTTTATAGTTATTAAATGTTGCTTACCAATCTGTTCTGTTCAGTTGATGACAAAATGTGTACTACTTCCATAAATTTAGTATTACTTTTCTCTAAAAAGCTGGGTTTGGCAAATATATTACGATTAGACATTGATGTATGCCTGTTAACTACAGGCAGGCAAGGTGTACTGGAGTGAGATTTTAATGGAAAATACATTTATGATTGATCAAAGTATTTTGGGATTCCTACCAATTCAATGTTTAATTTGAGGGAGAAAACCCAAAGTTTTGAAAAACACACAGTTTGCTTTATCCTTTTTTATAGACTGTGTTTCTGGTCTGTTTAAAAATGTTGTTTCAAGAGAAGATTTTCCTAAATGTTATTCAAAACCAGATATTTAAAAAATTAAAAGACAAACACAAGAAAAGAAAAAAAGGACATTAAATTTGAGTCGAGAAGAAGTTTTTCTTCTTGGTGTTGTTTTCATTTTTGTGAACATCCTGAAAACACAGGACAGGCTGATCTGAGTTAGGGATTCTGTGCATCTGCCCTCTTCTTGCCTGCCCTGAGCAATGTGTCTTGCACATTCCTCTGTCTTGCAGTGCTGCCGGGAGTTAATCACTCAAGGTGTGGATCCAGTTGAAAATTAATTGCTGTTTAAAACTAGGGTTTAGTTTTCAGGCAACTGATCTGGCTAAAGAAACTCACTCTCCATTTTATATAAATATGACTACTGGCTCAAGGGGGTGGAGGGGTGGGTGTGTAGCCATATGGCAAGGGGCAGGGAGGAATTTGGGACCACAACCTCCTTAACTTACACCAGCCTGAATTAACGCGAAATGGCATCCTACCAATGGCCTGTGTGAGGTGTGAGACTGCAAGGTGAAGTGCTCAGATGGATAAGAGAGGGGGGACGAGTGATACGGGCAGTTAAATTCCCCAGGAGGCTGCCTTAGAGAATAACAAAGCATGATCCAGGGGTGCTCCTGCTCAGGGTTCACTCTTAGTGCTACTCTTTGTATTGGCATACTGCTCTGTGGGAACCCAAATGCTGCTTTTCCCTTTGTTGGGGCATGGGGAGAAGGTTTGAGTGCCAAGGCAGTCTCCCTGAAGGGTGAAAGTTCAAGCAGGCGTTTCTGATTTGGGTACATATACAAAACTGCGTGTATGTATACTGTGCGTGTGTGTATATATATATATATCTATACTAATGAGTTGGACTTAAGGTGAATTAAGGCACTTTTTAGACTTTCTGAGTTATATAAACCTGTGTATGTGTGATTGTGCTTCTAATCAAAAGGAAGCATTGTAATTAGTTGTATTATTTTTTTGTAAACCATCTCTATAAACATTTGAAAAGAGCTAACACATGTTGCAAATATTTCGTTAACCATCTTTGTTGAAATGAAATTTAAGAAAGCTATAAAGTCATAATATCCTACCAGTATTAAGAGGTCATTTTGTGTATGTGTGAACGTTCCAGTTGAAGCCTGTTTCAGCCAAAACATCTGTTCAGTTATCTGTGACTGATGTGTGATTTTTTTGGCAAAATCCCCACTCAATATTTTTAATAGTGAATGATAAACTTAAAGTTCTATTTTTAATGTTTTAACAATCATGTGCAAAAGTTATATAACCAGATCTGGATCTGTGTGGTTACTGCTATTTATGCTACTGTTGGGGCATACAACAGATGAGAATCCAGTGTGTTCTGAATAAATACAGAAGAAAAAGGTGGATCCCATATTACCAAGATTATCATTTGAGTGTAAGGAAATAGAACAGGGTAGCCAAGATAAATTGCAGTGGGAGTACAAAAATGAGTAATATGTGCTATCCTCTCAAACTTGTGTAAATGAGTTCTCGATCTGACCAAAGAACTTCATGGTTTAAAGATATTACAATGTATTTAAATTATGCTTGACAACAAATGCAATATTTGTGTAATATAAATGCCAGTAAGGATAAGTAGTAATGGAAAACAAAGACAGTTTTCTGCATTGTTTCTTTAGTAAGCCAAAATGCTCACTTAATTTATTGCCATGTCTTAGTCTGCTCATTTCTTATTGTTTGCCAATTACTGCTTAAATCTGCTAATTATTTTTTACTTGTTTGTTTTTCTTGCTCCCAGTTTTTCAGAATAACTCTGAGTCTCTCATCTCAGAATACTTTCCTTACTGCATGCCAAGAACAAAAAATATCATGATCAGTATTAAACAGATAATTTGGTGATGCCCCCTGCAAATGGACCAGAGTTTTGATTGAGACAGCTGTGTTTACTGAAGACTGCCAAAACAAGTAAAAAAAAAAAAAGCGTAAACCAAAAACCACCCACTTTTTTCTTTTGATCTTAATCCTGATATATTCTTTCTGATACATTTAGAGTTAATGATATCACTTGATGTGTGATCACCTCTGAACTGTTCGTGTATGTTAACACTTATCCAGCAATGCTGGACATGTGTGGACAGTGAATGCTGTAGCAATTTCTGTTATGAGACTGTGTCCTGAGGTTCTTTCTCAAGAAAGCAGTCACTGAAGTCCTTAGGAGCACACCCTACTGAGACACTCAAAATTTAAAATAATATGAGGTTTTGCATATAATAATATGAGGAATGACTTCCTGTATGTTCAGTTTGTGAATGCTTTAAAAGTACCCACTTAAGATGTAAGCTTAAGTGTGTGACTCTATCGGGGCTTTAACAACTATAGTTGGATTCTGCAGGCCTTAAGCAACACTAGTATAAAGAGATTTTTTTCCCACATTGATTTCAGAAAGCTTTGACTTAGTGCTCATGAGTGGCTACCATGATGTATAGAAGGAAATACATTGGACAGTAAATTCATTACAGGACATGTCTAAGGATTGCAGTGCCTAACCTACAGGGAAGATTTGGCTTGAGCATACTTAGCCTCTGAGCAACAGGCAGACCTCACAGACCTCTCCTGAGAGTAGCTGGCTTTCGCTATGCAAGATTTGGGTATTCTGTTGTTGAACAAATCTTCCCATTACTAAGTCACAGCCTAGCTAGTGTGTATGTGGCTTTGTTACAAAGCCCGCCTTTTCTGAACTTGTAATGTTTATCAGAAAATGAGAGTACTTCTTAATACTATTCAATATGGAAGAAGTATAGGAAAAATATGGCAGAAACATGCTGAAACAAAGATACAAAAATGTTCCATGTGATGCAATATATATATATTTTTAAAAGGCTGTCTAGATGGAGGTACTATGTGATTTTCTTTGAGTATGCTGATGTAAAACAGGCAAAAAGATTTATGAAAATGACAAAATGAGGAGTACTTCTAATAAGGCATAAAATGGATTTTAAGATGTGGATGAAGGTACTTTTTGCTATCAGTGTATAGCACCATATTTATTACAAAAATCTGGTAGTGATTTCCTATAAATTTGAATTTGTGTGATACCACCGGGTTTGGAAAAACAAACCTTTGCAAATTCATTTCCCTCAAGGTACAAAAAACTTTGGCATTGTATCAGGTTAATATTCATGTTCTATATTCTATCTGCTAAGTGTCTTTTTCATAGTTGAAAGTTAATGGCCCACCTGACCCTTACCTCTCTAGAAGTGATTTGTTCAGCTTTCTACATAAATCTTCATATTTGAATGTCAATCCAAAAATAAAATCTTACTAAAATATGTTTTTGTTGAATGCTGTTGTGAAATGTATTGGAGAACCTACAAGTTTATAATGTGTTGTGCCCTTGTCTGGCTTCTAGGTGCCACCAAGCTGCTCTATCGCTCCCCTCGTCAGCAGGACAGGCGGGGAGACAATGAGATGGAAAAGAAAGAAAGCTTGTGGGTCAAGATAAAGGCAGTTTAATAAAAAAGCAAAAGCAAAGGCTGTGCATGGTAGCAAAAGGAAAACAAGATTTTATTCTCTACTTCCCATTAGCAGGTCATGTCCAGCCACTTACCAGGAAGCAGGGCTTCAGTACACATAGTTGTTGCTGCGGAAGACAAAACGTCATAGAAGACAAATGCCACCTCCCCACCCCCTCCACTCCCCTTCTTTTTCTCTTAGTTTTTATATCTGAGCTGACGTCATATGGTATGGAATATCCCTTTGGCTGGTTTGGGTCAGGTGTCTTAGCTACATCCCCTCCCAAGATCTTGCCCCCTTCCAGCCCACTGGTGGTGTGTGTGGGGGGGAATGGTGGAGACACAGCCTTGATGCTGTTTGAGCACTGCTCAGCAGTAGCCAAAACTCTGGTGTGTTATCAACACCTTTCTACATACCAATAGAAAGCACAGCCCTATGCAGCTTGACCCAATACATGTGTCAAGCTTTACCAAACCTTGTTATACTAACATCATTTGCTGACAGTTTATTCTTAGAATTACAGAAGAAATTGAAACTCACATTTCAATTACAATGATTTAGTGATGGATCTTATTTTTTTTTTTTTTTGTTTTTTTACCTGGCAGACGACTGATCAAACAAGGAATACAGCTGATGGCTAATTCCTCTCTAATTTTTGTGTGACAAAGGAGTATATTGGCACTTGTTAATCCTGACTGGCTGCCTTTTTCTTTTTTCTGCAGAGTGACCCCAGATTTATGGTGACAGAGATGAGAGCTAAATCTGGCCAACATAGGTTATGATATGTACAAAGCAGTACTGCTAGGATGGATGAATGCAGTATGTTTTGTAATAGGTGTTTTACTGATTTCTACTGAGTGATTGTCTTTTGGAACCTAATTTTTGGGGAGCTGAGACTAGCAGTATATATCAGAGAGATACCTGATGTGGCGATAAAGTGTATCGGGGGCCGATTTTCAAAACTGTTGAAAATCCAGCATGTTTTACAGATATCACTAGAAAGTTCTGGCTAATTAACATTTCTGAAAATCTAATATTGTCAATTTACTGGATGATTTCAGTAGTGATTGCCGTGCCCCTGTGGGAAGATACTATTTCCAGCCTAGATATTGCATTAGCTGAGAGTGCTGGGTCTCTTAGAGCTGCAGTAATAGTATAATACTGCACTTTCCATCTATGAAAGAGGTATTTCTTGGACACTGATTCCCAGCCTGTTTGCTAAGCTTCTTGTGTTAGGTTCAGGTCCTACGTTTTAAGCAATTATTTTTCTTTGCTTGATGATTTGCTCAGACAGCAGGGCTGCTGCTGCTGTTGCTGCCTTCTAATCACCTGCAGAGCCTGCAAGCACCCAGCAGAGCTTATTAGCTTGGCCTCTACGCTTCGTCTGAAGCATGCTTGTGCCTCACTGGCTGGGAACAGCTTCTCTAGGAAGACGTTGGATACAAGGAACTAGTCCCAGAGTCAGTGCTGCTCTTTTATACCCCTGCTGATGATGGGTGGTTGGAAATGAAGTCTGGTTCCTTGCATTTATGTGTGTTTAGTAGAAAAAAAAGAGGCATTCCTACCTGAATTTAATTGTCTTGTTTCCTGAAGATGTACAAGAAATGCCACTCTGCTCATTTGCAATCTGTCTTTGCTCTTCCCCAAACCTGGCTGTGCAACCTAAAATGAATAGCACCAGGACTGTAAATACAAGCTAACAATAATCAAAAGTGCATAATCATTGCAACTCAACACAGTCAAGTACTGTGTTCTGTAGATGGGATGAACGCATGGTTTGAAGAAGTGTAAATTGTAACAATTTCAACATAGGAAAAGTTGTTACCCAGTGTTGTGATTTCTAGCGTCAAAATCATAGAATCATAGAATCATAGAATGTTTAGGGTTGGAAGGGACCACTAGTGGTCATCTAGTCCAACCCCCCTGCAGTGAGCAGGGACACTGCTAACTAGATCAGATTGCTCAGAGCCCCATCCAACCTGGCCTTGAATGTTTCCAGGGATGGGGCCTCCACTACCTCTCTGGGCAACCTGTTCCAGTGTTTTACCACTCTCATTTCTGGTGTGTCAACCGCACCACTCAGCTTGGTGTCATCTGCAAACTTGCTGAGGGTGCACTCTATCTCACTGTCCAAGTCATTGATGAAGATGTTGAACAGCACCGGTCCTAGTACGGACCCCTGAGGGACACCACTTGTCACCGGTCTCCATCCGGACATTGTGCCGTTGACCACTACCCTCTGGACACGACCATCCAGCCAGTTCCTTATCCACCGAACAGTCCACCCATCAAATCCATAGCTTTCCAATTTAGAGAGAAGGATGTTGTGGGGGACCGTGTCAAAGGCCTTGCAGAAGTCCAGATAGATGACGTCTGTTGGTTGTCCCTTGTCCACTGATGCTGTCACTCCATCATAGAAAGTCACCAGGTTTGTCAGGCAGGACTTGCCCTTGGTGAAGCCATGCTGGCTATCTCGAATTATCTCCCTGGCCTCCATGTGCCTTAGCATAGCTTCTAGGAGGATCTGTTCCATGATCTTCCCAGGCACAGAGGTGAGGCTGTAGGAAAGGGAGATATACTGGTAGTGACCTTTACCAGCACCCACTTTCCTCATCTGTCCCGGTTTCAGCTGGGATAGAGTTAATTTTCTTTCTAGTAGCTGGTATAGTGCTCTGTTTTGGATTTAGGATGAGAATGATGTTGGTAACACAGGGATGTTTTAGTTACTGCTGAGCAGTGCTTGCAGAGTCAAGGTCTTTTTGGCTCCTCACCCCACCCCACAAGTGAGTAGGCTAGGGATGCACAAGAATTTGGGAGGGAACACAGCTGGGACAGCTGACCCCAACTGACCAAAGGGATAGTCCAATGCATATGATGTCATGCTTGGTATATAAACTAGGGGAAAAGCTGGCCAAGGGTCTGCTGCTTAGGAATAGCTGGACATTGGTCAGCGGGTGGTGAGCAATTGCACTGTGCATAATTTGCTTTGTATATTCTTTTAATATTATTATTATTATTATTCTCTTTTTCCTTCCTGTCCTATTAGATTGTCTTTATCTCAACCTATGAGTTTTACCTTTATTTTTTTTTTTTTCCGATTATTTCCCCCATCCCACTGAGGGTGAGTGAGCAAACAGCTGTGTGGTGTTCAGCTGCCTGCCAGGTTAAACCATGACACCATCTAAAGTTAAATCCCATGTTTTCTAATCCCACCTAATAGACAACAGCTCACTAGTCTTTGTAGCCTTCAAATCAGTTTTTGAACACTGATGTATCTATCTTGACTCGCCCAGTGTGAGATCTTTTGGTTCAAAAGAGAAATTACTTTCTGAAACAGGCATGGAGTATGCTGTACTTCAGTCTTGCTCCTGCTTATTCCTGTTGACAGCTACTGAGAACAGAACAATTTCCTTTGTACTATGCAAGAAGAGAAGTGTTTTTTTCTCAAGTAACCAGAGTATTGGGACACATAACAAAACAGCATCATTAGCTTTCCTTTGGTTGATTGGTGAAGATGGATGTATTTCTGGCCCTTAAGTCTCAACAATAAAATACATTTAAATTCTTTTCCTTGCGTTAAGTTTTGTCTGGATTTGTTCTTCCTTCAGTCAGTGCTTGCAGATTCCAAATTAACTTTGATCTTTTCCCCTTGGTGATAAACCTGCATGAGTCCAGATTCCAGTGTGTTCAATTTTCAGGTCATAACCTTTAATGATGCCCATCTAAATAGCTCTGTTAACTTGGTGTAGCTGTGCCAAATTACATCATCTGACAGCCTAGCCTGATAGTCTCATTAAAACATGAGAAGGAAAGCAATTGTATCATGATCTATATTACTTATTATAAACTAATCACCAGATTGAAGCATAACCTGAAGACAGAGGAACTGCTCAGTGGTGAGATTATGAACTAATGACAGCTCTTCAGTTCCCATTACTCTCTAGACTTGAGGTATTGCAGAGTGTGGTATGGTAGGGAACCCAGGCATGGTGTGAGCGCCTACCAAGCCACCTTTATCAATCAGGTTCCTCTCCATCACTGAACAGAGAGCTGTTAACCAGCTCCATTTTTAACTGGCATGGAGGTGACCCCCATGAAAATAGCAGTTTATAATCTGTCCAAGGATGAGACAGTTAGATTGCTTCCTGTGTATTTTTGGATATGCAGTTAATTGAAGAAGAGATATAGTAGGAAGTAGGAGGTCAGACACTGGGGAGAAAGAAAGGTCTGAAGTCCCTCTTATTAGATTTGGTATAATTACCATAAAATGATCCTGCTGTTTGAGATAGTCCATCAACACAGTGCTGTGTATCTAACACTTGCAATAGTAAAATGTTTAGGAAATAATAGGAATGGTACAAACTTTTACGACACTTTTACTGTAATGTTCTCCTGATGGCAGCTACTTTCAGTTCAGGTAATTTCCCCCACTTGATGTAGTTTGTCTTTCTAGTAACCTTCCATGGATCTCTATTCCAAAGTCTGGTATAGTTTCTTCTTGAAACATCATATGGTTTTTGCACCCACAAAATCTTTTGGCAAGACAGAGATACTACCCACTACATTAACATCTATGTCCTTTTGCTTTTTTTTGAGTTTGGCTCCCAAGAGCTTAGTTTGGTTTTGTCTGAGGCCCTTTAGTTCCTGCCCTGAAAGGGACTGTAGGTAGTCCATCCACACCCTCTCCTTATCATTTTATAGACTTCTACAATGTCTTACTTAAGATTGCTCTTTTCCAGAACAAAGGGTCTCAGTCTACTCAGTGATTCCTATATAGCCATTATAGCAAGGCTTTTGTGGTGGTTGTTGCCCTCCTCTGAAGCCATTTGTGGCCTAATTTATCTCTTTGAAGATGAGAAGACAGGGACTGCACATTGAGTTCAAGATGTGGATACAGCATGGTTTGCTATGTTTAAATAATATTTTTTTCTTAGTCTGTTCCTTTCCTAATGGAACATAATGTTTGCTTTACTTCTTGGCTCTTACAAAATACTGGGATGACATTTTCAAGGAGCTTTCTGTTGCAACCCCAAGATTTCATTACTGACAGGTACAAGTCAATTCAGAGCCCAGCATGTTATATGCAGAACTGGTTTTAACCCACGGATATTGCTTTTTATTTATTTACATTGAAAGCCATTTGCCATTGTTCAGGCTCTTACACATTCAAAGCTCTTATATAATTTTTCACAGTCTGCCTTTATCCTTGCTACCTTGAAAAACTTCATCAGCACAATTTGTCTTATCACTGCTTGTCTCTTTTTCCAGGCCACTTATGATGATGCTGTTCAGTGTTTACTCTGAAAAACCCCTGGGGTGATTTTTTTTTTTCAGCAGTGCAGTATCTCCTCCTACCCAGTCTCCTGTTCTTTAACCAATTATTTATCCACCCCAGGACCTGTTGCCTTATCCAAAATGTGTCACATGATGTTACTATGTGACTGCCAGTGCTTCTTCCTCTTCTCTCCCTGTTTACACTGAAGGTCTAACTGTCCAGGGAGGTTTTGAATTCCTCACCAGCAAAAAAGCCAACCAAACCGCCCTGATTATCTTCATCTTAATCCCTTTCAAATCAAGTTTCTGCAAATACAGCCAACCTTCCTTTTACTGCTACTGTTCTTTGGTAAGAGATGTCAAAGGGAGACACCATCTTGGAAAAGCTTGTAGCATATGATTAGGAGAACATACTTAGTAAACAAAATATATTTATACCATCTGTTAACACTTTTAAATTAAAGTAAACCCTCCAAAATATTTTTCCTAAGAATGAATTAAAATTTAAAATCTTTCAACAGAAAAATTAAATCACCTCTTTATATGCTTGTTTGTTAGTATCCCAGATCAAGTATTAAGTGATGAAACAGTATTTTAAGATGCCATTCCTCTGGTTTTCAGTTTGTTTTTTTTTTTTATTTTTTACCTCCAAATTTGTTTTCTTGAGATTGAGTCTGCTAGAATGGGGGTTCAGTCTCTATTTCATTAATCCCCCTACTGGTAACATGCCTGTTATCTGGTCTAAAGATTGACTTCCATGATCCTGCTGCTTCATCTGGAAAAATGTTTAGGGTATAAATCTGTGCAGATTAGTGTGTCTCATTCCCTCAAGAGGTATTACATTTTGCCCTTTTTAATGTTAACTCTTTGGCCTCAAGGAGTTTGTTGATTTTATTATTGATAACCAAGTTTGATATGATGTATTTTACAGAATATTGGCTTATTTGCTAGCTAATTTGGCACTGAATATAGCCAGGCCAGCTGATTACATGTTTTTCCATTGACACTGCCAAAATACAGGAGGTGGTAGAGTAGACATACTCCTCCCTTCCTCTTTGAGGAAGTATGATTTGGCTGGGGTTTTTTTTCAGTTTTGCATTTTATTATTATTTCTGGTATTCTTCAGTCTCAAAAGGTGTACTGAAATTGTGATGTGCTTTTTGTAGCAAGAAATTTGTCTCACTGACATAGGAGAAATTTGCTGATAAAGTTATTCTAGAAAAATAGGGAAGATTTTCCTTTAAATTTGAAAGTCACACTTCTTATTCTGTAGCAATTAGTGGCCATAGACGAATATTTGGAAAATAACCAGGAATATGCACTAATTTTTAATCCAAAGTGTGCTTTCAGAAAGAATTAAAAATGGATGACAACCCTGTCATATTTTTTATTCACCTCCATATAGGTTCTGCATTGACTACTGTAGTAATGCAGAGGTCTGTGTCTTTTTTTTTGTATTTGGCAGGCTTAACAATCTATTCTACATTTGTGCTTGAGTTTCTAACAGCTCATTTTCATTCTGTTGTGTGCCATTAAATATTTCCATCTTCTTCAGGGGCAGCACGCCTGTGTTTTTAGGCTTCCTGTATTATCTTCCATTCAGAGACACTTTCTGTCTACAGATGAGTGGGAAGATTTTAGTTGGAAAGGTAGCAATGCCATGAAGAAACATTGAAAAGGATGTGTAAAGTCAACTGTTTCATTCCACAGTGCTTTATCTAAGGAATTAAGGTTATATAGTTTCTTTTAAAGTGTTTTGGCCAGATCTTTCATTCCAAGGTGTTCTGTTCTTTACTTATACACACCAGTATTTTCTTTAACTGTTTATGTTCAGAGGTGGGAGTAAGAGAGTAAAATAAACAGGACGTTAACACCATCACTGTTGGTAGAAATGAAGAAAGATAAAGGCAAACTGTCAAAAAGTGTAAATTATTGCAGCTTTGCTTAAGGTCTGAAATTTGGACTCTAGCATGTCTGCTTTGTATATTGTTGAACAGCTAAAAATAAACCTCACTCTGTGAACTAAACAGAGTTTACCTTTGCCATCAGTGAACAAGCCTGTGCTTTGTATCTTTACACTTGTGCTATGTGTGACCGGTTGTCTGTCAGGAGTGGGACGGCTTCTTGGAGCTGTTGGGGATTGCTGCTAATTATTTGTAATACTGTTGCAAGAGAATCTGCAGTCATTAATGAGGATCTCATTATGCTAGGCACTATGCAGCCATACAGTAAGGTAAATCTATCCCAGAGAAGTAATGAAAATAGAAAAGGGGAAGTTTGGCAAAAGGTAAAAGGACTACAGTTTTTGAAGGAAAATGTGAAAATTGTAAGATGCATAGGATGTCTGTAGCCATACACTCTTACTTGTTTACTGTATTATTTGAGCACCTCTCAACCTGTAAGACGTTTATATTCACAAATGTCTTTTGGTAGAGGAAAGTTCCATTATCTTCTCTTAATCAGTGACAGAAAGAATTAAAGTACTTGCCTACAATTATATAGATGTAGGGAATTACTCTGGACTGTCATCTCCATGTCAAGACATTCTGGGTCTTGACATCTCACAGGGACTGGTGCACTGCCCTTATTTTTTTATAATGTAACTGACATACATACACTTTGATATGCATGCTTTGCGATGAACTGATTTTGTGTCTTGGATACAAAACATTAAGATCAGCAAAATGCCAATCCTTGTACAGAGATTCAATACATTTGGCACAAAACATAGACGCTTTCACAGTTCCTGCCTGAATCTGGCAATGACGTGTCATTCCATCACGTGCTACCTGTGCAGGGGGCCAACAACTCAGCATTTGGCTCAGCTTTCATAAAACGTATGTGACCAGTATCAAGGAATTGCATTTATTTGCACTGTCACACCACATTGTTATTTGCCTCAATTTCCAGGGCTAGTATCAGGAGAGTAGACATTAATTTTGAACAATTGCATTTGCAGACGTGACTGATCCATTTGGTGATGGAATAAATGGGAAGATGATTACTTTTACTGAGCTACTAGGACCTTTTTTTTTCCTCTCTACAGACTGCCTCATTGTTGCTTTCCTAGTGTGGCTGGTATTACCAATGTCAGCAAAAGATGTCTGATTATATTAACTGAAGCCATTAGAAACTTTCTGTCTGTATGTGTCTGGTATTTTTCTGTCTATTTAATAATCACAGAAGGATTAAACGTCTAAGGCCTAGATAGTTTGTCTTGTTAAGAAGGAAGTTTACATGCTTCAGGTTTTATAATTTAGGCCTTTCTATTTCCTATGTACATTTTTTTTAAATCATAAGAAAGATTAGCAGTTCCCTCGGACTCCCTTAGACAGTAGTTAATCACTTCTGCTAACCCTCCAGTGTTTCTCTTTTCTTCCTATTAAGATACAGAGCAGAAATCTATTTCTTTGGACAAGTATTTTAAAATAACTTATTTCCTTTAATATGTATGTTATATATAACTATATTCCTTTAATATAAGATGAGTGATTTCATTATGAGGAAATAATGACTTACTAAAATGTAGTGTTCAGCAATGAATTTTGTATTTGCAGCATTGCTAGGAGGAATACGCTAACTTCAAAAAAGTCTGAGGGTTTCCCAGAGTATGATTATTAGTTTTTCCCTTTTTGTTGTCTTGACTGTGACTGACAAATATGATGCCTTTAGCATCGTATGCTTTAGCTCATGTTAGAGCTATCTAAATAAACTGTTGAAAACCCTTCACTTCATCTTGAGGTGACATAGCTGACACGTGAGAGATAGGTTGTCTGTATAAAGAGTCAAATTGGCCTGACAAAATAATGGCACTGTGAGAAATCTTTGAGGTGGACATGCAGTAATCCACGTTTTACATGATGCGCTCTTATGGAGCAACAGGACTTCTCCACAAACTCCTGTTGCAACAGAGTATGCTTCGTGGTGCATCGCCTCAATCTGTGGCCTGCCACTGCAAGGGCTGGAATTGACAAAGTGTGAACTGGAAGAGATTAATAAAACATGGTAATTGTGATATAGTGGTTCAAATTTTTCCATGTTACAATTGGACAACTGTAACTGTTAAAGTGGGTGAGAAATACAGAATGACAAAATTCTCACTTGATATCTGACTTCTGTAGAAACCAAAGACAAATCTAAATTTTTGGGCAGAGAGGGCTTTTCTGCTTAGTCTAACTGTTATGCTTGTCTAGCCATGTTTCAGAACATTCAGCTTTTAGTTAAAAAGAGTAGTAACTTTTTGTGTTTTCACTAGTCAGATTATAATCAATAGGAATATGAGAGCTTTCATAGTTATCATACATTTTTTTCTGCTGTGGCCTTGATAAGTTTGCAATAAATCTTAGACTTGATGAAGGTGCTAATGTATTTTACTGTCAAGGCATGAAAGATAGAAAAAGTGTCCTTGGAGAAATTTAAATTTTATTCAGCGTATGCATTTCCACTATAAGCCAGGAAAAAAAAATGCAATATAGACTGCTGTTAAAGTCCTGCTTTAAGCTACTAGAAATACTTGACAAACTGAAAGAAATACCTGATATATTTTTCTTCATGTGCTGATTGAAATGCAAACCAGACCTTCCAGATTTTCTTCCCTTTGACTTTAATGCTGAGTTTTCCTATTGAAATAGGAAGGCCCAATTCAACTCTACAAAGTAGAAAAGAAGCCAAGATATATTTATATCTTGAATAATTCAGAACCAACTTATTGAAAAACTTCCACTTTTGAAACTTATTGGAAGAATTCTGTAATATGGAATATAGATTTGATGAAAAAAGCATCATGAGAGTAACAAATCTGTTTGTCATCTGCATAGCAATACTTAGTCATTTGAGTAATATAATCAGGGACTGCAATGATATAGACATAGAACAATGCAGGACCAAGAATAAAGGCCTGTGGGACATCAGCTGTAAGTGAAAAAAGACTTGACTAAGGATGGCGGTATTAAATAACAAGTGAATGGTCAGACAAGAGTACCACTAGCCAGCACAACATGTTAGCTTTAGTGATACATCTAGAGTACAATGAATAAGCAATGGTGATTATAAGTAGTCAAAATAGAAGACTGACAGCATTGCATTAGACCAAATATTAAATTGTATTCACAAACACATGTACCTCAATCATTTCAGGTGATTAACCAAATGACACCATTTAGTGGATTTTTTCAGTAGACAGTTATAAATCCACTCTGGCAATGAGAAAAACAAGTTCTAACTTTTGGTAATGTTTGCAATACGATAAGCGCTCTGGGAATAAGTTAGTCTAACAGGTCTTTGCTAGTCATCATAATAATAATGACAAAAAGGGCATGCAAACAGAAAACTGGAACTACTACAGGTGAAGGCTTGAAAAATGGGGAAAGGAGCCTTACCAGAGGAGTAGCTGGTATAGGTTTCTATTTTGGTGGCTCAGTGGAAAACTAGGTAGATGGTTTATCCCTTGAGATATGATATGAGATTGATGACTTAAAATTTATTTTAAATTTCTTTGATTCATTTTAATGTTAGGAAAATATAGGAACATGTGTGAAACATGGTTCTAGTAATCCCAAGCTAAATATTTAGCAGTCTATTGTTCTGCACTTTTTGTTTACAGTGCAACAGTAATCATCTGGTCCTGTTTTCCCTATTTTATTTACTTTGCATTAGTTTTTATTAAAATGATCTCAATTTCCTATCATGGGGTGATTTTTAAGGCTTTTAAAGATTTTTAAGGCTCTAATTTCTCAGCATCTGATATCACATCGTGAACAGCAAAACTTTCCAACATATTTTTGTTCAAATATACAAAGGTGGTATTCTTCGTCTGGTATTTTCTCTCAAATTATCTGAACAATTTTATTTGCAATCTGTGTAGTCACATGAGCCTGAGCTGGAAACAACCAATTAGATCAGACTGTCCTTGCTTTTGCCCATGTGGAATATAGTCCCCCAGACAGAGGACACACGCTTGATTTTAGCCAAAAGCTAAGAAGAATTCTCCTGATCTTCACCCACTGAAATTTAAACTCTCATCTGTTATTAATATATTTTCAGCAAATGATTACCAGAACATCTGCTCATGCCCAGTAAATTTTTACTTCCTTCTCTTAAAGCTGACTTCCCCAGGGAACTGATGAAAGAGATATTCTGCAGCTCATTCTGCTCTTTAAAAATAACATCGGTCCACTGAAGAAATGTTAGCTGAAAGTGATGTAGTGATCTTTGTAGTTCATTTTGCAGCTACAAGGGAAATAAGAGTAAAATGATTGCAATAAGAATAGTAGGATTTCCATCTAACACTTTTTTTTTTTAAGTCAGGAAATGTTATGAAACATTCAGCAAATGTATGTTTGGTGTTTATGTGACATTGTAAGCATTTATACACTTCTAAAAGATTAAATACTGGTTCTAAAATGCTGATGCCCATGTGATATAATACAGCTTTATTTGGAAATTGGTGTAAATTGCATGCAAAACAAAAAAAAAAGGATATCACTGTGGCTGAGAGGAGAGGCTTCTCTGTAGTAAATATGCTACGATATTCTTTTAGATTTAGACATACATTTAGACTGTGACTCATATTTTTGTTTAAACTGTTAAAACTTTTCTTAACTCAAACCTTTTGAGGAAAAGAACTTTCTTGGAATCAATTTCCAACAGAAGATGCTAAGTTTCCATGGATATGGCCTATGTTCTCGGCTTTCTAGGGTTATGCTGCTTGTTGATTGTAGTGACATTAAACTATGTCTGTTAACATTCTTTCTCTAGACATACGCAACTGTTTGTACATATAACAGGTGGGGCACCCGAGTTTTGCATTTAACCCCAACATGTAACCCAGCTGTGTTGTTTATCAAGTTGGACACCCTGATTCAGTTTTCTTGTCTCAGGGAAGGGGACTGTCCTGATACTTACACACACGTGGGTGGAGAAATGCAAAGTGACAGTATACCCTAACACCAAAGCCCCGGCATGCATACAGCTACATAAAGATCATTCATCGTAGCATTAATCAAGCCGTTAAAGTCTCCCCCTATCCACTTCCATGTCCTTCCCAAAATATGTCCTCATATCCTCTTTCTAATCTCCATCCCAAATTTTGTTCCATTCATTTCCACATTAAGCACTCATTTCTATAATTTACCATTTTAATTTATTTGTGTGCATTGAGGAAAAGTCTGTATCAACATGATGACATTTCATTTTCATGCTTTTGCCAAGGGTGCTGCTTTCGGATCTTAGAGTGCCTTTCTGTAGCTCCGATGTGCTACCGGGACAGCACTCTCAACAGCCCAGATTGCAGCAAACTGGCTGTGCAGGGGCCCCCTTGTGTAGTCTTCTGCCTTTGCACAACATAACCAGTTATTTATATAAATATTTGGCTCATGTGTGTCTTCAGAAGTTAAATTTCAATGTTTTGGTTAAGGTTGTTACTCCAGCTGCAGATATTTAGGGCATTAAATGTTGGGTCTGATTCCCTGTAAGGAACTACTAATCTGATGAAGTGTCCAGGAAATAGTTTGGCAAAACTGAAAATGGGAACCTAAAACAAAGCCCACCCAGAGCAGAAGAAATGTTTTTTCCGTGTTGTTTCAGATGGGCAAAAACCCGCCACTAACAAAGTCAGATGACATACAAAATATCTGAGTGTGGAAGATGTAGCTTGGGAGTTTCTGGTTCACATGCTTCCAACATCTGGAACTGTAGATTTCTGTCTTCATGGTGCACACAAAGCTACACCGTGGGCAGTAGATTAATGGATTTCAGAACATTAGAAGATTCAGTTTTTAAAGAAAAGGTCACTTTTAAGCCCAGTTGTAACAGAAGCTGGTTATTCACTGTGATTGCCTACTATTGCATGCTTTTGTTGGAGTTGACACCTTAAAACCTTATAACTGTATTCTGTTCAATAATATTGAAATATGTTGTTTTCACTATTTTACGTTTCAGAATAAGAGCCAAGGACTGAGTTTTGTCCGTATACATGCACCTTGGCAAGTACTTAGTCGAGAAGCAGAACTCCTTAAAATAAAAATGCCTACTAAAAAGGTAAGTATCTTCCATTTCTGTCAACTTGTTGTATGACTGGAGAAGGGTGGATCAGAATGGTAGTTAAATGTATGGAAGCCCATAGAGTTACTTTCTTTCAAAATCAGAGCAAGTGTACTGCTAGGCTTATTCTTTCACATTGCTAATAATTTTTAGATGGTTTAGTATTCTCAGTCAGATTTAAAATGAGATTTTCAAAGGGGATTTCAAAGGCCACCAAGGCAGCTGGCTGACAGACTGTGTTCAGAACAGTGATGACAGAGGTGAGTTGTAAGGAGGGCTTTGAAAGTTGAGAAGGCAGTAGCTATTTGGATTTTTGTCAGGGAACTGTCCTCAAAGGTGAGGTGCAGTATGGGAGATAAAATGATAGCTGGTCATTGCCTTAAGATTTCTCTAAAGCCCGGGGATGCTGAGAAAGTCTGCTTTGGTAGTACCAATGGCTTAGTGGACTTAGACGTACCCATAGCCAGTAAAACTTTGGTTCACTATCTTCTTTACAATCATAGTAGCTAAGAATACCTAGAGCTTTCAAGTAGAGTTTCTGGCAAATATTGTAAATTCTGAGGAGCAGATCCCCAAATTTGTGGTCCTGCAATGACTTAGCATGCTGGCTAACAACTCCACTGGACTTAGTGGAACTGCTTTGTGCTTTCAGTTAGTGATGCTCACCAACTGCACTGCTGAACACTTATTGCATTGCATTGTCATTAGGATTACATGACAGGCTGATTTTATGCACTTCCACAGGGCTGTTTTTGGTCTTGGGGTTTTGGTTGGTGGGTTTTGTTTTTGTTTTTGTTTTCACATTGATTGTTTCCACCCAACAAAAGCTTCAGTGTTGTTCACATGTCAAGGTGATACAATCTGCTACTGTCAGGGGCTTGGTCAAGCCAATCTTGTATACCCTTACTGTAATTGTGTTTGCATCCCAGGGGAAAAAAAAAAACCCATGGTTACTTGTAATCAGTCTTTGAGAATGAGAAGGTTTTGGACAGCTACAGTAGCTCTGTCTTTCCTGGCATATGGATGGATGTGTAGGCCCTTTCTAGAAATGAAGCTACGTATTCAACTCCTCTCTGATCCGTTACCAGCTTTGTTCCTTTTGTTCATTTTTAGTGCCTGCTCATTTCTCCCTCCTTCTTCCCTCATGAGAATTTTCCCCTCCCAGTTTTTTGCAAATACACCGAAGCAGATTTTATGCTATGTTAACTGAGGAGTGTTGCCACCATATTCTTGTGAGTTAAGGTCTCCAGGGTAGTTATGAACAGTTCTGCATCCCCTTCTCTCCTCTGAATGGGAGAAAAAGTGCACAGTAAATCATAAAGCCCTAGAGACACAGAATCATCTGGGGTAAAGACATCTAAAAATATTGACAAATTACTTAATTTAACAACTATATATCATACATTATTTATAGCGTCATTTTCTTTAAAGCAACAGATTTCAACGAGCAAACGAGGACTGTGCACATTTCATGTTGAATGAAATTGCCATATAACTGACATTTATTGAATAGCATGACAAATAATCAAAGAGAAAATGGATATGCAGCCATTGATTAGGCAGTTATGAAAACATATTCAGGTTTATACCTGTAATTTGTTTTGGCATGTAGAAGAAGATGAAATGAAATATGTCTACGAACAAGGAAACCAGATCTCAGTTTTCCTGAATAATCACCCTAGGGTAATAAGTTGTTTTGTTAATTTAAAACTGATATGACACTTTTAAGGAGAAGATTGCTGCCAAGTCTTGTTTACTACATTATTCTTCTATTATCTCAACAGCAGTAATGGAGCACTACCAGTGCACTACCAGAAGGCAAGCATGACAGGAAAACTATGTTCATGTCTTAATCTTTTTGCAATTAAAGACAGTTGGAAGAGGAATTTCCTGTGAAGAAAACAAAAATCCACTTTCAAAAACTGAAATCTTATATTTCGGGGATTTGGCAATACAAACTGAAAAATTCAGCCAATAACCACGAAAAAAGAAAATTCTACTTTTGTTCAGAGAGACAAAAGGTTGTTTTCAAGGCACATTAGGTATTTTCTGTGATGCTGTTTTTATTTATTCAAAGATCCAATGAAACCATAAACACAGCATTTTCAGTGGAAAGTATTTATCCACTTTAAACATGATGAATCAGTTGAAATTTTTTTTTCAAATGTTCAGTCTTAACTAATTTTTAAGGAAAAATTACATGCTGGGAAAAGGTACTTTTTGAGCAATTTTAACCACATGTATACTTATGGATATGACAATGCAGTTATTTTTTATGAGTGAGAATGGGCCACACTCAAATATGAGTATGAGAGAGCGTAAGAAACAAACAAGACCAACTGGAAGTGTTGGTCCGTTCCCAGAGTTATGCTGTCTCTGGTGTTAGTGAGACTTGGTAGAATGAGTCCCATGACTAGAGTGCTGGACTGGAGGGCTATAAGCTATTCAGGAGGGATAGGCAGGGAAGACAAGGTGGAGGAGTTGTACTGTATGTAAGGGAGAAGTTTGACTGTCCAGTCCTTGCAGTTAGGAATGATATGGTTGAGAGCCTCTGGGTGGGTATTAGGAGGATGGAAAACAAAACAGATGTCGTTGTGGATGTCTACTACTGATTGCCCAGCCAGGATGATAGCACTGAATGCCTATTCTATAGGCATTTAGGAGAAATTTCTGGATTGGTAGCCCTTGTCCTTATGGGAGATTTCAGCTTCCCAGATATTAACCGTGAATACCATATTGCTGTGACAAGCAAGTCTGAGAAAATCCTGAAGTGTGTTGAAGATAATGTCTTGTCATAAGTATTCAGTGAGTCAATTAGGATAAACGTCTTCCTAGTTTTGCTATTTGTGAATAGAGAAGGACTTGTGGGAGCTGTGATGGTAGGTGGCTGTCTCGGCCACAGTGATAACAACAAAATGGTTAAGTTTAACATTTTCAATGGAATAAGAAAAAAGGTCAGAGAGTTGTTACTCTAGATTTCAAGAGAGCAAACTTTAAGCTACTCAGGGATCTAGTTAGCAGTGTCCCCTGGGAATCTGCTTTTGAGGGCTTAGGGGTCCATAAGTGCTGCGCACTTTTAAAGAACCACCTTTTAAAAGCACAGGAGCAGGCAATTCCAGTGTGTCAAGGAAGCAGGGTAGAAGACCAGTTGGTTAAACGGGGAACTCCTCATGGAGCTCAAGAAGAAAAAGAAATTGTACCATCTCTGGAAGCAACGTCAGGCTTTTCAGGAAGATTATAGAGCTGTGGTTCACATATTCAGAGAGAAAACATGAAAGGCCAAAACTCTGCTAGATTGAAACTGGCCAGTGCTGTGTCAGGCAACAAAAAAGCTTTTTAAAGTATGTTAATGGCAGGAGGAGGTCTAAGGAAAATATTGGACCAATACTTGTTGGTCACCTGACAAACAGGGATGAAGAAAAAGTGTAGGCCTTCAATGCTCTTTGCTTTTTTCTTTAATATTAATGATAGACCTTGGGCTTCCTGGTCTTCCACAGCTGCGGGAAGAGTGACTTTCTGTTTCTGGACACTGAATTTGTAAGGGACTATCTGTATCAGCTCATAAGTCCACAGGGCCTTATGGAATTCATCCCCGAGTACTGAAGGAGTTAGCCAATGTTACAGCAGGACCCCTTTGAATCACCTATGAAAGGTCTTGGGATTCTGGGAAGGTCCCTGCTGACTGGAAGCTAGTGAGCGTATATTACAGTTTACAAGAAGGGTGAGAGGGAAGACCCAGGAAATTACAGACCTGTTAGTCTAACCTCAGTACCTGGAAAAATTATGGAGAAGGTCATACTGGGTGCTGTTGAAAGGCATTTAACAGACAATACAATCATCAGGCACAGTAAACATGGTTTCATGAAGACCAGTTCCATCCAAAATGTTTATCAAAGATCTAGATGCAGAAGTTGAATTCATCATTAGCAAGTTTGCAGATGGTACCAAACAGGGAGGTGCTGTTGATTCTCTTGAAGGACAAGAGGCCTTGCGAGAGGGGTCTAGATAGATGGGAGCATTGGACAATGATAAATAGGATGAAATTTAACATGAACAAATGCTGGATTCTGTACCTGGGACAGAGTAACACTGAGTACAAGTATGAATTGGAAGAGGAGTGGCTGGAGAGCAGCCCTGCAGAAAGGGATCTGGGGGTGCTGGTTATTATCAGGCTCAATATGAGTCAACTGTGTGCTCTGGCAGCCAAGAGGGCAAACCACATCCTGGGGTGTGGGTACATCAAACACAGCTTACCAGTGGTGATTATCCCGCTGTATAACTGGGAGCAGGTAAAGACCCTCCCTGCTTTGTCTGCTCCCTCTTTTCCCAGTTACAAGGTTAAAAATATTACTCTGCCTTTCTGTCATCTCCCTGCACCATCTAGTTTATTTAGTAAGGGTAATTCTTGTCGTAACTATTATGCACGGAGTTTTCTTCTGAAAGTAGCTTGTGAAGGACAAGAACTTCTTTTTGGAACTGAAAAACTTATGGATTCAGGTGCTTGCTGTTATATGGGAATAAATCTTCAGAGAAGGCACTTATTTTAATTAGAGTTTTAAACACATGTGGATAGCAAATGCTATCTTTTTTTTTCATTTTAGTGGATTTTTTTAAGTGACATGATAATTTATTCTATTTTATTTATGCAGATGTATGAAATCACAGAAGAAGGGGGAATACTCAAAACATTAAATGAAATATGGTGCAAGCTGACTGAACCTCTGCAACCCCAGGTGCCACAACAAGGAAATACCAACATGAAAAGCCTGTCTTATCCATTTTCCAGAGAGAAAATATATTTGTGAGTACTTTATATTGTGATGAGCAATGAAATAATCTGTAATTTATAAGTTTAGTGTTGTCATTTTTTTCTACCAGTATTTCCATCAAAATTTAGAAATTCATTGAGTATTTCTATAAATCCTGAGGAAATATCCAAATTGTCTGATTATTCCTGCATAATATTTCCAAGCGATAAATGCATATGTCTGCATAAAATTAAATTTACTAAAGGCCAAGTAAATAGATATAAAATAAATGAACATGCATTGGCACTGAGTTCAATTTCAGTGGATTAAAAGATATCTAAGATGCAGAGACTTTCTGCCAGTGTTGTACTTCTTTCTTCTGGTTAAGGCACTGGGATCAGTGCAACGAATAAAATATTTGTTTTTAGCTTGAACTGTAAAAATCTTAGCACCAAATTCCTGATTATTTGGGTAAGGATATGCCTGTTTTGAGAAAAGAAAGAGCTAGTAGAAATCTGATAATATTTTTCCTCTTGATAGATTTATTGTAGTAATTAAAACTTGGGTAATAATATGCAGATAAGGAATTCTTGACACCTGCCCTTTCATTCAGAGTAATACTTCTGGGCCCAGTTTGACATTAAACAATTCTTTTTTCCTCATGGGTAACTCCTTGTATTTGTGTCTGATAAATAAAATTCAGTAATAAATATAATGACCCACCATGTATTTTATTTTCGTATCTGACAATTTTAATTAATACTGAATACAAGTCAAACCGATTGAGCAGAATAAGCTGGGAAGGTAATTTCACATTTGATGATTTTGAGGTTTAAGAGAATGCATCATTCCAGTGGAATGGTTATTTGAAAGCAAGAGAAAAGTTGACTGGCTACTTGCCTGGAAAAGAGTAACGAACATCTGCATTAGGCTAGTTGAAACCTAATAACATAACCTCAGAATGTTATAGTGTTGAGGGTATGTTATAAGAAAAAGATTAAAAGGTCATCTTGTGTAAAAAATAGACAAGCTCTCCTTACCCGAAAGGCATTTTATGTTAGTTAGTATTTTTGCATTTTTATGCCCACCATCGTTGCAATCCAGGTAGGACTCCGAAAGACTAAGGTCTTCAATAGCACGGCCTATTATGCTGCACTGTTTCATCTGTATTTCATTTCAACATCTGTTTTTCTTACTTCATGTAATTTCTAAATGAATTCTAAATCAGAATCTTATACATTATTTTAGGCATTACTACCACATCTGAAAACATAAGTGGTTTTTTTCTTCCTCTTGTTGTTTTAGGTATAACATTAAAGACAAAGACACCTTTTTTGATAATGCTACCCGCAGCCGAATAGTAAGTATCAAAAGTAACATATCATTGACAGCTTGTGCTGAATGGGATTTGCTTTAATAGTGAGTGTCGGTGACTACTTTGCTGATTTTGTCAGTTCATGCATTTCTCTGTTCCTGCAAAACACTAAGCAGTCATGAGTATGTAAGAACTACCTTTCAGGAGCTGCCCAGTGGTCCAGGAGTAGGCGTTGCTATGTAGAAGAACACTTTGTTCAAAGTTGTTATTAAGCCCTGTTTCCTCATCTTTAACTAGATTTTATTGCATAAAAGGACCTTCTTTACAATCCTACAGTAACTTTCTAGCTCCAGCAGCCTTTGATGAGAAACCTTGTATAATGTTCCTGAGATCCTGCTAAGTCTCCAGCAGGTTGGTGAGGCAAGATTTCTCTTTACATAAGCAATGCCAACTCCTCCCTAACATGCTATGTTCATCCATACACGCTTGGGTTTCATAGATATAGCATACTTACAGATAACTTTATGTGCACCTTAACGTTATACTTCCAAATGTGAAAGCTAATTTTTTTATTTTTTTTTTACAAAGTCAGATTTTGTAATTTTCTTTAGTGTAAAATTCTCATTCTACCTAAAGTCCTTATACTTCATACACTTTTATAAGCATGTGACATAGTGGCAGATCCTTCCAACGCCAAACATTCTATGATTCTATGATTATCCGCTAGTAAGAGTTGCCAAAGCATTGTTAAGTGTTAACTAATCACCTCAAGTCATGCATTTTTATGAGTGAGACATATGATTTAACTGTATGTGCAAATGAACTCTTCAGAAGACTCTTGTTTTAAAGTTTTGTTTTCTTGCTAGCTCCATAATGAAAATAATGCTAAAAGACAATTCATATGTTCTATCACTGTTTTTTTCCACAGGTACGTGAAATTTTGAAGCGTACATCTACAAAGGCCAGAAACAGCATGGGTAAGAAGGAGGGAAAATAATTATAAATGTTGTTTTAAAAGGAATTGTTTAGGTATCTCACAGAATATTTATTTTTTCTAGCAGAACACAAAAGTATCTTGGCACAGCTCCACAAAAAATAGATATTGAAACAATTGCTTTTTCTGAGGAATAAAATCAGAATTTCTGATTCATGGTTTGAACAGGGCATGGTAATGGAGCTTGATTTTCATTTCTACAGGTGCAGGACCTGGCACATAATTTGCATCTTGTGAGTTGTTATAAAATTGGATTTGATTGTTATGTGATCTGCTTTTGATAATTCAGATGTCAACTACAGTGTGTTGTATTATTTCTTCCAGGAGCAGATTTTTCTTGCCATTTCAATAGAATAACACATCTTTCCAGGGTTATTTTTATCACTGCAGCTTTAAAAATTATGTTCACGAACCACATAGTGAAATATATGGCTTAAGTATGACTATTTTGAAGATACCGTATGATACATTTGGGGTAACCCTGAAATATTTGGAGCTTTTGTTTTCTTGAGGTTCAGAACATGTATAAGTGTACTTATTTTCTTTTCTCTTTCATACATTGTGATATCACGACACATATCTCCCTGGTGACGAAAAAGTGATAGTGCTTGACTGACATGTTTTCTGAAAGTCCTTCTGTAAGCTTGACCACTTATGGTCCGATCGCAATGTCCTAGGGTAATGTACCTGCAGGGAATAAATGTGCTGTAGCAACATATTCCTGCACAGTCTTGGTGTAACTTTGTGCAGTGAAGCTGTAGTAGTAGATTTCCTTGGTACAGCAGCTGGAGTGGAAAACAGATGAATTTAGGTTTCCCTGAAATGGAGATATATTTTTTTTTTTCAAATCATATGAAAAAACTCAAGCAAAAATACTTTCTCTTCTTCATCCAAGAATACTTGTCTTTGCCCAGAACAAAGATTTAAATTTATTATTATTGCACTGTTTCCTTTAAAAAAAAATGAAAAGATGGTTGAGAAAATGTTAGGCGTTCTTTGTTTCTAAAACATTGTTCAGCTGGTGTCTGTTTTGTTCACTGTTTGCTCTGTGTTGTTCTATGTTTCAATCTGCTCAAAGGCTCTGATGGGGCAGTAGAGAGGAATGCTACCATATTTTGCTGGATTGCTCCAGCTGGCATCCAAGGAACCCTCCTGGTGACTGGGGAGACTATGCTTTCCCTGGGAGTTGTGGAGGCTGTGCAAGTAGTTGTCTCTAGAGTGCAGGATTTTAGAGACAGGGCAGTGTAAGGTATATAAAACAAGATGTCTGAAGTCCTGCAGGGACATTAAGCCTGTTGACACAAAAGCCCGGCCCTCTAGAGCTGACACTTTCCCAAGGGATCCAGAGAGATGATTTAGAACCTGCTGAAACTCTCAAGAATTTGTAAGTTGCTGGGTTGAGAGAAAGCTTGAAAGAAGCAATCCATCGCACAAGG
>NW_009259318.1:1594260-1632244 GCF_000687185.1 Egretta garzetta | reverse complement strand
ACTAGTAGTGATTTTTCAGTTGTTTTTTTTTTTATTCTAAGGTGAAAATATAGGCTGATCCACTTCAAGCCCAGGTCAGCTCAAGATCCCATTTGACATGAAGCAAATATTTTAACCCTCCCATCTTTCTGGCCCATAGCCAAAACATGATTATGCATCACACATGACCTAAACATACTAATTCTTTTGGTCCCCCAGAAGTCCTATGCTTCATATGCCACTACGGTTTTCCCTTCTCACTGGTCTTAAGACCACTCATCATGGGTGGTTTAAAAGATTTCCTTAAGCATCCTTGTTTTATTCTGTTTCTTTTTTAAAGATTCCATTGCTTATTTTGCACAAGAGGTAGGACAGTGATGTTGGAAGTACTTATAGCAGTCTTTGGTTTTTATAAACATATGCTTCATAATATAATAAGAGGAAAATAACACTTAAAACACATTTGCTTCTTGATTTTTACATCTGTGTAAAGCTGAATCTGATTCTACTTCTATGACTTTATGCAAGGAAGGCATATTTTTGTTTAGCATAACTCTGAATCACTGTAAACTTTCCAAACATGGAGTGCTTTCAATAGAGGACTTGGCATGATCCAAACATGAAGATTTCCCAATTCTATTAATGCATGCAGTGGTAATGGTATTTTTATTTGTACCAAGGAAGAAATTTATTGGAAATGCCTATCTAGCATCTCTGACCAGAGGATTTTTCCCAAAAATTTCAGAACGATAGTTGTGTAATTTGACTATGAAATTTTTTTCATCCCTAAAGACAAACTAGATGGTTACTTTTTACTGGACACTGAAAGCAAAGAGTTCTGGAATAAACACCTGCTCTTAACTTAATTGTCATCTCATGGAACAATTGTTTTCATGTGCAGAGACTGAAGACAGAATGGCTGCAAGAATCATAGGTCTTGAGAGCCAGTAGTGTATGTCTATGGGTATTGTGGTCATTAGCCGGAGATTCAGTTGCTAAAGCCCTTGTAGCATATGGTCACTGTGATAGTGCCATGTCCCTGTATCTTCCTGTACCTTTCACGAGATTTCCTGTTCACAATCTTTAGGACTCAGTAGTTTTCGTCCTGGGGCATCCAGCTTTCTAGCATAACTGCATATTTGGTGAGCACAAACTGATTTAACTCCTGCAAACAAAGAAATGTTGTTTCAAACTCAGAAGGATGGCCTTATGTATTGATATGAGGAAGGGCAGAAAACCCAGCACTTGGTTCAGTGCAAATGAGACCTGATCTATTAGTCAATAGAAAGTAAGGGTTTCTCCAGTCACAAACTTCTGTGAAAGCGGATTTTTTTCTTGCTTGGGTGCGTCAGGGGGGGTCCAAGGTTCTGATCATTGTCAAGCTTCAGGAAGGACTTCCCTGATGCTTTCCTCCTCAGTCACATGCCTCTTCACTATCAGAATGAGAAAGTGGTCAAAACAGTCTTTGTACCATATTAGTTCAGTCAATAAAAAGAATTATATGGAAATGCGCCTTTCTGTGAAAACATAGCCAGGTCCTTCTAGGTTGGTATATGTTCATCTTGACACAATTTTGAATATTTTCAGTAATACAACTTAGTCCCCTTTGTAATGTCATGAATTGAAACCTGTAATAATCTTTTCTGTTTAACTGTGCCTAGCTGTTGACCATCTGAATTTTCTTCTAGGTATTGGCACATTAATAGCAAGCAATGTTTATGACGCAGCATACCCACTTCATGATGTATGTATACACTATTAAAAATCTAGTTCTCTGATGGTATCACTCAATAGTGCATACATTTATTGCCTGTGACCATGAAAATATATTCTAAGTGTGTGATTCTAGTATGAAAATTCTTTTGTAAGTACATTTCAAGTTATCACCAACAATGTTGGAAAACATGAGCAATTTTTATTGAATTTTATCTGGTTTTACATCAGTTATTAAATTATTTTCTTTCTCTAGGGTGAATATGAAGGCCAAAATGATGACATGAATGAAAGAAAGGTAAAATACATTGTAAAATTAATTTCATATAAGAGTTAATGTGATAAATGTGAATTAGTGTCCTAAATGCTATCATAAAGCATTAGACAGTGCTCAATCAAGTAAATGTTTTTAAAAATGCATATATTTTTTTGCATTACTTATTTTCCTCTATTTCTGCATATAATTTTTTTTCACAAGACTTTTTAGAAAGTCTTCTTATGAAGTATTTCTGTTAATTTAGTTTGATATTTACATCTTGAAATGCTTTAATATTCCCTCTGCATGCATACACAAGATTTTTCAACCTGTCAGGAAGCAAAAGTTGTTAAATTACTTACATGATTACTTTCTTTCCATAACCTGATGGTACTATAGAACAATGGTTACTAGAATAAAACACAGTTGTAGTTTTAATTTGATTGTGCATTCAATTAAATTACATGTGATTTCTAAAAATCTGCTTCCAATTATTTTGTAAATAAAAAGTTTCTAGCTATCAAATGACTTTTGAAGATATATCACCCACCAATTGTCTGCACAAGAGAAATGGATGCATAATCAAAGACTATGTGAATTCAGACTGGTTTTAATACATATGCTTACTATTAGAAATAAGCAAAATCATTTAATTACTGTAATCCATTAAGGTCTATTCCATATTGTTCTCTAATGTTTACTCTTTTTTCCCCCTTGATTTACAAGCAATAGGACAGCAAATTAAGAGGGAAAATTGCGGGGAGTGAAAGGGGGGGGAGGAAGAATGAAGAAAAAGAGAATGTATGGATGCCTAAAATATTTACTACACTAGAAATTAAACTGCATATATTCTTGGTGACTTGTAAATAATTTCATAAATTTTTTAACTCTGTGGTATTACATGTTGGTATATGCCATCTGTTGCTTGAAGAAGAGGCAATAAAAAGGCCATTAATTTAGCAAAACACACTGTAGTTGTCAAGAGTATAATTGCCACAAATTATGATTATTTGACCATTTGAAATGAAGACTGAGTTCATAGGCCATACAAATAAATTTGATTTTTTCAATGCTGGGCTAGTAAATATTTGAAAACATAATATTCTTTGTAGTTTGGGGTAAATAGTGTTAACATTTAGTCACTGGATGTCTTCATGTGCCATATACAATATAATTTAGTATATGAACCTTGGTAAGCAGAAGAGACAAAAGAAAACAAACCATAAAGAAGCTTGTATATTTCTGTCTGTTATTTTAAACTTTTTGTTCATGAAGAAATTTTCTACTCTGCACTTGCAGAATTTTCTCTGAGTAAGTGATAATAGTGATACAGTAATGGACTCTGAAAGTCAGCTACATAGTTTACTGACTTATAAGGTTAGCAAAATTTTTAGAGAAGAAAGGTAAATGAACATTAGTCAATGCAGGAAGATTGGGTACTGTGGAAAAGGGGGGAAGAGGGCCTAAAAGGACTAGTGTCTGGAAAAATATTCACCCTACCAGTTGTATATTGTGCTGCCTTCTTTTTATTCTGCCTATTAGGCTCAGTTATGAAGTGTTAAGTATTAAAAACATAAAAGGTTCTTTCCAGAAATACTTCATTGATTATTCACATATGTCTCTGCTGCCTAGCCATTGAATCTGCTGTAGTATTTCTATGTATAACATCATCTGTTTTCTATCTCAATCTAATAGTCTCAGTGTTTAATTTCCTGAAAAGCCCTGATCAGGTTTAAAGGAAAGGGGGGCATTTTTCAGCTTTATTTTTCTCTGCCCCTTTTTACTTTGTCCATTTTAATTTATCTGTATCTTCCATTTCAGATGTCTGTTGTATAAGCCCAAAGAATGATGAACTGAGCCTGTCTGGGGTACCTATGCCAATAAGGCAGCACATGTAATTAAGGTTTATGTACTAGTTCACAATATAAAAGGTTAATCCTTATTAACCCTCCTCAGGATTTCCTTGGAGAAAATGCATTGTGAAACAATACTTTTGTCACATCCTATGAGAATTAGAAATCTGCAGTCAATGAAACACACTCCTTTCCGAAGACTGTTGATTGGAGTAAAGGCATTTCCCTGTTTTAGTATGATTTCTACTCTAGAGAAAATCTTTTTAAGAAAGCTATTGCACAGCAGCATGGTAATAACTTGCTATGAGTACAAACATTGATTTAGTCTTTTGTAAGCTTCTAGCCTGCTGGCAACTTGTAACCCTTCATTGCTAGCAATATGTTTGACATTGGGAAATACATAAGGGCTTTGTTACCTATCTGGGATATACACTGTTGTCATATACTACAACAGCATCCCTAGAATATTAGAAGCAGATTGGAAAGTATTATTATAAACTTATAGAAAGTACTGCTTTTAAGTGAAGCTGATAATCTACAATAAATTATATTACAAAACTCTTCCTAGAATTCCTTTCAATTTAATAAATATCATGAAAGGACGCACATTCCAGCGTCCAGATTAAGCTTAATCTTGTAAAATTGCAGTGTTGACACTGAGACTTAGCATGGACAACACACAGGAATGGAAAATATTCATGCCATAAACTCACCTTCAGTGCCTTGGAATTAGAAGAAACAGTGTGATTCTGTAGTCTGACATAATGCCATAGCAACCTATTCTTGAACCAACTGCTATTTTAGAAAGAATTTTCTTTTTCCTCTTCAAATTCCATTCTCTATGTTCAAAACAGCTTTTAGGTGGTTCTAATAATTCAATAGCTTTAACTTTCTTTTTTTGTACAGTAATATAAATTAAGTAAGTAATGCTGTGGGGTAATGGCAAGGGGTGATTTTTAATAGGTAACCACAAATATTCATATGAAAGTATCAATATGGCAGCCAGGGCAATCCTCTTCAACTCCTGTTGAAGCCAAAGAAAATCAAACCTAGTATCATCATTTCTTTCCACAAGTGCAAAAAGTTTTGCAAATCTGTTCTCTGTAAAACTAAAAGCAGAGACTCCATATTCCTTGAATCTCATCGCTGAATTCCCAATTGCTTCAGTAGTGTAGGGTTTACTCCCTGATCTATGAACAGCAAATACTTTATGCTATATCTTTAATGAGTATGCAATGGCATGGCTCTGTTCACGTAAATGGTTGCAAACCAGTTTCCATATTCTGAAGAATAATACCTCTTCAGACGCATGTTTGCAGGATCCAGGTCTTAATTGCTCACTTGATATTTATTTAGTTCTTTCACATAGCATCTGCAGAAGGAGAGACATTATAAACAGTAGAAAAATGTGATTGGAAATCCTCAGAATATGTCAAGATAACTCTAAAGTCACATTACCTGAAATTTCTCCACACTTACTTTAATTGTGCTGTTAAATTCATAAGATGGTGTAGCATGCTTCTAGCTGTCAAAATGGACCATATGACAGATGCAACTACTGATAATTGCAAAAACTGTATGTATTTTGTTACTCACTACTGATAATTGCATAACTTACTTGCATACTTACATAACTCCATTGTGCAATAATCTATTATTCACTGGAAAAACCCCACCATTCTTAACAAGCATCTATTTTGCAGATAGAACTAAACAGTTTGCAATCTAGTCTGCAACTAAGCTGATGAGTTCCACATCCTATACATTTTGAAAAAATCTGCATCTTACTGTTTTAAAATTACTGATTTTGACTATATTTGGAATTCTTTTTTTATTTCTATTTAAAAAAAAAAACCCAAATATTTAATTTAAGTTCTCTGCAGAACATCCTCTGTGTATACCTGCTTGTGTATTCGTGTGCATGTTTCTTGGTTTGTGTCTTCCTCTCCAGCAGCTTTAAAACTTATTGCCAAATCCTAGCCAAAGTTTACAGAAGAATAGAAGTCTTCAAGGTATTAAGTCAGCAATTAATTATATTGCTTCACATTAATTACAACTTCCATGAGACAGGTGAGCTACTGTCAGTTAGCGCTCACACAAAGGGAGGAACTGAAGTATGAGGTCATCTCTTGGAGCCAGCGGGTATTCCACACAGAAGCTCATTCTCAATACACAGTTTCATCACTACTCCAATTTTACTAGAAAAGGTGTGGTACCTTATTTTAAAGGAGCTGACCGCACCTCTTATATGCTACTCTTTTTCTGGACCCCCTCCACTTCTTTTTTGAAAATAGGGATAAAAAGCTTGACAGGTGTCTTTTTGGATTATACAGATTTATAATCTATAAATAGTGATGTAGTTAATTTACTTTCCTTTATCATCATATTCTTGTTATTTGTTTATTATTTTTGATGCACTCTGTACTTCAAGAAATAGTTTTCAATGAGCATGTTGTCTGAGACTGTGTAGTCTTGTCATAGCATAAAACTATGAAAGGAATGCAAACAATTCAGGTGGTTCCACAGGAAATTTTAGTCTTTTGGTGTGACTGCCCTGATTTTTATTTTCCTCTGAAGACAAAATATGGTGAACAGTCATCTAACTTTGTTAGATCCTGCTGATATTTTCTCTGAGCTTCCTTTGGTCTTCATATAATTCTGGAAAGTTTCATTTTTTAATGTTCTTTCTGGATTTTTAATATATGCATACACACTTACAAAATGTCCCACTATCAAATTTAATCTTTTACCAAATTGTAAATTGCATGGTAATTCCTATCCAGCAGCTGGCTTTTGTTTCAGAACAGTGTGATGACCTTCACACCATAATTACCAGTTTCCTTTACAGCACCTTGTAAAAGAGTGCCAAAAGTTTCTTTTTTCTTCTTGAAAGTTCAACAAAGTTGTGTCACATATATCACAACAATGAAAGAGAGAATGAGGAAGACTATCCTCAATCCCTTGCCTATTGCAGTTGGGTGTATTGTGGTTAACATACCACAGGTCCTGAAATGTTTCCTTTTATCCCTGACTCTGTTCCCAATGGATTCCTCCTAACATAAGAAGTTTCTGTAGGATCTGCACTTTCCTTTGTGCTGTCTGTAAGATGTGGATGAATTTGCATTTCCAACAGTAGACCTGTGAACTTGTTTGTCCATGTGAGGAGAGAAGGGGCTTTTACATGGGCTTTACTGGGTACAAAAGACTCAGGAGCTGAGCAGGAGAGCAGGCTGGTTTTGCCACATTTATTACTTCTTGGTATGTTTCTACATACCAGCTCACCAGTTTTGAACTCTTACCGCAGTTTACTTCACCTTGGACCTGGGAACACTGGTCAGTATTTATCTATGGTGTTGATTCCAGACATTAAATAAATAACATCATGGAAGAATTTCTATGAGGAGTGGCTGAGAGAACTGGGGTTGTTTAGCCTGGAGAAGAGGAGGCTGAGGGGAGACCTTATCGCCTTCTACAACGGCCTGAATGGAGGTTGTATCGAGGTGGGGGTGTGTCTCTTTTTCCCAAGTAACAAGTGATGGGGCAAGGGGAAACGGTCTCAAGTTGTGCCAGGGGAGGTTTAGATTGGACATTTGGAAAAATTTCTTTACAGAAGGGGTTATCAGGCACTGGAATGGGCTGCCCAGGGAAGTGGTTGAGTCCCCATCCCTGGAGGTATTTAAAAGACGGGTAGAAAAAGACCCTAAGGTGCTTAGGGACATGGCTTAGTGGTGGACTTGGCAGTGTTAGGTTGATGGTTGGTCTTGATGATCTTAAAGGTCTTTTCTTACCTAAATGATTCCATTATTCTATGATTCCAAATTCATTCTGTAAGTATGATTATTTCTAACATCTTTCCAAAGATTTCCACAAGACTATGGCATCTTTTATTTTTCCTTTTAAGCCTCTCTATTTAATATCACTATCTAATAATGTGGTGAGGAGGGGGTAGGTATGTGGAAAAAGATGTGTGTACACCATCCTCGTATTTCTGGTTGGAGTCTTCCATAACTGTCTGAAAAATGTAATTGGAAGTTTGTTTTGAAGTATGGGAAACTGCTATTTTTTGGTACATATACTTTAACTTCTTAGAAGATGTTTGTAAAAACAGATGGGAGCACTTGTTTCATGTTAATTTTTGGTCTTTTTTTAATTTTTAATTTAGTTGCTGTATCGAGAATGGGCAAGATACGGAGTATTTTACAAGTTTCAGCCTATTGACCTCATAAGGTAATATGGACTTGTATAAAACACTAAGAGACCTGATTAGTTGATGTTGATTAAATAAGTTCCTTCCAGCAACTTCAGCAAATGACATCTTGGATTGATCAGAGCAGTAAAAATAATACTCTCACTGCTTTTCTGTAGCTCTGATAGTTTACTGTAACAGAAATACAATAAACAAAAATGTACCTTTGTTTTTGTATATTGCTTATTCCTGGAAGAATGTCATACTTCAGATTTTTTTAAAAAAAATGTATTAATTCTTTCAACAGAGGCATTTCCATTTACATTGATGAATTTTTATTGGAGAGTATGGTCACAAAGTCTGGTGAATAATCAGAAGCTGGTGTTCACATCATGAATCAGCGTAAAAGTATTTGACAGTTTTGAAATTGATTTGATTTTTTTACTCCTGGTTTTACAAGTTTTATTCATTGAACACATCCATATGTGTTCCCAGTTTTTTTCTATATTTTGAATTTTAATGTTACAAATATAGAAGAATTTGGGCTTAAAATAAGACAAAGCAAAGCAACCATGCTTTTTAAGGAATCTCTACAATATCTCTACAAGAAAGCCAAACCAAACCAAAACAAATTTTGTTGTATACAATAAATGCTGAGTAAAGAAAAGGAAATGTTTGTGAAAACTGCTGACTTGAAATATTCTTACAGAAGATATCTGTCTAGTAATAAATGAATTGTGATATTAACAAGCAAACAATAGAAAAAATCTGTTTCTGGATAATTTGTATACATAAGAAAGACGACATCTTTTGATTAATCAAACTCCAGCTAGGCTTTATTATACAATCTGCCCTTATGTGGTTACCTGCAAAACCTGGTGTTAGTAATACAGATAATGAATAACCTTTGTAAAATGTATTTATTATATTTTGAGTTAAAGTTGAAATACTGCATACAGTTTTTCAAAGACTTAACCATTAACTTGTAGCGTGAGCAGAATTGTTTTTTATTAGGAGAGAAATGTTTCAAATTGGGAAATGGTAGCGAGACCATAAAAACTTATTGAGGTTCAGCAAGGCTTTGAAATTTCTGCTTCTTTGCCTCAATGTTTTTATGCAGGATTTATGCACTTTTTTAATACCAGTTATTCCAGGCCAGGCTACTGTGTGGAATAGATAAACTCAGAACAAGATTACAGCACCTGGTATATTGTTAGTAAATATTACAAATGTCAAGTTAAACTGTGACTGGCTAGAGGAATTGTCAAGTTTTACCAGAGCTGACAACTCAGCTGAATTAAAAATAGAGGTACATCTGCTTACACTCCATCTTCATTTGTATCTTGCTGTCTCTGTTATAATGTTCCACTACACTAATATGATTTCATAGATATTCTGTGGTTTAGACTTCTGCGAGAAAGAAAGGAAGGACCAGGCATGTGTAATTGATTCTTGGTTCTCAGAGATGTTTTTTCTTGCTTTTATCTTCCATACTTTGCTTGACTGCAAGTTTGACTGTTACCGCTAAAATAAATGTGGTTTTTATTTTCTGGGTAATGTTAGAGCTTTGGAGTATATCTACCTGAAGAATTAGTACCCTTTTCTTTCTGCAACTGAGCTGGGATTTTGGACCTCTGTACTGTGGGCGGGATTTGAGCTCAGTCTCAGTGTGGATGCTTATTCCCTTGGCAAACATCAATCACTCTTTGTGGATTTTGATAATTTACTGGGATCCTTCTTTATAAGATTGATTAGAATATACTTGACTATTTTCTGGTTATGGGAACCCTATGTAACTTAACAAGTTTATATTCAGGCTTTGGACGGACAGGAGAGCATCAATTATTTTGCCGTATATTCAAAGCCTTTTCTGACTGATGTTTTCAAATATATTAACTGTGTTGAAATATGTTGCTTAAATAATATTCCAATCCCAAAATTAATTAGACTTTTTAGTCAATACAACTTGCAACAGTGCAAATCTTTCTAAATATTCCTGTTTCACCTTTATACAGTAAGAATGCAAATTGAAAGTAACTCTTTAACTGACGTGCCTATGCTGGAAGACTATATATATATATACACACACACAGTGTAGAATTATTATAAATCATTCTCAGTGCCTCAGTTCCTTGCTTCTGGCCATACAGTTGTTGCCAGTTTCCAAGTGATCGTACACCAAAGCTAGGAACCACATGTTTTCTAAGCTCACTCTTGGCACAGACCAGGGATTCTCTGAGGTCCCTTCTAAGGTCTGATATCCTGACGGAATGTTAACTGCACAGTCAGTCATAGAATATTTTCAAGTTCTTAAAAATATAAAACCAAATAAAGGACCGTTATGATGTTCACTGACAGCTCCATTCACCCTTATGTCTTAATCTGTAAAAGTATTCTGCTCTGGCTTTATGCACCTCTACAGGACCTATAGGGAAAAGATAATTTTTCCATAAATTAAAAAACACATTTGTGAATGAGAAGGGTTTCACCACAAGAGAACATGATGGGTGTTACATATTTCTATTCTACGGCAGAACAACTCCAGTTAAAAACTTTAAGGGAATACATAGCGCAGATCATGCACTTAGTATAGTGTGAATTGATGGTTGATTTGTAAAATGCCTATAACACCCAGTCCCTCAGTGCACATTCAGATATTAAATAACATTGCTTAAAATAAAACCTGGCTAATGCAGTGTTTTATTTTCAAAGCATATGAATGTCTAAATATAGCCATATGAATTCAATTTTTGCCTTTCATATATGTCTATTTTCAACTCCGATGAAGAGGATGATAAACATTTTTTGAGAGTTTTTTGCTAACAGATATCTTAGGTGAGAAATACTGAAAACAGTTTACCTCCTCTTTCAGTCACACTTTGACTTGGAAGGCGTGAGTGATATATTAACAAGTAGAGAATGGAAGTTGCAATTCTAAGACATGCAGGGCTCTGGAGGTTTGCCTGTTATAATGTAATTTTTTCTCATCCTAATTTAAGTATTGATTTTGACTAGAGAGGAGTTTCTCTAGTGTAGCTTGTAGGAATGCACTTATCAACAGTAGTTCCTCTCAATCCTTGTAATGTAATTTAAAAGGTAATATAAAACACATATCTGTGTTTCATTGTTTTTTTTTTTTCTGTTTTGGTGATGCTCTTTCCTCAAATGAAGATGAGTTCAAACCCACTTCTTAGCAATTTTTGCAGTCAATGCATTTGTTAGTTTCCTAAGGGGCAATACTACTGTTGATCCAGAGATAGGGAGGACACTCCCTAGGAGTTTTATGAACATGCGTAAATAAACGAGGTGTTATGGTTTCTTTATAAATGTTATAGTATATTGATCCAAGTTTTAACTATGTGATTCTAGAATGAATAGCTTGTGAAGAACAACTTCTGGAGGCCCCTAGATCTACCCTCCGTTCAAAGCAGGGTTGGCTTGAAAGCCAGATCAAGTTGCTCATGAGTATTGAAATCTCCAAGGATGGAGATTACACGGCCTCTCTGGGCACCATTTCCAGTGCTGTACCACACTCAGGGGCAAGAAATTTTTCCTTCTGTGCAGACCAAATTTTCCTTGGTACAACTTATGGACATTGTCTCTTATCTTTTAGCAGTGCACCTCTAATGAGTTATAGCAGGTCAAGAAAACATGCAGCAGGCATAAGAAGTGCCATAGAATTTATATGAATTATATTTCTGGTTGAGAGCAACCTTTATTACTTAGGATCTCTACATGACAGATGAAGTAAGTCTGCTAAGGTTATTGATATCACAAATAGGTTATTATCCTTCTGGGACAAAAGCTTATTTAACTCCTGGAAAATTGGCAAATTATCTTCTTAATGGACATCTTGAAGCACCTGCAAATTGGAACCCATGTATGAACTGAAATTCTAGATGAAGGACCATAATTGTAGAGGTGAGGTCTCCTTTTGTTATCTTGTTATTAATATAAAATGATCTAACCCCAAGGAAATCAAGCAGAGCCACGTGCTTTTTTCTTTGCGGTGGAGTTATTTTAATATTACTGCTTCTAAAAGGCCCCAGCTCATCAGCTCCTTCTAGTCCATCTCCTTTCTCATATTTTAATTTCTATTTCCTACTGCTAGGACTTCACCTAACTTCTTAATAGCTAAAAGGCTACATTATCTATAGCATGATTACTTTCAAAGCTCCAATTGCCTGTGTGTGCTTATCTTGCTGTAAAGCATAAAAGTGGGAGGACATGGTCATTGTAAAGATTAAGATGATGTATACAATAACTCTTTTTGCAGGAGTAGGTGGGAAAGTGTGTTAATCAAAATATTATTTATAATGTACAGCACGTAAATCAAAACTTGGGAGTTTCTGTTACTCAAACTGTCTGTCTAATATATTTCTTCCTTCCTATTTTTAACTATGTTTTTCTTTTGTATGGAAAATTGTTTCAACTTAATCTGTAATGGATTCTGGCCCTTCACTGCAGTGTGCCTGTGTTGAACCCACTCTTGACTGAACAGTCACCAGTTCCCCCCTGTTCCTGCATTTGAATGCTGCCTTCCTAAAACAGAGCAGCCTGTAGCTTTCTCTTCCTGGCAGTTTTTAAAGCGATGACAGACCTACAGTGTTCTGAAGTTTGACTGTCATGGCTCTGGATATTGTTGCCTTCACTTTCAGTCTCCTGGGGCCTGTGCAGTGCAGTGTTCAATGTAAGCTATCAAGCTCCAAAAGTGTTCTTACTGGTTTGCCTTTTTTTCTTTTTTCTTCATTCATCAGTCTTCACCTCAAAAAACAAACCGGGTATATCTGCTTGCCCTACTTAGGATAGGTAGTTTTAAAGGAGTGATAAAATAAGAATACTGGAGTTCTGCTGAGATGGTGTTTTTATTGTCTTCAGAGAGAAGTGTTGCTTCCTTGGCAAAAATGTAGTTAAGATCAATTGTTGGTACCGCATTCCTCTAACTGTGCCCATCTATCCTGTTCGATATTGGTTTATGCTAAACCAAAATAACATTAGCAAATCACTGCTTCTTTCACCACCATTCTTTGTAGCCACATCTTCATCTCTGGAGAGTGATCAGTTGTCTCCACATACTGTCTAGAACTGCAAGAACTTGAAAATAAAGGTCTGTGGTGCCCTCCCTAATTCCAGAGGTACACTCAAGTGTTGTTCAATCATGGGTTTTGCTCACTTGGGGTTATTGATCCTCGAAGTGCAGATTCTCCTGTATGTTTTAATTCCTCTGCTTCCCTGTCACTCTTCTGTTATTATTGTGAATTAACCTAACCAAACACCCAATTTTTATTTTTTATGCAATGTAACCACCTTGGCAGAAAGCAACCTTGTGATATGTGGTTATCTCATGGGGACTGAACAACACTCTCTAATGCTTGCCACAGAGCTAAGCCTAATCAGTCCAGAGCAATATTTTGGGGGGAGGTATATATACAGTGCCCCACCCTGTGGTGGGCTGGATGAGCCAGCAGGTCAGTCCTACACTTCCCAGATTTGCAACCAATATCTGTGTCTTTTCTGAAAGCCAGGTTTCAAAGCAGGGAACAGTGAGGCCTGCCTCCCATACACAGCCAGCAGACTGAGTGCAGTGAGCTCCTTTCATGCCCTCCCTCTCGCAATGATCTCCCTTCATGCCCTCCCTCTGCAAGGCTCATGTGACTATCACCAGCTTCCATAAGGCTGCAGAGAGAAAAGAAAACTCCCTCATGGTAGGTGTGGGGGTTAATATCCACTTCCTGATGCCTGGAGAATAGTTATACTACAAAATTTTCTCTTTGCTGCAGCAAATGATAGGTCAGGTGGTTATTTACTACCTTCTGAGTAAGACATCACTTACAGCGTGGGGTCTGTACACTGTTACAATAAGGAGCTTTTTTCTACCCTACAGTTTGATTCCTTATTTAACAGGAATGCTATTTCACTGTAAACCAAGAGTGTTTCAGGCTTACCCTTGATTCTTTTATCTTATAGCCCCTTTTCTTCACTGTGTGCCAGTGAGGTGCTCCTCATTTTTCAGGGTTCCCTTTCCCTTTGAGGGAGGAGGGAGCTTGCTTTCTTTTTGGGTATTAGTGATCAGTGTGTTTAGAATGTTGTGTTTTCCCAGGTAGTCTCGTGAATTAGTGTAGCATTCTTCCACGTCAACACTGATTCTCCACGACCCCATATGTCAGGTGGGTAATTACAGTAAAAAAAAACAGTTCTTGGTAAATAACTAAATGACTGAGTTCCCACACAGAAATATGGGAACACTATGCAATTCTTTCCTGACTGTCTTTAGCAGGCATATCTTCAATGTTCACAAGGATGCTGAAGCTATATGCAATGAATTCTTTATTAGGAAGAGAAAACAGCTTTAAGCCTGGGAAAGTGCAGTAATCGAACAAACATAGCATTAAGTAAAAAAATGCCCATGAGCTCTACCAGTAACTTTGGCAGTACTCCATCTAGCTCCTTTCCAAACCTCTGCTGAGAACGTGCCTGAGGCAATGATCTGAGCATATCTTCTCGCTACAACCCTTTTGCTCTTTGGGTCCAACATCTTTTTATACTTCCAAGGAACTCTACAACAAAGATTCATTCCCAGAATAGGGTACGTTCAAGTTACAGTTCATCATCATTAAAGCACTAGGTACAGTGGGAAGTGTTATTCCAGCATCCACTCAGCCTCGATGTTATCATTTGTGTGAGTTTTTACAGCAGAGAGATTCCTGGAGGGAGCCAGCAGCAGGTGGGACCCTGGAGCAGAGTCCTAGCAGTTGAGAAAAGAACACTTTCTCCATCATTACAATTCTTTTCCCTTTCCAGTGTCTGTGTGATCTCATCACCCTTCACAACCCCAGTTTATTTATGAACGGACTTTTGTATTGTGTCACTCGTCCATTAAATGGTCTGCGTATTAGATGTTTGATGCTAGGACAGCACATTTCTTCTGCAGTTGTAGGGATTTTCCCCTGCACCGCTGGAAATTCTCATCATGGGGCTTACACAAGTGCTCCAGCTTGTGTTTATTGCAAAGCAGAATGTTTTGCTCATAGTGCATAAATCGCTGAAGAATTTGTACCCAATTATTCTACTGGGTGCAGGTCTGTGACTGAAGTGAGATTATTTACTTACAGCTCTGCATTTCATAGACTTTTTCAGTCCTGTAGGAAGTGGTTCTCTCTCTGTCTGTTTTGGCAAGAGCTTGGTCATATTTATTGGTGCTTGTATGAGAGATGGAATTTTAAACCAGTAGGTTTGTATTGAAGTGCTGAGGAAAACCAGATCCCTGCTTTCTAATAAACATAATTCCCAGGCTTCAGGTCACTGTCTGAACACTAAGATCCTCATTACCATCCAGATTCCTCACTCATTTGGTGGGATTTTCAAAAGCTAGATCCAGCAAAGTGTGTGCATATCTACATCAGGACTTACGCAAAGCCAAGGCTCTGAAGACTGAAGTTGTTGCCATGCAGCTTCCTGGTGCCTCCACCTTGGACTGTGTAGTTCTGTAGGCAACTAGTTTGGTTTTATCTGTGTGCAGAAGTGTTTCAGGCTAAGTTCTGTAGTGCCTGTATGATATCTAAACTCCACAGCCAGAAACTTATATTTCTTAATGGACTTGAGTGATAGGTCCCAATCCAACAGGGGTCTTTGGAGGTGATATCAGTGTATTTTGATAGGAAATGAATTTTTTTTGTTTTAAACTGGAGAAGCAAAAGCCAGAGGTGAGAGGCCACACTGAAACAAGAGAAAGTCCTGCACATTTTTATGTACATGCATACAAATATTTGTAGGCATCCAGAGGTATGTATGGCTGGCAGCTGCAGGGAGTAGAAAGCAGTTGCTGCAGTTGGGTGGTTACAGTCCTTATCTTTCTTGTAAAACTGTTCTTGACATCTTAATCTCAGTAGAAAGTTCTGGCTATGGCATGCTGGGCTGAGAGGAGGTGCTTTCCTGACTCCTTGAGTGCTGTCCAGGGGTTAAGACCAACCCTTGTAATTTAGTTTGAAGATATACCCCAATATCAAGATGCTTTGTATGAGGATCTTATCTCTCTCTGTACAACAGTTGTATTAGAACAGAGCATACCTTTGTCTGATCCAGTAACTTGTCTCCAACAGTAGACAAAACCAACATGGCAAGGGAAGAGATTAAGGACTGGGCACCACGTAATGATTATCCCCAGAAAACACCCACATAAAGAAGGTTGCCAACACGAGAAACCTCTGAACTTCCACAGTCAGTACAGAGAGCAGATAAATGAATATTTGTATGCAATATTGAGCAGGTTTGTATTGTGTATGCTGTTGTGTATTACTGTCTTGGTGGAATAGGTGCAACTTAAGTGCTCAAAGATCACAGAATCACAGAATGGTTGAGGTTGGTGGGGACCTTTAGAGGTTATCTGGTCCAAACCCCTGCTCAAACAGGGCCATCTAGAATCAGTTTCCCAGGATTGTGACTAGATGGTTTTTGAATATTTCTAAGGAGGGAGACTCCACAGCCTCCCTGGGTGACCTATTCCAGTTCTCTGTCACCCTCACAGTAAAAAAGAGTTTCCTGATGTTCAGAGAGAACCTCCTGTGTTTCAGTTTTGTGCCCATTGCCTCTTGTCCTGTCACTGGGCACAATTGAGAAGGCCTGGCTCCTTCTTCTTTGCACCTTCCCTTCAGGTATTTACATACATTAATAAGATCCCCCTTGAGCCTTCTCCTCTCCAGGCAAAACAGTCTCAGCTCTCTCAGCTTTTCCTCACATGTGAGGTGCTCCAGTCCTGTAATCATCCTTGTGGCCCTTCTCTGGACTCTCCCTGGTATGTCCATGTCTCTCTTGTACTGAGGAGCCCAGAACTGGACACAGTACTCCCATTGTGTCCTCAGCAGTGCTGAGCAGAGGGGAAGGATCACCTCCCTCTACTTGCTGGCAATACTTTGTCTAAAGTGGCCAAGGATACCATTTTCCTTCTTTGCAGCAATGACATATTGCTGGCTCATGTTCAACCTGATGTACACCAGGACCCCCAGGTTCTTCTCTGCCAAGCTGCTTTCTAGCTGGGTAGCCCCCAGTAAATATAGATGTATGGGGTTGTTCTTCCTCAGGTGCAGGACTTTGCACTTATCCTTGTTGAATTTTACAATATTCCTGTCATCCCATTTCTCCAGCCTGTCGAGATCCCTCTGGATGGCAGCATGACCCTCTGGTGTATCAGCCACTCCTCCCAGTTTTGTGTCATCAGCAAACTCGCTGAGGGGACACTCTGACCCATCATCTAGATCATTAACAAAGATGTTAAACAGGACAGGATCCAGTATAGACACATGGGGTACACTGCTAGTCACTGGCCTCCAACTAGACTTTGTGCCACTGACCACCACACTCTGGGCCCAGCCATTCAGCCAGTTTTCAATGCACCTCACTGTCTGCTTATCCAGCTCATACATCAACAACTGCTCTGTGAGGATTTATGAGAGACAGTGTCAAAGGCTTTTCTGATTCCAGGTAACAATACTCACTGCTCTCCCCTCATTTACCAGGCCAGTCACTTCTTCACAGAAATTTATGAAGTTGGTCAAGCATGACTTCCCCTTGGTGAATCCATACTCACTAATCCTGATGATTTTCTCATCTTTAATGTGCCTGGAAATGGTTTCCAGGATTAGCAGCTCTATCACCTTCCTTGGGACTGAGGTGAGGCAGACTGGCCTGTAGTTCTCTAGGTCCTCCTTCTTGCCCTTCTTGAAGATGGGGGTGACATTTAATTTTCTCCAGTCTTTGGGCACTTCTCCAAGTTGCCATCATTGCCAAAGATTATCAAGAGTGGCCTTGCAATGGCATCTGCCAGCTCCCTCAGAAATTGTGGGTACATCCCATCAGGGCCCATGGACTTATGTATGTCCAGTTTGCTTAAGTATTCCCTGACCTGATCCTCTTCCACCAAGGCTACATCTTCCTTGCTCCAGCTTTTCCCCCCATCTCTGGGCCCTGGGATTCCCGAAGGCCTAAAAGATAATGAACCAGAAACTTTTGCATGCTTTTAACTTGCAGGATGCATTTGAATGTGTTTTGTTTGCCTTTCCATTTGTCATAGTCTCAGAAGTCTTGAAGACCAGCAGCCTAAATTTTAGTTAAACAAGAAAGTTCTGTAACTCTCTTCTTGTCTCAAAATGCCAGGAGGCAAGCCTTGCTATTTCAAGGTGTGCAGTAATACTGTGACTAAAAAAGATTTTATTATACTTGTCTTTTATTGGAGATTAGCCACTAGATGGTGTCCGACAGTAGTAACACTTACAGTGCGAGTACTTACAAGTACTTACTTACAAAAGCAAATACATGAAATTAATTCAGCCTCTGTGGCAAGGCTTAGCTACATTCCTTTGAAAAGCAAGAAAGCTTTCATAATAGCTAATATTATAAATCAAAGTTATTTATGAAAATGTTAGTATTTGAGCTTCAAACTATGTTAACCTAGATGATGAAAACTGTGCAAATTATCTTGTGAAAACTGAAGATTCGGAAAGTGATAAGATAGCAGTGACCTCACATTTGTTCAAGGTAAAAACTTGGGCATACATCTCATGTGCAAGTAAAGAAAAGCCAGAAAACCAAGTCATAATAGGTGTTAAAAAAAAGGAAGAAAAAGACTAGGTAAGCTCCCTTCCAGTCTAAAAGAAAGGCTGGTTCACTGTAGCATATCAGATAGGTTACTCCTTGTTTGTAGGAGCTTGTAGAGTTTATTATGAGAAAAAATGTTATATGTGTAACTGAACAATTTATTTGTTTCCTACATAGAGCATCATTTGGTGTGCTGAGGTGTTTATGAAGTGAAACTGTACTCCCTTACTCATAGGTAACCTCTGTTGACTTACATTGTTATTGATTCAGCCTCAGGTAGCCAGGCTACCTGCTATGGATTCTTAATTTGCCACGTTTGGAGGGTTACGATGGTTTTGGATGCTAAAGTATGCTAAAGACTTAAGTAAAGAAAGCTAAAGAGAGATACTGGGTGTATGTAGGCTGTTTTATGCAGGAGTTCTTAGAAGTGATGGGACAAACACTGCATTACTACTCTTGCTGAAAATATGTCTCTTTAGTAAGGTGTGCTGCGGCTGCTGCAGTCTCAGAGACATGTAGAACTTCTGTAGGCAAAGAACATGACAGGCAAATCCAGACATCAACAGAATAATGTAATCAGGTGCTTAATACTTTCAAACACCACAGGAGGTTAAGGACTGCTGTTACTGCACCTAAAGTGCTATGTATGAATATGTTGTTATTATGTTCCTGCAAATCACATTCTCTTTGTGTTTAGCGCTCTGATAAAAGGTCTCTTTAACTGTGGGGGGTCTGTCCACTTTACAAAGGCCATGCACAAATCCAAAATGCTCTGTAGAAGCACTGAAGCTTTGTATTCTTCCATAATTTAGGGGAGAACACAGTAACAGTGCTTCTGCCTAACCAGCATCGTGTTGCTTGCTTATACAACTGGTAGGTAGTCAGCCTTATTTTCTGTCTCAGTCACGTTACATGTGTACTTATTATGCTTCTATTGTTCTTTGTATTGCAGTCAGTAAACAAAAGCTTCTTTCAGTTTATAATCCATCACCACAAACCATGCCCTTTCAGCTGTATTCTGACAATTTCTTGGAATGGAAGCAATAAGGCTTGTGAATCTATGAAGCTCAGTGAGTGGCTTGTCCCAGGTTTATTTCTTTATGCCGTAAGGTTTGATATTTTACTATTTTAAAGTGCAGTTAATACACAAATTCTGTGTTTTTTTATTCTAGATATTTTTTTTCAGGTTTTTGAATAATTAAAATTTAAGAACATGAATATTTCCTTCCTCCACATACATTACCTTCTCCCTAAAAGGTAGCCTGTTACTGTGTTGCATAGTAATTTTTTCTTAAGAGCCAAGAGGAAAACATAGTTCTACATGTAAGTGAATTTCAAAATTTCTGTTCTCTAAGGAGTTGAAAAATTTTGACAGTGTTTTGGGGTTTTTTTGTCCTATAATAGGTCACAGGTAATATTTCACAGTGCTTTGGAAGAAATATAACTGGTATAATCTGTAATTTAAGGACATTTGGCTCCAGACTTCAGGTGCCATTGGAGGAGATGGCAAATATTTATTAACTAATTATTTCAAACAAGAACTTTAACTAAAGGGGCTTGATTAAATGTCTCTTGTGGCATCCTGCTTTGTTCTACTTTCAGACAAGAATGGTCAAATTCATAGTTTCTCTGTTGGTTTTTGTGAATGCTCTCAGTCAGAAGCACTGCAGATGACTTGCTGTGTTACTTGCTAGAGAAAATACACAGGGTGTCAAGTCTTTTACAGAAACCAAAAGCCAGGCTGTGGCTCTGAACTTGTTTCCAGGTCTTACCGATCTGGTACCAAGTGTTCCAAAGAGAATGAGGGACATTTGCAGATGTGGACACAAACATGAATGTTAGAGCTAGCTTTCAGCATTTAGGGTTTGATTCAGCTATTTTCACAAACACCCTCATAATCACTCTTTACTGGACAGCCTTGGATCTTTTTCTCCAGTCTGGGGAAAGCCATGTGCTCTTACCTTGGACAGAGGCTCCTTCCCTTGTTTTCTGTGTGCAGAACTGGTTGGCCTTTCTAATGGACTTTTTCTTTCCTGCCTCAGACTCAGCTGCATTGTAATTTAGCTGAGGTTCTGTAGCTGATTTTTTTCTCCTCTTAAAATTTTAATAAAAAGTGTTTTTCAGTCTCTTGGCAAGTTGTTCCAAGGGGGGTTGTATTCTGCCAGGAGACTTTCTTGGCTTCCATATTGCTCCATTTGGTGCACTCTCTTTATATCTGGATTTAGCACTGATATGTTTCTTCTTGGGACTGTCTGGACAGAATATGTGCATATATGCTGTCAGGCACAAATATCATAGAAATGTCTAGGATCTCTGGATGCACAGCAGCCTTAGTGCTGCTGCTGAGCAGTAATTCCACCCAGGTGTCCCAGATGGTTGTAATAAATGCTTGAATCCTGCCCTGAGAAAATTTTCAAGTGGAGAAAAAATGACAAATCCACAAAAGTTTGGACATAGGCTACTCTACCTGCAGTGAAATGGTGGGGTATACAGAAATGTTATGTCCTGATTCTGTTATAGTGACTGAGGTTTTCTCTATACTTCAGCAGTCTTTCTGAAATAAGTCTACAGTTTTGAGATGGAAGCTTCAGTTTGGTGGGAACTTTTGTCTCAGAAACAAGCAAAAATCTCCTGTGTTCTGAACTTATGTGCTAGAAATTAGTTCTATGTTTGTAAGTGTAGTCATTGTTCTACCTTCAGTGTAATGGTAGATTATATTCTGGTGACAAAGACCCCTGACGGAATTAATAATTGTGTTCCTGACCCTCTGCCACAGGTTGCCATTTTCTCCACTGGCCTGTCACAGCTTTTCACAGGCTGACACTGTGAACTGGCTTGCTGTAGGTCGGAAAGGGGATGCGCACCTGGGCTGGAAGCTGTGGAGGGAAAGAAAGTTTTTAAACTGGCTCTGGTAGCAGAGATGTTCTGACATGAAACTATACTTTGAGGGGACTGCTTGTCCTTTCTCCCAACAGTGGAAACACCAGAATTTTGTCCACAATCTGTGCAAATAGGTTTATTTTGAAGGCATAACTTGTTTGACCATTTGCACAGGGGAAAGCCTGCCCAATAAGTAGCTGTAGATCAGTTTAGTTTTGCATAGAAACTATCACCATCATAGGGGTAGTGGAATGAATTGTGGTAAACATGAAATAAGAGCTGGCCTAGAATAGGGTATGGAAATTAAAAAACTGAAGAGTTTTGAACAGATTTCCCTGTTAGGTGACTCAGTGTCCACATCGTCTTTTCCTCTCTTTTTAAACTTTGTTCCTGAATGACTCCAGAGTTCTTTCCAGCATGTGTCACGCACCACATGCTTTATTCACATTCCAGGTATCCCACACTTGTTTTCACAGAGTCAAAAACTAAAGGTTTTTTCCTTCTCTCTTTCTCCTCCCTTCCCCAAATCTTAGTCTATTTATAAATTGCACAACTTGGCATGGAAGCATCGTGACCAACATGCAAGCATAGAGTTTAATTATCAGTTATTCTTTTTGATGTTAGTTTGGCAACGAGACAGACAGAAGTGCATTGCAGATGTCTGGTTCAAATGTTATATGAGCGAAGCAGGGAGAACAGAGTAAATATCACTGCGTCCTTCTCAGTACTTCTTATTCTAAATCTGCCATGAGAGGGGAATACACATTCTACAGGTGGTGATTGTTGTAGTTTTTTTAATGCTGTTTCTGATCATTTGCTTGAAGTGCAACTTTTGTTCAGCTTCTGCAGGAGATATAGATGATTTGGCCAGATCTTTCCTCAAAGACATGATTCTTGCTCAGGAGAACTCAGTGCTTGGTAGATGGCCATTTTACCAGCATTCCAAAAGTCTTCCAAAGTGAAAGGCACAAAATGTCACCTTGTACTGTAATAACACACAGAACAAAATGCTTTGCTGCTGCTTCTGATAGGAGCAGTACACATTCATTATCAAAGCCATTTGACCCTTGCTTTGGATATGAATTGTTGTCCTTTTTGCATATATATATATATATAAAGGGGCATTTCTCTACATTAGAATATAGTTAATGTGGAAATAAAGCTCAAGCAATGCAGAGGGCATACTTTTCTGTGTATGACTCTGCAGTGGACCATCTTTGAGCATACTTTGGAAAGGATTAGTCCTTAGCTTTGTCTGGTTATATGTGAACTGGATGTGAGTTAGCTACTGAGGTAGGGCAAGAATCTTGTCTCCACTCCTCTTTGTCCATGCCAACATAAATCAAGAATTATTCCTTTAGTATAATAAGCTAAGACTGATTATATCCCAATGTAAATGGGTGAAGATGCCAAGCTCTTGGTGTAAATATATAAAAACTTGTAAAAATTCCATTTCTTGACATACATCTTACTCTACCCTTGAAGAACATATTTTTTTTTTCCCTCTTCATTCACTACACTCATTATATTTTTTTTACTTGTTAGTGTGAAAATATAGTCTGTGGCTAGTATGTCCACATTTGAGGAAAACTTATCCTGCATTCAAAGTGAAATAGCATTGCAATTTGCTAACATGAAACTATTGACTGGAGTAGGGGTGGAACACTTTCAAACCTTGTAAAACTATGCTGGTGTGCCTGTCTTGAGAGACTTTTAGAGAGGTGCTGGTAAGAAACCCGCCTCACGGTATTCTTAAGGTCTGGGCCAAAAATCGCTGAATCCAGCTGTAGCTGCAGTAGATGCTGTCACAAGTGGTCACAGGTGTTTCCAGAGGTTTAACTCCTATTCAGAGCAATGGGAGAATAGATCTTGGGACATGTCAAAAAAGGAAGGAACATGTCCATGCCCTGTGTTTTTCTAGCTTGATAAACCCAGATTGAAATTTATCATCATGCTTGCAAGCACTGTAATTGCTTCTCCTTAGATTATTTCACTTTCTGGCACATTGGTAGACTGAGCTTGGGCACAGCAGTCTTAATTATTTTTCTTTTTCAAAACAGTTAAGCCACAGAACATTGTGCAGTTTTCTTCTTGGCAACTGCTTTTTTCTGTACTGCCAGGACATTGTTGAGCTCTTCTCACTTTCTCTTGGCATGGATGCAAATAACAACCCTTTGCTTTATAGGTTACAGATTGCATTTAGCACTGGAAGGCTTAAAAATGAGAGGAAGCCTCATGAGCCCTAAGCTTCAACTTCACTGACCCTGGTCAACTGCTCTTTACTCTAATGCTTCTGGGATTTGAACACTTTCTGTGCTAATTTGTGGCCCTTTGTCAAAACAATAGACAGTTTAGAAGAGTTCATTGTGGACAATTTTTCATGTCTGCTTTGACCTATTTGGAGCACTGTACTTGCTATGAATGTTGCCCAACTCTACAAATAAGGAAGGAGTAAGAAGACAGATAACCCCCCTCTCCTCCTCCTTGTTCCATGTTGTTAGGATGTGTTCAGTGGTGTTTGACTTACTGTCAAATGCAAGGTATGTCACCTCCCAATCAGGAGGAAACTTGAGAGCAAACTGAGTGTCCCTATGTCCTGTGCTGCTCCAAGACCATTGCTGCTGTGTGTTGACTCACACAGGAGGCTTGGAAAAAAGCTATAGACCATCTAAATATTTCTATATTTTAATCAGGTATTTCCTCTCTCACTTCATATTCAAAAAATGTTTAAAAACCAACAAATACGAAAATAAAGAAAAACTACATCCTAAAATTTACCTCCAAAATTACCTGACGTGCCAGACTGCAGAGTAGTCCCACAGTATTCAGATTATATTTGCAACATAAATATTTATGTTTATCATTTTATAACCTATACTACATAGTATAAAATCACATTTCCTTATATTCTGTGCAAATGTGATTATCCATTGTCCCAAGGTGCTTAAAAACTATGATGTGGTGTGAATGTGGCGTTACTAAGCTGATATATGTTGTTTAAAGACTGGTTACTGCAAATAGTATTCCCATTCTGACTTGTGCAAGTTGTCTTTCTGAAACAAAAGAGATTTACTGAGTTAATTAAGTTATTGCCATTTGAGTCACCCTGTCATGATTCCACTCGTGCTGTTTGATACTTCATACAGTCTGTTGCTTATGTAGCCTTGCAGATGTCATGTGTAGGGGTTGTACTTCTTTCCCAGAAGATTCCTGAAATTTGCCTCATTTTTTTTGCTGATTCTCCAAGTTATAGCATCCCCTAGTACTGAAAATAATGTTGTCTGTGTATCCCCTTAAAGTGCTTTTGTTCTGTTTTTCCTTTTATGATTGCACATGCCTTTCCTCAAGGATAAGCAAGGTTGGATAGACATAAGCAAGTATAGGCACTCATGTAAGGCAACACTGAATTACGCATGACCACACTGCCTGTTTTCCAAAGTGAGAGCCTAGTAATGTGAAGTTAGCTGCAGCTGTGATGGTGTGAGAACAGCAACAGGAACTGTAGTAATAAAAAAAAAAACAAAACCAAAAACCTACTGTTGCTACCCTTGCTCCTTTCATCCGATCTGGAAATGACTTTGGAGGCTTGTCTCGTCCCATGGCTTTCTGCCTTGGTTGCGCTCCCTGCTCTCCTATGGCAGGAGCAGCCCGGCCCTGAGACCTAGCTTCTGGAATAGAAAACTTCAGTTTTGTTTATGCTGCTGAAAGTACTTGAGCTCAACACTACAGACATGGAGGTTTGTCATTAAATTCTGTCAGAATAGAATTATATCTGTTAAAAGAAATCCTGGACCTCCAAAATTCTTATTTAACCATTTTGATTAGAAATCATTTAAATCTGGGGTGCTAAGCTTGGGTAAAAATTTCCTAGTGTGAGTTCAGAATCAATCTCAAAGTGGCACTGTGCTCAGCCTTAATGAGGAGCAAGTCTTGTCTTTCTTTTATTTGACATGTTATCTTGACATTCTTTTTGTTTTTTCTGCCATGACAATGTAAATGTATGTCTCACTGATTCAAATGCAATGTCATGCCCTCAGTGCTCTCTGTATAGCTGCTTTCTGTCCAGCATTCCTCCATATTATTCTCTGGCTCCTGCAGTGTCTCTGACCGTGCTGCTTTTGATCTAAATTTAGTCCCATTTTAGTGGCAGTGAGTTCTTGAGGTCTCTGAAGCTCTCGGTGTTTTGCAATATTTGTAATCACTCCTAACAGTATTTTGGAATGATCTGAGAGTTTCATCTATGCTTAGTTTACTTTTTGTAGTGTGATTCATGAAAATGTTAGGCTGAGTACTAGCACATATTTATCAACATCTACTGTGGACTGTTCCTCAGAACAGAAATGGTTTTTTGAAACCAGCTGTCCAGAGAATGTTAATTTGTAAAAAAATATTTATTCTTTCTGAAAAGCCGGTGTTAAGTGTGCAAGTAAACCTTCCTTCTTTAACAGCAATTCAAGATTACTAGTCTTTTAAGATATCAGAGGATGTTGTCAGTATGTTCCTGTAAATGTGATTTCCGTGACTCTCACCAGTTGAATCCAGGAGGACTACAGAGGCAAAGAATGATGGCATACCTAGATAGCCTTCTGAGGAACTGAATCCTTTCCAGTGTTTTCTGCTAAACTTTTGGTTGAAATTCTGCTACTTTTAATGGAAGTGAAGGGTGTTTCAGTGACTTCATTTCAGAGATGCAAAAGCCGCAGTCTTCCCTTAGCAGATATTATGTATTATAATGATACAGGACTGTCTTCAACTTATCAGAACAGAAAATCCAAACCGCCCAATCACCCTCTTCATTTGGTGATGCTGACTTCAAGATACTCAGGGTTTTCATCCATGTGTTGGACAATTAGTATTTTAACTTTCAGGGATTGGTAAGAAGCTGTAAAACACATTTGAAAATTATATCCTTGGCACATGCTTTTTTTTTTTTTCCCCCCCTCCCTCTCTTCTTTTTCAGGAAGTATTTTGGAGAAAAGATAGGACTTTATTTTGCATGGCTCGGTTTATATACAGAATTCCTCATTCCATCTTCAGTAGTTGGGATTATTGTATTTCTTTATGGATGTATAACCATTGAGAGTGACATTCCTAGGTAAGCCTCACTGTGATCAATAATTTGTTACTTGAAAATTATAAGACTGTGTCTTTTGTCTGTAATCCTTAGTGAGAATAATTGCTTTTAACATGTTTGAAGAGCAGTGATGTATCAATAACCCTGTGAGCATTAGAAATACACATGCATTAAGTAGATAAGACATTTGAATGACACACATCTATTCAGCTGTTCAGTCTTGCAGCTCCTGAAACAGAAACGTTCAGTGAGTCTACTGCATTATTGTAAATTCTTTTTTTATTACATCCATTTGCTTTTTATGAATGCACATATCTCCATGCTCACCCAGGAAGACACTGTGCAGAACTCACTGAACTTAACACAAATACACATACTCTTGGGTTACTTTGTTCTTCTTAGTAAAATCGGGCTATTTGCACAAGTGAGTAATAGTTAGCAGATTTAGCGTATTTGGTATACACAGTACTCTTCTTGGCATTTACAAAAAAAAAAAAATAAAATAGTTTTGTGATGTGTCCTGAGGGTGTTATACTAAACAAAATCTGCCAAATTGTCAGAGTGATGATAATGCTTGCTTCTCGGTACAAAAAAAGGACACTTTCTCTGTGCCATCTATGTCTGACTTTTGGTGGAGGCAGAATACTGGATTACTGGTACTGGTGGTCACACTCCTTGTGGCAGTTCCTGCATTCTCTCAGATGAACTGGCAACTTTCAAAGTGGATCACTGCAGCAGGACATTATTACTGATAAGTAAATTATGAATAACAACACATCTGAGTCAGGGTTTGTTTTCTTAGCTTGACCTGAATGAATCTTGATGGGCATTGCTTGTCTGTGGGAAAGCTTGTGCTAACATCTACACTGGAGTGAGATTTATGGCTATGATGTATCTGCAGCACCCTCTACTGCCTTTTGAAATAGAAGAGAGCATTAACGATACGATAGCTGGAAACAGCCATATGCCTTTTAAATGATGTAAAATTAAACATATTGATAATACAGTTTGAATAGTTATTTTTTCATTTGAAGTCATAGAAAAAATGCTCTTTAATGATGGTCAATATAGGAACAATCATAATCAGCTATCAATGAAGCAATGTTGCAAGTCTTTCCTTAGGTCACAATCCTGGCAAGGACACTTGAGCTTTGCACTACTCAGTTCACCTGAGTAAGACTGTGCAGGTATGAAGGCCTTTCACATACAAACCTTATGAAAAAAACTGAAAGCACATTCAGCAGTGTCAAGTAGAGTTTGGCTTGTTAAAGAGGTAGTCATAATGACTTTTTAAAGATTTTTAGAAACTGAGTAAATACATAACAAGTAAGACTAGGAATTAAAAGAACAACTTTAAAATAAAAGGGTTTAGAATTTGTAAGAAAATCTCTTATCTCACATTTTCCAGAGGGCAGCTGAACAAATGCTGTAATCCAGGGGAAAGAAAATACAACTTAACATCTGAATATCTGAGGCAGAGGTGAAAGCTTTCTAGTTTTTATAAGATTTACTGCTGGGGGGGGAAGTTTTTTCCTATTTTTTTTTTTAATTTGTGAAAATTAGATTAGTACTCTGTACTAGGAAAACAAGGCTCTATGGAGACCAAGAGTACAGCATCCACATTCAGCATTCATACTTAGAACCCTGAAATGTAAAGGTATCTGATTTCCTGAAACCCCTGTGCACACAATATCTGAACACCCTGAAAACATATTGGTATGGGTACCCAAAGATACCTGCTCACACTTGAAGAACTTAGCCAAAACCTTATAGCAGATGGTGGTACAGATGAGAATTGGTGTTAAAACCCTATGCTGGGAAAACAACCATTGCTTTTATAACTACCTCACAAATAAAATACAGGGTGGAGGTGAATCTCAAAGTTTATGTTGTGAAATATAACATCCTTGTTAAGAAAAAGACTCTTGGCTAGCCTAAGTCTTTTAAATTCAGTGCACATATGTAAGTTTATAACAAAACCTAGTGTATCTTGCAAATGGTGTCGCAGATTTATTGTCTGTGACACAGACTGACCAACATGCCTGGGTGCTGGTTCTGGCTTTTATGCAGACTTAGATGGCCAGTACTGATACAGAAAGTATCATGGTATTTGACATACGTTTTTCTGCCACTATGTTAAAAATGTGTGTTTTGTCAAGGGCACAGAAGTTCTTTTGCAGCCACTTCAGAATTCTTTTTCATGAATTTAAACCTGATCTATATCAAATAATGTAACTGAGCATAGAGATGGCAAATTCCACTTTGACTGTGTTTTAATTATTTTCTTTCAGTGTGGTTAACCTTAGTCTTCACTGATGCGGTCTTCACTAATTCACTGATACAGTGTAGTGATTAGATTGGTTGCTGTGTTGCTTTGTTTTTTCTGTTGGTAAGGTGCCTACAAGTATTTTAACATTCCCTCACATGACAATGTGCCTTGAAGAGACACCAGCTTCTGTTCTCTGCAACTTCGAGCTATGTGTGTTGGAAATACCTTGTAATAGCTATGAGGTGCTACTTAATATCACTACTGTACATCCCCCCTTTTCCGAGTAATAATGCCCTAAGGACTTGTGCACTTGTCATTCATAGTAAAGAAATGTGTGATCAGCGTAATACCTTCACCATGTGCCCCCTGTGTGACAAGTTCTGTGACTACTGGAACCTCAGCTCTGCATGTGCTACCGCTCAAGCTAGCCACTTATTTGACAACCCTGCCACAGTCTTATTCTCCATCTTCATGGCTCTCTGGGGTGAGTATTGCTTTGCATGTTAACAGTATCATTTGATCTTTGGACTACGGACAGAAATGAAAGCTGTGATGCACAGTAGTACAATGTACAAGCCTTGTATATAAGAAAGTGCTATGAGGTTGAATGTGATACATATGGCTTTATGAAGCTGGCAAGCCTCAGAGGGCCAGTGAGGGGCTGTCTGTGCTGAGAATGGAGAAAGCCAGATTACCAGACTTTCTGCTGTCAGCAGCAAGCTTTGGAATAAATGGAGAGGAGTTGGGTAGTTCAAGGAAGAAAAACATGTCCTTTCTCCCTCTACTGCCTTGTTTAGTGCACTTCTAGGCTTTGCCATGTATTTCTTCATTTTCTGTTGACATGGCCAGTCCCTTTAACACCTTCTGCGTTTGGGGCAGGAATGTATTTGGGGATTGGTATGGTGCAGGCAGCTGAAAGGGTTTAATTTAAGCACAGAGTGCACTTCCATGTGGGACAACTTAGTCACATAATTTTATCAAAACTTTATGGGATTCCAAGAACAATGGGACTATTATTGTTTTAATTATAATATGTTCTAAAGTATTCCATTTAAACAAGCTTGGTTTTCTTTAATGGAAAATATACCCTGTCTCACTGAGGATATCAAAACACTTCATAAACACTAATGAATGCATTGTAGTATTATTCTTATTGTTTCTGGCCTCACCTCTGCCCTGAAAAGTGAGTATACTGTGCTTATGTGTATTATTGCTGGTATTATGCCCTCATTCTCTCTAGATCTTGTTTATTATGAAAGTTAAAGGCATTACTGCTACTGTAAAATGATTTTTTATTTCCCTATTCACTGTTCACAAAATTAAATTTTCAATCAATATAAAATTGAGCAAATACGTTATTGTACTGTTGCCATTCCTCAACAATCAGTGTGTTACACTTTGCAACCCTATTAAAATTTTACAGCTTGTTTGAGAAATGACTATTTGGTAGCTTGGTGTTGGGTATGGATAGCATAGGGGGTTTAAGGAACTTGCAGACAGAACAAATCATGGAAGTAAGAAGATTTTGTTTACCAGTTCCTGGAAACCTTTTAGCAGAAGTTAAAGAATATGTAAGCACTATGACTGAGAGAAATGGCAAAAGATGATGAATTTATAGACTCTCACAATTACTTATTTTCCTACTTCAGATTGCTGCCAGTTACAGAGTAGACTGGCAGATAAGGTGTCACAGTTTACCTGCTGCCATGAAGCATGCAATGCACTGCCTTGTCCAAGTTTCAGTGTAACTGTTTGGACAGCATGTATATGGATGACAATTCATTTACTCTTTCATAGGTACATAGTATTTTCCTGACAGAGATTCTGTACTGTAAAGTTGCGTCCATGCAAATGATCGCTTCCATGCAGCCTCATCCAAAAAAAAAATATATTTTATTATCAGCAATGCAATGTGCAAAGCAAGATAAATTAGTAGAATCTGTAAAGGAACAGAAAGGAACAAAAAGTTCCCTATGCATTGCTTTTAAAAAAAGGCATGTAAGAATAAAAAAATTCTTTCTGAGTTGTAGGCTACTTCCAAAAAATATTTTCCACAGATTGGAAAAGTCTGTTCTTGGGACCATGATAACTGAGCTTGTCAGTGCAAGAAAATACAGCCGTCACACGCAAAGAACAGCAAAGTGAAATAAAGTATCCTTTATTAACTCTGCCCAGCTTGCCTATTAAGTATTAGATTACACCAAATTTTGCTGCCTTACTACTAGGAGACTGTACTGGTTATATCTAGAGCTCATTCTGCTGAATGACAGATCTCATTCAGACACCTAATCAGCTTGCCTCACAGTATCTTGAGTAAATGTTGCCTGAATGCTTTTTCATAGGATATAGTATAGTGATGTGGAAACTGGCATGTCTTATGACTTACAAGTGTATACTTAAAAGACCAAAATATGGTGACTTGAGCTGGCTAAATTTCACGACGGTGTTGGGCACAAGAAGTCTTTCATCCTGCTTGCCTTCTGCCATTCTGTAAGAGGCAGATGACTTGCTATGCTAAGTATCTTGAAAGGAATCATGCTTTTATTAGCTGATCTTTATGCCTTATAAAGTGTCTTTGTGATTCCAGCAATACTGTTTGCAAATTACCATTTTCACAAAATGCAGAGTAATGCCTGGCTAATTGAGCTTAATGTCACTGGTGTTCTGGGATGCTGAATTTCTGCTGTCAGATGTGTTTATTAGAAGGACAGTTGAATATAATGAGATTTTTTTTCTGCTAGTTAAGTTAGTGCAAACTTGCTGATTTCAGAACAGCTACTGCATCTAGCCAAATAAGTTATTACAGAGCTAAATGTGGAACTGACTTTTTGAATAAAAAGAAAAAAATGGAATGAGTAATAACACCCTATAACAACAAAAATGTTTTTGTATTTAGGATATCTAAAACCCCTTGAGTTTTCAAAACATGCTAAATATAACTTTTTTATTTCCTCTCCTCTGTAAGGAAGGAGCAGAGATAGCAACTTAATTGCTTAATGTCTGGATTTACTTTCAGTGTACTGCCTGCCAAGTGTTTAAATGATAATTATTTCTTACATTATGGGAGGATACCTGTTCAGAAAACATTTGCAGCTAACTTTTGGAATAGATTCTGTGGTTGTAAGCATCAGGTTATTTTAACAGTACTCTAAATTTTCTCAGTGTTATCTTACAGCTCACACCAAGTGTACACACAGTCGAAGGAAATTGGATCAAATTCTCCACTGTGGTGTGTGGAACTATCTACAAGATATTCAGAGAGATGTAAATACTGCTATGATCTAACATTATTTTACAGTCCCCTTTTCACCAAGCGAAAACATGAAATGAAGCATAAGAAAATGGAAAACAGTGCCCACAGTTATTTATAAGTATAGCTTTTATTAGTATAGTGGGATATTTTTGTTGGTATATACTGGTTTAGCATTGATACAGTCATCTGAAAACAGGTGTCCACAAGTCAAGAGTAAAAAGTGCTATTTCTAATAAATCCGTAAGTCCATAAATCATGAGCAGCTAAGCAAAGGGCTATCTAAAGTAAGCAGCAATTATGAGAGAAAGGTTGGGAGACTGTAAACATGAGACAACAGTGCAAGATCTGTTCCTTCATACTAGTGAAAAAGGAAAAAAGGGAGACTGAACTACTGGCCAGTCCTTTAGGACAAAATCACTATGTCTATGCAGGGCAAAACCATTCAACTGTACCACTATAATATATTTCAAAAGAACATTATTTTCTACATATTATTGAGGGTCTTAGTTTACTTATCAATGATTTATTTCAGTAGCAGGCTACGCTTACGTTCTTCACATGTTTCTGACTGATTAGAAACACTGAAACCACAAAACCTGTTTGGCCAGTTAGAGCATCACAGGCCAATATTTAGACCTAGATTTTGTTTTGTTATATGCTTTGTACTCATGAATTATAAAATGACTCATGGTAAATTAAGAGAGATGATGTTCTTGGGGTGGATATCAGAAGATATGGGTCAGTTCCAGTCTCTGGCAAGAACTTACCAGTGCCTTTGGGCAACCCATGTTGTATCTTTCTGTATTTTATTTGTAAAAAGACAATAATTATTTTTTCTGTGCTTTGCTTGTGTCCTTTCTTTAAAATTGGGTCTGGGGCTGTTTCTTAGTGTCTATTTATAAAGGACTTAGCACAATGGGATTCAAATATCAGTTAGGGCTTATAAGTAACACAAACATGCACCATAGTGCATTGGATTTATAATTTAATTTCTTTTTTTTTTTTAAAAGCTACTATGTTTCTTGAACAATGGAAACGTTTGCAGATGAGATTGAGTTACTTCTGGGATCTAACTGGACTGGAGGAAGAAGAAGTAAGTTTCCTCTCCTTGTACTAATTTACTGTATGAATTATTTTATATCTGAAGATATGCATTGATATTTAGATTTCTCATGAATGTTCTCCAGTCCAATGCAGTTCATAGCGATGTTTTTCTAAATTACTATAACTGATACAGTTTTGGGTACCAATGTATCATTAAAGTAATCATCACCTATATCTTACTGGTCAGCACTCTAATTTTAATAATTAATGTTGAAAAGGATTATAAGATAACAGCAGATCATTCTTTGCCAAGAATGCCCATATGCCATTGTATGACAGAATGATACAGAATATATACTCTGTAATAACAGAATGATATATACTTTCTCATATAGATGCTACTTCATTACGTATAACAAAAATTCTCTGTGATGATGATTGTAACATGTCAGAGTAACATAAACAACATTTGCATCCAGGTCTGTGCTGCATCTATGATGCCATAAGTACATCATCCTGAGCTCTAGGTACTCACCCACAGAGCTGTTGCAAGCAACGAAAGGGGTTGGTTTCTTGAGAACAATTTTTAAGTGCTTTGCAATTAGCCAGTGGGGCTTCTAGCTCTACCTTAGTTGACCAAAAAGAGAGACAGACTTGTTTATGTATAACCTCACCTGTTTTTCCTCTGGTTTCTCAGCTTTCTCACTACTCTCTATCCATTTATGAAGTGGATGATGCTCACAATATAACCCACTACTCACAGTTTGTAAGTTATGATGCCAACCAAGTACATTAGCACATCAGAAATTACTGCTTGTCCTGTGTGGAATGTCATACCTACCTGGCAGAACAGCAGTTTTGTAGTAATTATGGTACAAACTGAGAGGCTGGAAAGCAGACTCTTGGCTCTGCAGCATACTTGATGAACCCACCAAATTTTACTGAATTTCAACTTCAGCATTTGCAGTACAAAATCCTAAGGTTTAGCTCAATATTTGCAAAATGCTGTGAAAGAAACTATAGATTTGTGAGGTCCTGTGATGAAGAGATCTGAAGTGGTAAAAGTTTGTGTACGGGAACTGTGGGATCAGCAAGAATCCTTTGTTTATGACAAATAAAGGAGTGCCAGACGCATCTCGGCACAAGCTGAAGAATTAGGAACATGGAATCATAAAAATAAGGCTGGAATGGACCTTGAGAGGCCATCCCTTGTGCATGATAGGATCAACTCTACTTAAATCATTATGAAAAGATATTTGTCTAATTTATTCTTAAATAAATCCAGCAGCGGAGATTTTGCTTCCTCCCTAGGCAACCTATTCAAATACTTATCTATCCGTACTGCTAATAAACTTTTCTTAGTGTCTAACTTAAAAGTCCTTGCTAAATGTTCATTATTTTTTCTTGTTCTTTCTTTCAAAGATAAAGACATTGCCTCTGTCCTCTTTTCAGCAAAATTCAACATAATATTCTATCTCTCGGTCACACTTTTTTTTTTTTTTAAGATTAACTAGCCTCTGTTCTTTTAGTCTCTGTTCTTAAATCATTTTCTAGATGCCTCTTTATTTTTGTTCCCTTATGGACGTTTTCTAGTTGATCCAGCTCTTTTTTAAAGAATAATGCTCAAAATGGACACGTCTCTTGACCTGACATCTTAAGCAAAAAGCCATGCATCGTATACTCTTCTGTCAGCTTTTGGTACTTCAGCAAAAATCAAAATTTACATCAGGTGAAGTGATGGTTGGAGGCTGTCTTGGGCATAGCAATCACAAAAAGCTAGAGTTTTCAATTCTTGGGGAAGTAAGGAGGGTGGTCAGCAGATCTGCTATCTTGGACTTCCAGAAGGCAGTCTTTGGTGTGTTCATGACACAGTTTGACAGAGTCACTTGGAAGGCAGTCCTGAAGGGCAAAGGAGTCCAGGAAGGCATAAAATTCTTCAAGAAGGAACTCTTAAGGGTGCAGGAGAAAGATGTTTCTGTGTGCTGAAAGACAAATCAGCAGGGAAGAAGTCAGGCCTGGCTCAACAGACAGCTTTGGCTGGAATTCAGGAAAAAAAGAAGAGTTTATGATCTTTGGAAGAAGGGACAGGCAACTCAGAAAGACTACAAAGTTGGCATGAGGTTATGCAGGGAGAAAATTAGAAGGGCCAAAGCCCAACTAGAACTTAATCTGGGTATTGTCATAAAAGACAATAAAAATGTGTCTATAAATACATTAGCAACAAAAACAGGGCTAAGGATACTCTTCATCTTTTATTGGATGCAGGGGGAAACATAGTGGCAAAAGACGAGGAAAAGGCTGAGGTACTTTATGCCTTCTTTGCCTCAGTCTTTAATACTAAGACCAGTTGTTCTTGGGGTACCCAGCCCTCTAGACCAGAAGACGGACAGAGTGCAGAGTGAAGCCATAAATAATCCAAGGGGAAACGGTTATCAACCTGCTACACCAGTTAGACACATATGAGTCTATAGGGGATATGTGGGATTCACCTGAGGGTACTGAGGGATCTGCGGAAGTGCTCACCAGGACACTTTCCATGATCTGCCAGCAGTCCTGGATGACTGGGGAAGTTCCACTTCACTGGAGGTTGGCAAATGTGACACCCATTTATAAGAAGGGCTGGAGGGAGGATCGAGGGAAATACAGGCCTGTCAGTCTGATGTCAGTGCTGGAGAAGGTTATGGAGCAGATCATCTTGAACACCATCACATGGCACGTACAGGACAACCAGGTGATCAGGCCCAGTCAACATCGATTTAGGAAAGGCAGGTTCTGCTGGACTGATCCCCTATGACAAGGTGAGCTGTTTAGTGGATGAGGGAAAGACCGGGGATGTTGTCTACCTGGACTTTAGTAAAGCCTTTGACACCATTTACCACAGCATTCTGCTTGGGAAACTGGCTGCCCGTGGACTGTAAAGACATGCTCTTTGCCAGGTAAAAACTGCCTGGATGCTGGGCCCAAAGGGTGGTGGTAAATGGAGTTAAATACAGTTGGCGGCCGGTCACAAGTGGTGTTGCCCAGGGCTCAGTGTTGGGCGCAGTTCTATTTAAAATCTTCATCAATGATCTGGACTAAGGGATTGAGTGCACCCTCAGCAAGTTTGCAGATGACACTAAGCTGCATGGAAGTGTTGATCTGCTTGAGGGTAGGAAGGGTCTGCAGAGGGACCTGGACAGGCTTGATCAATAGGCTGTGGCCAATTCTATGAGGTTCAACAAGGCCAAGTGCTGGGTCCTACACTTGGGTCACAACAACCCCATGCAATGTTATAGGCTTGGGGAAGAGTGGCTGGAAAGCTGCCCAGCAGAGAGGATCTGGGAGTACTGGTGGGAAGCTGGCTGAATATGAGCCAGCAGTGTGCTCAGGTGGCCAAGAAGGCCAATGGTATCCTGGCTTGTATCAGGAATAGTGTGGCCAGCAGGACCAGGGAAGTCACGCTTCCACTGTACTTGGCCTTGGTGAGGCCACACTTTGAATACTGTGTTCAGTATTAGGCCCCTCACTACAAGAAGGGCATTGAGGTGCTGGAGTGTGTCCAGAGAAGGGCAGTGAAGCTGGTGAGAGGTCTGGAGCACAAGTCTTCTGAGGAGCAGCTGAGGGAACTGGGGTTGTTTAGTCTGGAGAAAAGGAAGCTGAGGAGAGACCCTATCGCCCTCTACAACTGTCTGACAGGAGGCTGTAGTGAGGTGGGTGTTGGTCTCTTCTCCCAAGTAACAAGCAATAGAGCAAGAGGAAATGGCTTCAAGTTGTGCCAGGGGAGGTTTAGATTGGACATTCAGAAAAATTTTTTCATGGAAAGGATTGTCAAGCATTGGAATGGGCTGCCCAGGGAAGTGGTCGAGTCCCCATCCCTGAAGGTATTTAAAATATGGGTAGATGTGGTGCTTAGGGACATGGTTTAGTGGTGGACTTGGCAGTGTTAGGCTGATGGTTGGAATTGATGATCTTAAAGTTCTTTTCCAATGTAAAAGATTCTATGAGCCTAGGTTTTGCTCACCTTTTATTCATTAAATTCATAAAGATGCAGATAACTTTGTCTCTAAGACAGATATGGACACCATTGTTTCAGAGGTGGTGAAGTCTGTACAAGTGTTGAAAATTATGTTGGAAAATGAAAAATTGCGTCTGATCAGGTTAGGCCAGACGGATAACAATGGAATGCACAGGTTCACTTAACACAGCAAGAAGGAAAGGGATAAGGAAGAAGTTCAGAAGTTTTAACTGTTTTAAGACTAGGTGGGGTTATTTATTATTATTAATTCCCTTAGAAAAGAAAGTTATGGAACTGAAACTGTGAGAAAAAAACCAAACAAACAAGTTGAAGAGCTGAGAAGTACATTGTGAGAATTGTATTGAAATAAATGGCTCCAGTGTAATTTTTGTGGATTCTTGGCTATAAAATTTTTGGTAAAATTACTTACTTTAAACACACTGGGCCAAATCTTTTGCTTCAAAAAGAGTCACACGAGAGATTAATTTAGTCCATTTATTTGTAAATATCTTGGCAACGACAGTCTGAGAAAGCAGACTCCCTAAGGCTTGTATGCATATTTGCAGATGGCAGCTGTACAGACTTAGAGGATTTGTATTTGTACATCCGAAATCCACAAAAATAATAAGTAGCATTGGGTACTAGACTACAAAATAGATAATGGTGTTAAAAAGCAATAGAGCAACTGCTAACTAAATGGAAGAGGGAAAGAAAAGAAACAAACCCAGACCAGAATCATAAAACAGACAAAGCTTTGGAAATACCATGAATAAGAACTCAACGTGTCATGCCACAGATGTGTGTTTGTGTAACCCAATCAAACAGGTTGTGGATTTATTGTTGTGGGTTTGTGGGGGTTTTTTTGTTTTTTCATTGTTTTGTTTCCCCCCCCC
>NW_009259318.1:1517428-1594234 GCF_000687185.1 Egretta garzetta | reverse complement strand
CCCCCCCCCAGTTTGTGTAAAAAGGGATATAGCCATCAATAAAGCAGGGGTAGAATCCATAGCCTCTTCTACTTGTGAAGGACCTGGTGAAGAAATACTGAGGGACTCTAATTAATGATATGGGGAGTAGAAACTATTGGCCTCCCATGAATCTTCAGAAATTGTATTTCTATTACTCAGGACGTCCCTGCTTTATTTTTGGGGGGTGGAAGAGTTTTTACCTCATTTTACCAACAGTCCTGTGTAAACTGAAATAGAAATGCAATTATAAAATATTAAATCTTAGAACTTGGAGCAGAACTCAGAAGAATAAATGGACAGAAAGTCCACACTAACTGAAATGCCAATGAGGGGAGGTCTGGTTATTGTTCAAATAGTCATGCTGTTACACTGTTTCAGTACAACAGGGAGGAACTTAGGTGTGTTCATTAGAAACATGCCTGGTCAGTTACAATTTTAAGTTAAAATCCTGTGCCCTGTAAAATGTTTGCAAACTTTATTTGCAAACTCTAATTCCAAAAGTCTCGTTCCTCTTTTTGCTGTTTGATGACTTTAAAAAAAAAAAAAAAAAATTGTTGAACCCTTAAGGGAGGACTTTAAGATACCCCTGTGGACTATAGCTGAGTTAAGACAAAGTAATGAGGAAGGTAGATTGGGTAAGACAGAATTAAACAGCAAACAGACTTGGTGACATTAAATAAGTTTACAGATATGCTGTGGTTTAACCCGGCTGGCAACTAAGCACCACGCAGCCGCTCACTCACTCCCCACCCTCCCTCAGTGGGATGGGGAGAGAATTGATTGCTCACCACCCACCGACCGATGCCCAGCCTGTCCCGAGCAGGGATCACTCCCCGAGCAGCCATCACTCCCCCCCTGACCGCCCAACTAACTCCCCCCCAAGCATGACGTTATATAGTATGGAATAGCTCTTTGGTCAGTTTGGGTTAGCTGTCCTAGCTGTTCTGTCTCCCAGCTTGTTATTCACCTGACCGAGCAGGAGAAGCTCAAAAAGACCTTGAGTAGCCTAAGCACTACTTAGCAACAACTAAAAACATCAGTGTGTTACCAACATTATTCTAGTACTAAATCCAAAACACAGCACTATGCTAGTTACTATGAAGAAAATGAACTCTATCCTAGATGAAAGAAGGACAAGATAGAACAGACTATTTCAGTTGGAAGGGACTTACATCAATCATCTAGTCCAACTGCTTGACCACTTCAGGCCTGACCAAAAGTTAAAGCATGTTGTTAAAGGCATTGTCCAATTGCCTCTTCAATACTGACAGGCTTGAGGCATCAACCACCGCTCTAGGAAGCCTGTTCCAGTGTCTGACCACCCTCTTGGTAAAGAAATGCTTCCTTATGTGCAGTCTAAACCTCCCCTGGCACAGCTTTGAACCATTCCCATGCTTCCTGTCACTGGATACCAGGGAGAAGAGCTCAGAACCTCCCTCTCCCCTTCCCCTCAGGAAACTGTTGAGAGCAATGAGGTTACCCCTCAACCTCCTTTTTTAAAACTAGACAAGCCCAAAGTCCTCAGCCGCTCCTCACAGGACATGCCTTCCAGCCCTTCCACCAGCTTTTTTGCTCTCCTCTGGATGTATTCAAGGACGTTAACATCCTTAAATGGTGGGGCCCAGAACTGCATACAGCACTCAAGGTGAGGCTGCACCAGTGCTGAATACAGCATATTCTATTCTCTCCTAATTCAATCATGGCTTAACTCGATCTCCTTTACTACATTTTCAATATTTTTTTTTTTTTTTGTGATCTGCTTAATTTGATGTTTTCAGCTTGTCTTTCACCATGCAAGTTATAGGACCTGAACCCTTTTCTGAAGTTCTAATAGTGTCTACTAAAATAAGCAGTATAAGGTATATTTATTTGCTTTAAAAATGGAGGAGTGAAAAACAGATTCTAATAAAATAAGTGTGTATTCACAGCTTAGTCCTCTTGGGAAAAAAATAGTAATTTTAAATGGACAATGTGTAGCTACAATATTTGGTGGTGTCTAAAATCTCTTCTTTATCCTCACTACTTCTCAGGTTTCTTGTGCCAATGAGATCTTCGTTTTGGGTTATTTTCCCCAGATGCGTTATCTCACATTTTTCCCATGCCTATTCCTATTTTCCTGTTGGGCCCATGTTTCCAATTATTTTTTATCTCTTCATATGTTCTTTTTACTGCCTTTTTGTTGGGTTTCAGCACACCTTCCAGGGAATCTTCTATCACCTTCATTAAATTCCTTTTAACACTAATTATTTAATGATCCTAGGATAGGCCTGATCTTCTGAACAAGTCCTTTCAACACTAGATTTAAGTGCTATGTTTAGGAGGATAAGAGTTTTATTAGGATAGTTGGGGAAGGAATGTTGAAAAATGGATGTTATCCCTCAGGCCTTAGGAGAAACTATTTAGTACCAGCTGTTGCCCCATTAAAAAAATTTACACATGAAGTCACACTTTAAATATGTTTTAATTTGTAAACTGTAAGAACCAAAGCAGGTAATGATTCATTTGCTTGCCAAGAAATTGGTAAAGATATATTATTACATTTTTTTTTGTTTCAAAAACTGTTGATCCAGAGATGTGCTACAATTTGCTGGAGCTCTAGTTAATTTTCCTCTTTTATTTCTCTTCTACCAGACATATCAACATGCTTTCTTTGCCTTGTTTTTATTCATTTTCCATTATAATGACCTCCTGTTCCCTTTCCAGGACTGAATTGTCTACAAGCTTCAAAGCTGATTCCTCATAGGTAGTCTTGATTCCTCAGGATGTAGTGATGGGCTACTCCAAGGCTGGGTGGCATGAGTTCTTTCCTCCTGCAGTCCCCTGAGTTCAGAGAGGAGGCTCATACCTTCATGTTCCTTGCTAAGCACAGAGGCAGGAAGTTGCTTGGAGGGTGAAGCTATGGAGGAGTAGCTGGAATGGGGTCTTGGAAGACCTTTGCAACACAGCTCTCTACTGTAGTTGTTTTTGCTCAGGGCATAGTCATGGCATGTATGATGGAAAATAGGAGCTACTGGTAGAGGAAAGGAACAACAAGGAAGAAAGTCCTGCTTTCTAATAGTTCTTTGTTATGACATACTGCATCCTTTCTCCAGCACTGCCCCTCTAGGAACAGGGACCATCTCTAGGCCTTTCCTTCTCCCTCTCCCACTTCCCAGTGACCCAGGAGATCCAGATGGGTAAGCAGGGTTTGCCAGAAATGTGCTTTTTGCAGAACAGGCAAGATATGGAGTGAGGATAGAGGATCTTGTACTGCAAGAGAGTGTGTGTTCTGAGGGAGACAGGTATGAGGAAGTGGAAAGGGACTTTGTCCTCTCCCAGAGTCTCACAAACCCTTTCTGCCTTTTTCAGGTCCCCCAAAGTCACAGTACTCCTCCCAACTCTCTCATGGAAAGGTCTCTTACACAGCATTGTTTTCTCTCAGCCCCCTTTTTCCTCCCTTCTGTTGTCCTCTGTTGCACCTAACAAAATCAGTTTTCCTCTGCACTGAGGATGTCTTGGGCTGATTCAGTATTAGGTAAATTAGACATGCTGCCAGCCTCCAAGATCAACCTGCCATTGGTGTTAACAAGGAGATCAGAATCTGGTCCTAGTTCAGGCAGTTGCTCCATGAACCTCAGCACCACATCACTATATATTCTCTTGTGTGGGGAAAGAACTTTCTTTTTAAGGAAATGAGGTTTTTCTTTTAAATTTAAAATGTATTTTACATTTATGCGTGCGTATGAATGGAGGCTGCCATTTTTCTAACTCCAACTGCATATGTAAATAATGTGGAAATGTGTTAAGAAACTCTTATTTTAATGAACTAGTATAAAGGGGCCTAAATGTCCTTTATCATTCCATGAAGTCTTTTATTACTAGGTCTTGTTACTTATTCTGTGATTTTTTCCCATGAAGTGTCATTGACACAGGAAGATTAATCAAGACTAAAATAAGATGGAAGGAGAAGTAGCTCTTCTTTCAATCTACACGATGTACTAAACCCAGTGGAACTTGGGAAGGGTTTTTAAAATTTAAGAATAATACTTTGTGATATTGTTTAATGAGAGCCAAAATTGCCAGTTGTGTAAAATGAATGCAGAGTTTCAGAACTTATCATATGTCAGCAATCAGAATTGTTTCCTATTCTTTAGTTTGCTTCAGGCTTTTAATTTTTTTTTTATTTTTCTTCATTTTCACATGCATATGGACCCTTATGAGTAGCACAATGTTGTTTGCTAACTCATGCGTATAAAAACTCTCCCACATTACACCTATATCAAATGTGATTATTTGGTGTGAGACAATGTATTATTGCTACATCTTTCAAAAGGCCTTGCTTTATTCCTTACTTTCCAAATAATGGAAGTAATGGAAGTAATAAGTGTGTGGTTTTTTCCTAGATTCAGCCACACACCTCTGGGTCAGAGCTATAGAAATGATTCTAACCCTTGGAAAACATAAGAACATTTATTGATTGTGGATCTTGACTTCAAATCAGTAAAACACCACTGACACTTTTTGATCTCATCTTCCTGCTTCCATCCTACTCTGCTACTTCTATTGCAAGATTAAATTTCTTCTAGGCAGTGTAGAACGTTTTTGCCATTTTTGCGTGTAGGTTTGTGTGAAAAGCTGATCTGTAGCTTGTCCGTTAATCGTTCATTACACAATAATGAAATTCTCACTATTTCTGAAGTATGACTATCACAGCATTTTCAAATATGAGTGCATTGAGCTTATTAATATATAATTAATATAAGTGCATCTTGAGCTGAGATTTTCAAAGAAGTCTGAAAGTTAGACATCCAGATTCCATTGGCTTTTCCATAGAAGGTGGGTGACCAGTCTCCTTAGACATAACAGAACAAATGTATCCACAGTGTAAATTCAGGCACCTGAACTACGCGGCACAGTTTCTAAACAAAAATCAAAAGCCTTCTCACTTTAATGGGGGATGTGATTATCTCTTTTCTGAAATTAATGGTTTTTTTGCTGAGGTGATTATCTATGAATTTATTTACCTCAGTTTATAAAATTAAGAGGCTAGGCTTTGTTTTTATTTTTCTTTGTTTTAATGTATTGGCCACATTATTCTCTGAAGTCTTTGGAAGATCTAGGCTCACAGGGTGAAGTTACACAAAATGCCCCAGTAGTTCACTGCTACCACTAGGTAGTCATCCCAGCCTTACTTTCATGCTACTAATTCTAATGTCTCACCCATCACCTGAACCTAATGACTAAAGCTGTGGAGAAGTAATTCCAGAAATAAAGTGGACAGTGTTTGTGGTGGACGGGAGCAGCGAATTAGCCAAGATTTCACACAGTATAATCAGGGCATTAGGCAGGGGAAGAGAAGAATCTGTGGGTTAGGAAGACCCTTTTAGCAATGATGAGCCATTAAATCAGCTCATCTGTAGTATGCAACTTCATCTATAGATTGCAGCTGTGTAACAGCTTAAGCCAATCTGACTCCACACTACCATAGTGCTACTATCCCAGCCATGCAATCTTGTTCTCCTTCTTACATGCATGCTGGCAATCATACAACTGAGTGGTGAACAATTCAGACAGCTGATACAGCTGAAGGGTAGCTGGGGGTATGAGGGGTAGGAGTTTTTATCCTGGTTATACCATGCAGCTGCATGTGCACTGCTGGCAGTGTAAGGACAGAAATGGAAATGTGTGGCTACTGCAAGGTGAAATTGAGTTTGAGAGTATGGGAGCCCAGGCTTAGATTGGCTTATGCTGCTGTGAAACTCAAGCCATTGAACTCAAGCCTCCAGCATAAAAACTTTTAACTACAAATTCAACATTTGTCTTTGCTTCAAGTAAGTTGTTTTCATGAACATTCCTGGCTGTAAATCCAGTCACTGGGATATTTATGGGAAACAATTAAAAGAGACACTGCTACGGCTGAAAGAAATTAATAAAGACTGAACAAATATTTGTGGTCAGAGATAGATTTTTAGTTCAATTAGATTTTTATTATCTGTATTTCTCCACATGAGAGGGGAGCCAACATTATAATGTGGATCATGGTTCAACTAGAAAAGTACACAAAGGTTTGGGAAGACCATGGTTGGTCAGAATATACGCCTTCTGGAACCAGAAAATTCTGGATATTATAAAGCTTTTGTTAACTTGTGTCTGATGTAGATGCTTTAAGATGTTCTAGGAAGTATGCCTTGAAATGTGATATAGAGTCACATTGGTTTTGCCTAGTAAGCCAGGTTGCCTGTAAGCCATGGGTTCCAGGTGCACAGAGGCTGAAAGGAAGAAAACTCCAGGGAAATGAAAATTCCAGAAATATCCTAAATAGCCCATGCTGAGGAAATACTATTTCATAAACAAAAATCCTATCTGATATTACCTGGAAGAGAGTTTCATGTGTGGCAGAAAAACTGGGCTACTTAAGAGGCACTCTATCAAAAATGGGAGACACTGATATACTTTGAGATGTACCATGCGAGAAATGTTCTTATTTTACATTCACTTATCTATCTCTGGTAAGGGCAGGATAGGGAAACTAATGACATTTGCAGTAGTTCTATCTATGGGATTGATATAAGTACTATCTTGTAAGATTGATTTAGCATTCAACTTTGGCAGTCACTTGCCCACTCAATCGTAGATCTAAAATCTATGACCTTTGCCAAGCTGCAATAGGATGAATCTACAAAATGTTTGCCTCTTTCATGCATCAGTGGCCTTCTCTTTTAGCCTTCTCTCTAAGTTTCTTGGGATCACTGTGGTGTATAGTGTGTAATACATAGCCTCGAATCAATGACAAGTTCAAGACTTAGTGTCTCATGATTGTGATCATGCTTAGGAGAAAAATACCTTTTCCTAGCTAGAAGAAACTGTTGGCTTCTAACCCTGCTAATTTGTAGGATATTTTATCTTGAGACCATAATGTTATGTTTTGTGAAACAGCTATTTTAGATCACAGTTAAAGGATTTTGTCGTGTTTATTGTATTTCTTTTTGTGAGAGCTACAAATCTGTAATCCATCTAAAGTACACTCAATCTTAAATATTGACAGCGAAAAATTTCCATAAACACACTCCTCTAAAGAGTTCCTCCGCAGCCAAGCGTTCCCACACATCATCAGACAAAAAACCAAGAGAACAGTGCCCAAAGGGGAAACAACCCATTCTTTAAGAACATTTCTTTGGAGAAGGGGTTCTATGCTTATATAGTGGCTAAAGTGATAGGGTCCTAGTCCATGACTGCAACTACTCCATACTACCATATGACAACTAAAAACAATAAACATGACAGTGATATGCACAGACATTTTAAATTTTCTAGAGTCAAGGTAATATTTTATCAAGGTTAGAGCAATAAGGTAAGCTGGAAGTTGTTCTACTGACAACCTGGGTGATGCCCCATTTTAATGTGCTAGCATCCAACTTGTTTCTTCTTTGTGTTTGTCAGTTTATTTGTTTAAGCAATGACTTATCATGCAGTAAAACAAACAATGTTAAGCAAAATTTTGAATACCATAGCTCAATGGACATCTGGCTTCACACAATTCCACTTACTGATGTTGGTATATTTAAATGGGTTGAATTTGAATTGAATAATGAACAAAAATAAATTATCCTGTGTTCTGCTACAGTTACCCACAAAATGTGATAACTTGACATTGCAATGGCAGCATTTGGTTGTTTGGTCTTAAGGGCACTTAAAAATCTGAGGCCATATTTCAAAATTTAGTTTTGAAGGTAATCTGCCAAAGCACTACTACTGGTCTTGCTCTTTGGGAGCAAAGGTATTATATCTATCTATCTATCTATCTATCTATCTATCTATCAAATATATTTCCATAATATACCTTATGGGTTATTTTGTTTTCACTACTTAAGTTTTATGTTGCTTTCCAATATCTTTGATAGCTGAGTTCCTATGGACTTTTACAGTGGTTTTTGTCTTTTAACATCCCTAAACTTGTAATAATATTAGATGACTTATTCAAGCTTTTGGTTTAATTTTACATAAATCAGCTTTATTGTCCAAGCGATCTGGACTAAAAAGATTGTGAACATATACCAGTGATCCCTTCAAACATCCTGAGATATAAAAGTACTTTTCCTTGGATGAGCATCCCATTACAAGGACAGTCTAAACAGATCATTGGTGTGAATGATAATCTCTTCCTTAGCCTTCTCCCCCCACTCCTGACTGTGTCATCAACATAAAAAATAGAGGATTTTAATTCTTTCTTTTGTAATAATTAGCTCTCTTGCAGCATAGAATATCCGGGCTTTCTGTTCTGTTCATTCCAAGTTTCCATCTTGATTTAGGGCAGCAGATGGATCATTCCAGTTCTCATTTGTGGAAACCTTCCTTCCTTCCTACCAGCGTGCACTGCTTTGCTGCTCTGCTTGTGTTCAGCGTATTAGGATAAGGCTGTTCAATGAATTCTCAGTGTTTCTTTGACTTTCCTTTAAATGTAAAAAAGAAGCAGTGGGATGGCTTATTTTTCACTGATAACTCCTCTGATCTGTTAATCTGGGGTAGTTTCTAAGGTTCTATTTTTGCTTAACAACCCAGATGTGTTTGTCATGCATCCTTTGTAAAATTCCATTATCGCATTCTTCCTAAATCAAAGAGAAATTAAGGGGAGATCCATTCTCTTTATATATTCTTATCAAACTGGATCATTACCTACACAGCCTTAATTTGCAATGTAGTGTGGATACACATGTTGTATGCTTGAAGAAAATCCTGGAGACCATTCTCAGGGAAAATTCCCACTGACGTCAATATGAGTTTTGTTTTAGTAAAAATGTCATTATTTGGCTCAGGATGGGAATTATCGTTTTCAACTCTGAGCACTCATTTGGCCTCAAAGTACCTTGGCTCACATGGTTTTCAATAAGTGTCTGGCAGCTGTACTGGCAAACTTCCAGCATCGTGAGATTCATATTTATCCCTACATGGACATTTGGCCTTCTTCAAGTCATCACAACTATTTCTAGCTTATTGTCCTAAGTGTAGAACTCTTCCCATTTTCAGACAAAGAATTGATTCTGAATCACACTCTTTTTACATCAGAGAGGAGCTGTTCCTTTACATCCATGTATATATGATCAGGACCAAGCACCTCTAAATCTGCATTGCAAAGAATTGTTTCATGCAATGTACTCACAAAAAGAAGATATAGATACATGCATTCTAGGAGATGCTATGATCTGTTCAGTCAAGGGTAAGATGATTTAGCAGGTTCAGTGAAGACAGATCAACTAATTTGCCAATATAGATGTAGGTGTATGAAATGCAGTTAAAAGGACATTGAAATGTCTTACTAGGAACACTAAACATAACTTGACCAAGCTTGAATATGTATATGCACTCAAAGCAAAACTGTCAATAGCAAAATATTAAGTTACAGTACAAAGTTTTGCTTGGCATTTGATTTTCTCACCCTGTTTCCTTTCAAGGCAATTTTCAAAAGTTGCTCTGGCCACTGGCAGCTGCCCCTGCTGTCCCAGAATGCTTTGCTTAGCAGAAAATAAGAAAAAACGAGGAAAGCCAATTCAACTCTGCAGGTGTTTCCATAGTGTGATTAGGTCTCCTCAGTTTTTTACAGCTTCATTTATCTCATTTCCCTACTTTCATCAAGTTGTCTCCTCTCATGTAGCCATCCATGCCTGATGCCTTCATCCCTTCTTCATTTAAGCCTAAAGATATTTCTTCCATGTGATCTTTAAACCTTATCTAAGGAACCATGATGCAAATTAATGTAAATCAACAAGCTAGCAAAAACCTACAAAACGTCAACATACATGCATTGATCACACCATGTTTAAATGCTTATTGTTGTAACTTTGTCTTTCTTTTCCCCATCCTGCTCACCACCATTTTTGCTGCTAATCAACATTAGTAATGTCAGAGATTACCCATGCCTCATTATTTCTTGGAGTTCCACATACACTTATAGCACTTTGTAAGTAATAACAGCAGCGACTCTTCTGACAAAAAATGCTATAGTGATTCCTGAACTTCATTCATTGTGGTATTGATTTTTATCTGAGGCATAAGTAATGTAAAAGAACTCTGTGATGCAAATAGTGTAACACCTGTCCCCTTAGAACATGATTTATTAATTTGAATAGTACATGAAATTACAAGCTGTCACGCTAGCAGTTTCATTATATTTGTTTGGTATAGTCTAATATTGCTAGAGTTTCGCAGGCATAGCCGTACTTGAGTTTAGAGAAAAAAAGTTCCCTCAAGCCTCTCATGTTAGTACCAGACTCCCGGGGAACAGTAGAATGCATGTACCATTTGTGGGACTGCCTTTAGGGCAGACATGCATATGACTTGTTCATAGAGTTCAAAAAGATACAGAAATACTCATTTAAGGCAGTTATTTAAATGGTAGTGTGCTCACATACCTGCTCAATGCATCAGGAAAATCTTATGATCAGGATAAAAAATACATTGGAAGTCTCACTGTGTCTATATACTGGTGTGCAACAGAGAATGATCAAGATGGTGTCTGCAGATGGTATTACAGGTAACAGAAAATGAACAGCACATGCATCCCCCAAGGAAGACTGCTGAAGTTCCAGGCAACCCCCATTCTATTGTCCACGAGGATTAATTGATTTTTAAAGAGCTGGTTTTTATTCTCTTGATGGCTATCAGATTCATTAAAAAGTGTTAGTAAGCTGATTTTGTGACTGGGCTGATAAGCATTTTTCTAATTATAGTAAAGATGGATGGTATGACCAATGCCGTAGGAATAGCCTTTTTGTGGGAGGCGTCAGATTCAAATTCCAGGCTCTGAATTCAGAACTTGGAGGGAATGAGGGTATACATGGCATTTGTCTTTTTTATGACCTGCTTTTTTTAAAATCCTGGTAAGTTTGTGCTACCATGCTTAAGTTATGCTCTAATTTGGAAAACAAAAATATAATTTGCAAACAAACCTTGAAAGTTTATTGGTTGGGGAAACTGGACCAGATCTGACAGTCCAAGAGGGGCGAGGCAGCCATAGTTCCATGCCCCCAGGTCCAACCTATAGTGAGATTAAGCACGTATTCCTAGTAGGCATACGTACACAGAGCACATATATACACTGCATATATGCATATATATACATGGCCAGCCACACAGATCACAGAGACAGACAGACACAGCAGGAACACAAACACAGACAGAAAAATGACCTCATCCTGCTCCTCTCCCTGGTTGAGCAGGATGGAGGTCTGCTAGAGAGAATATATACATATATATACACACATATATATATATGCGTGTATGTACAATGCAGATTCACCCAGAAGCTGGGCTCACTCAGTCTGCCCAATAGCTGTCCCTGGACCCCAGTCTCCCCTATTGCTGGCACCCAGAGGTACAAGCCTGCAATGCTACAGCCCCTCTCCAGTTGCTCACTCACACATGCATCCTGCTCCCCCAGAGATGGCTGGGACTCCCCTGGTCCCCCAACAGCCAGCCCACCCTGGTCTTGATCTTGAAGATACACTCACTCACTCATATGGGTCACACTTCTAGAGTTCCCCTCCTAGAGTTCCCCAGACCCAGTGGTCTCTCTGGCATTTGGCTGGGACCCCTCTGGTCCCTCTGACAGCACACTCCACTATGGTCTCACCCTTAGAGACTCTCACCTCCCTGGCTCCCAGACACTTAATCTACTTGCAAGCTACTCCAGCTTGATTTCCACTAAAGCTTACATGCACAGTCTCACACCTGCACTTGCTCCAGTTACTGGTGGTCAGACCCCCTATATAAACCAGTAAACTATTTGCATGTGACCATCCCTTTTTATCCCCTTATCCTTCTATTTTTCACTGTTGTTCCTCCCCAAGTGACCTAGATCCCTCCTTTCCCCGCCTTTGGTTCCACTCCTCGGCATCCCATAATAAGACCTCTACGGTCCCTAAGTGCTCTTCCCCTGCATCCCATAATGTATCCCATACCTCTAGGCAATGATCCCCCTAGTTTGAAAGGTGCTGTGGTGTTGAAAGAGCTTGAATAGTGAATAAGTGACCAGAACTTTTTTTTTCTTTTCTCTTAATCACACATTGGTTGTTCTTCTCCTTTTTCAGGAGCATCCCAGACCAGAGTATGAAACTAAACTGCTGCAGAAAAAGCTGAAAAATAAAAACTTCACAACAGAAAATTCAAATGAAGTAAGATGCAACAACTTACTCTTTTCACTTATATTGGATTGTGCTTCATTATATTTTGATTATCTTTTTCTCTGTCACTGATGGATAGTTTGCAAAAGACAGTTTTTGGTGCTCTTAATCAGGCTTGTAAGTTACTTGCTAGGGGTGTGGTGTTATGCAGCCCTGCAGAGCTATTGCAAGGCTTTGAGGTCACCACTTTGCTAGCTCTGCAAAGTAAAGGAATTTGCACAGGAATATGGTTGACAGGAAGTTCAGGATCTAATCTGTAGAGTGATGAATGATTAGTAAGATAATCACAACAGGTATTATTGTAGCAATTACCTAGAATTTCAGTACCTTGTGGACAATAAAGAAAACAGCTTTTATTATAGTGATATCATTTGCACAGATAACATTGGCATCTTTAGTCATGTTACACAGTTGTGAAGTTTTGATAGCATTTCCAGTATAAATGGAAAAATAATTATTGGTGTATCAATTTTAGATGGAAGTGTGTGTAGGCTTTCTATGGCTGTTTCAAACCTAAGAACAAGCACGTTTTTCACAGTCCCCTCTTGTAAAATGCTGATTGACGTCTATTCCTTAAGCATTCATAAGTCCCTTTAGACTTTGTCCATTAAGCTTTGTTAACCATTGCTTATTCCCTGCATACCACATACACCAGCAAAGCCAAAGCATTCCAAAACCATGTCCAGTTTCCAGGTAGAAGAAAACAGTTTAATATGTTTAAACATTGAGAAACAGTATCTGAAGTGGTGAATACTCCAGTTTTCAGGTTTGGTCAAACACATTTAGCCTTGCAGCTTATGAAAGAACTTAAATATCCCTTTCTTCTGCTGATCACTGTCAAGATTTCGACATATTTCCAGTGAATCTTTCATCTCAGTGAGGCTGCTTTTCACCTGTTGGGCCTGACCAAACTCCACAGAAGATGATGGAAACATTCTCAGTAACTTTAATGGGCTTTGGATCTTGCCCAATATGAGCAGACACTCTCACATAGCAGTATGGGGAGGTCTTCCCTTACACATTAAACAGTTCTCTAGGCCTTCCAAGTGAGGGATCAAAGACTGTAAAAGGAGGATAAAGCAGCTGCTGCCGTTCAGCTTTTCATGACTTAAAGTAAGTGAAATCTGGAAACAAGTCAGCAACTGATGCTGTAGAGTATTATACTTTTATAGTCGTGAGGCAGCATTAGATTATTATCTTGCTTAAATGAGACACAAATCACAGTATTATAAATGAGAAATTAATTTAAGGTAAAAGAAAGCAATGAAAAATGCTAAGAGCATAGGTGGAAAATGAGGAACAATGTAAAGATCCAGCACTATAAAAATGGGAAGAATGCCTTTCAGACATCAAGAAGGGGATATTTCCTGGAATATTTTTTCCCCAATTACATTTTGTGCCAATGTGGATGGAAAAAGAGCACTCAGGAGAAAACATTTTTTTCAAGTTTTTGGGGCATCTGTATGCAGACTTTCTCCAGTGTTCTTACAAGAGACAAAATCTTGTTTTGGAAACTGATGTAGGTATTTTGAACTGCAAAACTCCTGATTTTGAATAATATTTAATTCTGAAAAAAAATATATTTTAGTTCATTGAGTTATTTCAGTATTTTCTGGAAAAGTTTACCAGAGTCATCTCAATCTCTTTTCTAAACTTCATTAAAAAATAACGTATACTGACATTTGCCAACAAATACTCATAGGGAGTAAACAGTCATTCATATGACAGAATGATTCATTTGGGTTGATTAATGTAAATTTCTAATAAATGCATTCATCCTGCAACTTACTATCATCTCTCCCCAAATTATTGAAATATATTCAAACTTCTGTGCAGTTTTCCATCAGTGAACGTTTTGCTTACTTATTCTGTTGCAATCACTTTTTTGATTTCTCTCAAATTCTTTCCAGCAAACAGCACATTAGTCTTCCATTGGAAGGTGTGTTGCTCAGTGGTTTGTACTTCAGTGTCTTCGGATGTTATAAGGGCAAGAAATGTTTGTGTCAGACCTACTGAAGAGGAAAAAGGCCAGTTCTTTAACTGAACTGTTATGTTTAATATAACTGTGGAAATGTACTATTACATTTTTCTTTGGAAGAGCCTGAAAAGTTAGACATTGAAAGTGATGAGTATTTAAGACTGCAGTAGTTCTTCTGCCTAATTTTTAGAGATTTTAATCTTTTCTTTTTCCTCCTTCAGATGGCTGTATGTTATACTCATTGCAAGACCATTAGCTCAGGAGCTTTTGCATGGCATGTTAATATTAAGACACAGGTTCTGTGAGGTCTCTGGTTCAGTATTTCTGTCTTGTTGGGTGGAAGCCAGGGCACAGGACTTTGTCACATTAATAGCGTGGATCTAGTGTCTGGATAGGCATCAAAGTAGAGGTCTCTGTGTAGTTGAAGATTCAGTTGAAGATTCAATTTCTTGGTTTTGTATGAATACACAGATGTCTGTGAGGTCTCAGTCTCATCATATCTTGGTTGACAGTCTAATGTCATAGCATAAGTCTCTGTGAAGTTCTGACCTGAATATTTTTAGCTAACTAGTGTAATTTAAAGGTGTATCTTTTGGGTGTGCCTGGTCGACAACTGTAGTGTGCTGTGTTGATATCAAAGGATAGGCTCTGGCACCACTGCCTAAAACTTCTCATTACTTACCTAATACGAAGTCAGAAGTCTCCAGTTCAGCAGCTGTGGCTTGTTGGGATAGAAATGATACCAAAGCTGCGGCTATTGTGAGAATGCTGATTTAGAGCTTGCTTAAAGGCATATATTTCTATAAAATTACTGGCTTTTTTCCAGTATGTTAATTCCTCTGTTCCAGTGAGGATGTGACTAGTTTTATGGCAAGAAATTGAGCTTTTATGTGGAAAGCTCTGTCTACAGTGCAATCTTTTTTTTCTTGCCTCACTCCAACAAGGAGTCCATGTGAAGCTAATTGGGTTATTTTAGCAATGAAGGGATAGGGGGTTGGTTATGGGCTGGTTTTGTGATAGCAGAAGAAAATCAACACCATTTACATACTCTCTTAAATGATAACTTGCGAATACATGTTAAGAGGAAACCTACTTCAATACGTGGTTTCCCCTGTCCACTGTTGAAGTCATTAACTTTAATGAGTGTGGAAGATTCCCAGCACCTGTCAGGGCCGGTAAACATATGAGTCACTCTACCCAGGCAATAAATTCCAAATCAGCTTGATGAGACTGGCAATAGAAAGTATTACAGATCTAATGTAATACTTGTCCAATGGGGTTTGTGTTATAGCTTTCATACAAATACTACTTAGGGTATTTTTGCTACTGTAATAAGCAAAGAAAAAAAAAATTCAGCCTACACCACCCTGTGTGGTTGAGGCAGTTTTAATAAATATTTTATTGGTTATTTTGAGAGTGGGAAAGAAGCTGTGAGGGCTCAGAGCGCTTCACAAAAGATTGGTGGGAAGTTACTCTTACAATAACACCCTAAGGTTCTACTATTTCAGAAGAGAAATCATTAGAAGCTAAAGGAGTTGAAATGTTTACATGAAACACCTCAGGTTAGGTGGCAAATGCATAGACAGTGCTTATGAATCATGACATTCATTTAAAAAAATGACAAGTTCTAGAAAACTCATTCTGGAAACCTGCAGTGATCTGGCTTATAATCAGTAGCACTATTTGATTCTTTGTGGTCACATAAATAAAGGCTTGCAATGTAGGGCTTCTTGATTCATGTGCATTAAAAGGCTTCTTTGTCCTTGCAGCAGAGATGAAGGCTTATACGTTCATACATGAATGCATGTGTCTGATAATACATTCATGCAAAAATGGCAGATGAAATTTTTGAGATGAAACAATTAATACTATTTGCTATTTTTCTTTTTTTTTTGGTACAGAACATTGAATTTCTATAACAAATATTTAACAAATAGAATAGAGTTACTGTATCTGCAGAATTAACAAAAAAAGGTGTTGGATATTTGTAAATTTCTGATAAGTTTTCCTCTGTGCAATAGTGATGTTCTCAACGGAAATGCACACAGGTCAGGAAATGAAAATTGGTCTTGTGCCTGCAAACATGCAGATGGGGCTAGATCCAACTCTCACTGGAGCTGGTGGAAAGAAAGCCTTCCAGTCGTTTCTAGGAGAGATGGATCAGGCCCTGACTCCTTTTCATTAAATGTCCAGCTGATCTGGCAAACATGATGCAACATCATATATATTCTTATCTTTCCTATTTGGCAGGAAACTGAATAACTCATTGTACATATTTCTCAAGGAAAATTTTCTTTATAGAAAAAAAAATCCTTGTCTCTTGGCTCATGTCCTCACTTGGAGCAAACCCTGGGAATAATAGAATCTGGCATTCTATCTTGCCTTTAATTCATTTTAAATATGCAATTGGCAGAATAAGGTATTTAAATTGTTAATTCAGTTGGTAATTGAAACAAAAGAAATAATTCTTTCCTAGTCATTGTTTCAGTTAACAACTGAATTAAAGCAAGCTGGTTTGAAGAGGAAGTTCTCTAGTGTAAGGATGATACAGGTAAATAGAAGGTAGAATTGTACATTGCTGATGAATACTTTATATATACTTTAAAAATTTCAGCATTGCAAAACATGAAATAATAATTCTTGCTACTGATTGGTTCCTTACACAGTTTTGCATAAGTAAATCTCCCACAAGCCCTAAGAAACACTTCAGAGGCTGGAGCCCACCTCTTTTTTAAGCAAATCCTTGATAAGATAAACTAAAGGAAAAAAAAAGTATCTTTTTTTATATATATTAGCTGTAACTCTGTAGAAAAAAACACAAGATAATTGGTCAAAAATACTAATTTAAACAATCAGAATGGTAAAAGAACTGTAAATAATATCAGAGTTCCTTAATCACTAATACTGAGAAAATAATTTTTAGCATTTATTGAACCTTATTATTAATGTGACAAAAACATCAATTTTGATCCAGTATTTCTTAAATTGTCCAGTGTCTTTGCAGCCTGTTTCATTGCTTTACTTTGGCAAATAACTCCACTTTCTGAGCATATGAGACAGTAAGAGGAATATTTAATAACTGACCTTTTTCTTTTCAACTTATTCCTTGCATCATTAACATTTGAAAATAAAAATGGAGAATGACTGAAGATGAAAGAGGACACTTATGATGATAATCTTAGAGAGAGATCTCATTCTCTTTATTGTACCAATATTTGGTTGGTTGATTGGTTTGTCACATATGAAGTGTAAATGTTATAATTCTGATTATTTTAATGTTTATCTGAGTTCTGGGTTACACCAGTTTTATACCACAGTATTCATAAGGAGGATTTGTGTCTTCAAAAGACTATTGACATGGTCTTTCAGTGTGTCCTTATTTAGATGTGTGGGTTCTTTGACTATAGGGTATATGATGTGTATTCAAACTTCTTCCTTATTGTTGCCTTGGAATTTGGTGATCTTTGTATGTAGTATAAAAAATACAGCTAAAAATGTCCCACTTGCTCCATGTCTCTGAAAATCTGAGGAGGGCTTTTCTCATTTTTATCAAATAAATGAACCCAATGTATAGCCACAGTTCTGTGCTCCAGTATTTAGAATTATATTCCAGTCAGCCTTCAGAAGGAGGTAGCTCTTTCAATACTTTTGATTTGAAGAAAGAAAATGCTTAGAAATATACTATCATAGAATAATTCAGGTTGGAAAGGCCTTCAGGATTTTATCTAGTCCAAACTCCTGCCCAGAAGAGTGTCAGCTGTGATATCAAACCAGGTTGCTCAGGGTATTATCCAGTCAGGTCTTGAAAACCTCTAAGGATAGAAATGGTAAGACCTTTCTGGACACTGCCTGACTGTCCTCATGGTGTAAAAGCTTCTCATGATAGCCATCCTGAATGTCTCTTGTTTCAACTTATGCCCATTGTCTCTCCTCCTCCCAGCATGCACCACCGTGAAGAACCTGGCTCTATCTTCTTGATGACCTCCTTAAACAATCTGAGCAAGCCTTGTTTTTCAGCCTCTCTTCATCAGTGCTCCAGGGCTCTGTGCATGGTTCACATGAGTTGAGCATTCTTTTTTTTGTGCTGGAGGGCTCAAAACTGGACACAATATTTTAGATGCAGGCTAATGAGTGCTGAGAAGCAGAGGTAATCACTTCCCTTGATCCACTAGATAAACACTGGTTAATACAGCCCAGAGTGCTGTTGGTCATTGCTGCCAAGGCACACTCCTGGCTCATGTTCAGCTTGCTGTCTACACAGACACCAAAGGGCCTTTTCAGTAGTGTCTCTGCTACTGCAAGGCCTTTTCTGTTTCAAAGGCAAAGTCTTTTGCATTTGTCCTGGTTGCATTTCATGAAGTTCGTATAGACCCATTCCTTCAGCCTGCCTAGCTCCCTCTGGATGGCAGCCATGTACTTGTGCACATTTTCTGATCTCTCCCAAGTCTGATGTCATCTGAAAACTTGATGAGTAAGCATGCCATCACCTCCTCCATGTCCTTCTTTAAAGATATTAAACAGGGCAGTCCTAATATAGACTCCAGTAGTACTCCAGCTGTTACAGGTCTCCTGATAGAGTATGACTCATTAGCTAATACCTTCTGAGCCAGACCATCCAACTTGTATTTTGCTAAAGTCAAGGCAAATGATATTGCAAGTCTCCTCTTGTCCACAACTCTAGGCATTTTCTCACAGAAGACAATCTGATTGGTACGGTATGATTCACTTTTTGTAAATCCATAATGACATAATCACCTACTTCTCCTTTCTGTGCTCAGAAATGGGTTTCAAAACCACTTTCAAAGGGACCAAATTGAGAATGACTCCTTTCTCTGAAGATGGCTACAAAATTGTTCTTCCTCCAGTCATGGCCCTTCCCTGATCTCAGCGTCCTTCCATAGACGATAGAGATCAACCTTGCAATAACATCAGCCTGCTCCTCTAGCTTCCATTCCTCTTCTCCAAAGTTATAGGTAAACAAAACTGTTTATCTTTTCTAAAGGAATAAATCATCATTGTTTTGTCTAGACATCAAAATGGTTATTAACTAGGAATACTGGATACTTTTTTATTCAACTGTTGGAGGCCAAAAAGTACAAATCAGAGTGAGGATTTTAAGAAAAGAGTGTCTAGTGCTCATGAGACTTTTTCTGCCAAAATAAAAATTACTAGTCTTTTTCAGAAGGGAGCTTTGAACTTAGAAGAAGAGAAGGCAGGACTGCTGTTTGTTGGTCTTATTTGTGTTACTTATTAACGTTTTGGCTCAAGGAGGCATGTTTTCTAGGGCAGTACTACAGCTTGCATTGTTTAATCATGTAACTGGGACTTACGCATATGATTAAAGCTAAGCACATGCCTCAGCGTCCTGAATATGGATACAATTAAGTGCTTTCTTGAATTGAGGCCTAAGCTTCTTATTAACAACATTGCAGATGATGCAGGTTTCTTTCCTATTAGACTGAATGGAAAGACTCATCACTACAGGTTCTATTCATCAGTACTTGAAATTAATGGGAATTCTGCCTGAGTCAGTAATAAAGTATTAGTCTTTAATTCTGCAGTTACTACAGATGACTTACTATGACATTGTACCCAGTCAAAGACTATAATAACAGGTTAGAGGGTTACAAAAAAGTCTCCGGTTGAAAAATAAATCTCCAGAAGTCTTCTGGGTTTTAATTTAATGCAGATACTTGAACTTAAGAAAAATTAGAGCATTTTCCCTTTCCTGTGTGCTGGTGACAAACTCCTGTATCTTGGAGTATATTTTTTACCTTCTGTTGAGCATATTTATAGGGTAAATTTCATGGTATTAATCTCCAAGGTCAAAACAGAAGCCCAGATTTGGGACAAAATTTATACAAATTGGCTGTGGAAACAACAGTCAGTAAAGCTAGTTGCCAAGAATTTTTTATTTGATGCATACTGCAATCCTGTCTGCAATTTTAAAGAAATAAACTATATTTATATTAAAATCCTTTGGGCATCCATCCCATGAAGACTGAAATGCCACATACTCCAAGCTTAAAGAGATGAAGAAGTCAGTTTGAACTGCTCAACTTCTGCAGCTATTACCATTCTTAATTGAAAAACACTTGCCTGCTGATTTGCTAATTTTTGTGATTCACTTAATTTAGGGATAAGATGGCACTATGTTTGGAAGCTCCTTCACACCATGTTATTTCATGTAATAGATAAACTTGAACTCTTACTGGATTATTGAAGTCAACTTTGTTCCTATTGATTTCACCTGGGTATTGTACAACTGAATTTAGTGAGAGCAGATTTTTAATTATTAATACACAATGCCAGATTCACTGCTTCTTTTAATTTCTATTTCATGTAGGTTCAGGTAGTGAAAATGTGAAGCTTGTTTGGATGTATGGACTAATTTAACAAATTCCAATGGCATACTCCAACTCTAGCCTCAGAGACTGGTGCATAACGAATGATATAAATAAAGATGGAAAATTACCTTTTTAAAAAGTGAAAAGAAACCTCTAGTGCATCCCCTCTTCTGTTAAGGAGTCCACTGAAAGATGATGGAGTGGTATGTATGTGCCTTTAGCCATCCCTTTGTAGGTAAGGATGGATAACTGTTCAAAGTTCAACCCTCCGCATAGTTTTCTTCTATGCTTAAAGTTCCATGAAATCAAACCAGAAAATCAAAGAAGGAAGTTACAAAGCTTTTACAGCTGTCTGATGCCAGAGTGCAAGAACAGTTTTAAAGTTTAATGTTATCTTTGGCCCAATTACCAGTTTTAGCTAAAATCTTATGATTAAAATCAGTCTCATGTTTAAAATGGCCACCTTACTGATGTGGCAGTCTGGCTAACCCTCCAACCCCTCTCCCTCCCAAACAACAGTGAAGATCATCCTGATGGGTTTGAAATGGGATGTTCCTTTGAACATCAATCTTTCCTAATCCATAGACACCAGTTGCCATTTTTTTATGTGCATAACAAATTACAACAGCTTACAGAAAGCACAGACAACTTAGTGGATCAAGTGTTGCGCTCTGTCTTGCTTATTTTGGACCTGATTTTCCTGTTCTGTGCCTGATTTTCTTATTGAGATTAATTGCCTGGAAAATAGGTCAGACCTCATTTCTTGAAACAAATTAAACACCATTTTGAAAGTGTTGATACTTGTCTTTTACATTGCAAATAGATCTTTAAAAATTAGCCTACTTTAATATTCAAAAATATTTAATATCTCAGTCAGACTGCTTTGTTTTACAAATGTTGTATCAAAAATATGGCTTCAGTTTGGTCCTCCTGTCAATGCATTACAAAAGTCATTCTTCAGTCAGGTGATATTTTTTTCTTTTTTTTTTTTTTTTTTTTTCCAGAATTCTGGGTCCACCCAGTGAATTCAGTTCTTACTTCTGTTTCCTCCTCTACTTTTACTCCTTCACTGCTTGGTTTCAGCCTTTCCTTCCTTCTTTACTACAAATTCCTGTTTTCTGCAGCTCCTATCATGACCTCTTCTAGGCTTACTCTCTTCCTTCCCCAGATTCTTTTCTTCTACTCCACCTCCAAATATTTGCTTTTATTTCTCCATCTTCATTTTATATCTTGTAGTTTCACATCACTACCTATATTTTCTGGCTGTTTATTTATCCTTAGTAAGGACAGACAGTGTAACAAGTTACAGTGGCTCTGCTGGTGAAGGAGGAAAAGATCCTACCTTTAATTATGGGGCAATCACTGACTGTCCATTCTAAGCTCAGAGACAGCTTGGTGAAATCTTACACTTTAAAGTTGAAATATGAAGACTCAGTTGTCAGCTCTGATTAACTGAATGTTAAAGCAACCTAAAATCAAAAATAGAGAATCTTCACAACAGAGGGAAGATCAAATTTCACTGTGTGCTGGTAATTGTAAATTAACAAAAAGGAATGAAAGCTCTTGAATGGCATGGTTTAGGCAGTCCTATGACTACTTTCACTTCTCATAAGATCTAGTTTGACTCTTCACTATCCTGAATACTGTGGACTGTGCATAGAGGGGCCTTAGTATGTCCATTGTCTTCTCCAAAGCTGAGGATAGTGATAATGGTAAAACTATACTAAACTAAGGTTCTCATAGAGAAAATCCAGCCTATCCATGAGTTCCCTAGAAGGGCTCAATTAACTGAGTCCCCCTGGTTTCAGGAGTAATTTTACAGAGGCCAGTGATCTAAGAAGACACTCAGAAAAAAAAATCAATGCCGTTTCTCTGATTCACACTGAATAACAAGAAAATTAATGTGATCTTCTTGGACACTATTAAAGGGGAAAGATTATAAAATCCAGACATGAGGAATGGATAGTCTTAATTTGCAGATAAAACATTTAAAACAGTTTCAGAGAAGTCTTCCTTCCATAAAGATTGAACATAAAGACATTATTAATTTTAATTTTCTTTTCACTGGATCCATTGTCAACTAACTGGTACAAACAGAGCAAAGTACATTATGTTTATGGAAGTATCATTGCAAGATTGAGTCATAGCACCAGGCATTATGAAGCAAAACAGCAAAACCTTAGATAACAAACTGTTTCAGATCTATTTCTTGAAATGGTCTGCTATTATGGAAACAATATAGACAGCAAATATGCCATATCCAATAAATGAGAAATAGTCTGTAAATAAAGTTTTTTACTGCAATAAGGTAATATTTGAGTAATTTTGGGTGTCAATTAGTGAAGTATGCTGGATTGAAGAGCTTTGGGAGTTGAACATGGAAGAGGTTTAACATTTCAATTTTTTTAAAATTATTGTGACTTTGCATCCAAAGCATTCATGAAAAAAATAATAGGGAATGACTCTGGACATAATTAGGCTTAATCACCTCAAAAAAGACATCAAACGTTAGAAGACAGCTCACAATGATTAAGAAAGTATTTTTGTAGTTGTAAAGTTGAAATAAAAAGTTGCTAAAAATAGTTCTGAATTAGGCTTTTAAAAAGAAAGTTAAAACAATTAAAATGTCCTTAAACATACTGATAAACACCCCCCCCCAAAAAAAACCAAACCTGACACATCTCTGTAGTAAAAAAGAGATGCTAATTGCCAAAGACAATACTTTTCCTCCAGTATAATGATGATTTCAACACAAGTGACAAAGACAGGAAAACTAATTGGAAAAAGGGAATGGGAGGATATCAGCTGTAATGTAGACATTTAAATTCACCCCAGCACAGGCTAGGGCATGACTGTCTGGAAAACAGCTTTGCTAAAAAAGTACTTGGGTGCTCTGGTGAGCAAGCTGAACATAAGCCAGCAACGTGCCCTTGCAACAAGGGCCCACAGCCTCCTGGGACTCAATATGAAGTGTGTTGCCAGCAGATTGAGAGGGCATCCTTCCTCACTACTCAGCCCTGGTGATACCGCAGATGGAGTGCTGTTACAAATTGTATACCTCCCTGTACAAGGAAATGGGCATACTGGAGTGAGTCCAGTGAAGGGTCACTAAGTTGATTAAAGTATTGGAGCATCTGGCATGCCTTTGTATGAGCCCTTGAGAGGCTGAGAGCTGAGACTGTTGAACCTCAGGAAGAGAAGGCTGGGGGGATCTTATGAATGTATTCAAATACCTAAATGGGAGGGATTCATGAAGAGGGAACCAGCCTTATCTCAGGGGCACCAGTGAAAGGACAAGAGGTAATGGGCACCAACTGAAATACAGGAAATTCCATTTAAACATAAAGAAAAATTCTCTTACTTTGGGTGGTCAAACACGGGAACAAGGTGCCCTGATAGCTTGTGGGGTCTCCATCCCTGAAGGTAATTAAAGCCTAACTGGACACAGGCCTGAAAAACTGCTCTAACTGACCCTGCTTTAAGGGCATTGGACTAAGATGATCCCCAGAGGTCCCTTCCAACTCCAGCTGCTGTTCAATTCTCTGAAATGCAAGAAAGAAATTATCCAAGCAAGTGCAGACAAATTGGTTTAACCACAGTAGGCATATTTTGAAAGAAAATGTAAGCTGAGCTTTACTAGAAGTACTTGAGATATGGGACAAAATTTAACATGGGTTTACTAAAGGCAGATCAATAAACCATGCCATCTAAACTGGTGTCTTTTTAAAATCATATAATTGATTCCCTAAGAAATGGAAAAGTAGTGTACTTCAGCAAACTCACATAAAGTTATGCTACAAGGGGAATATCACATATTTAAGGGGTTATAAATCACTATATTTTCCTGGAGCTGACTGGAAAAATGGTTATTATAATTTTCATTAAAAATAAAAAAAGAAAATCTTATTTTAAAATGGTTAATTTGGCAATGCAACGACAGCACCTTCCAGCCACTTTTGTTTGGTGCTTTATGCCTTCTTCTTCTCTGCTGTTCTTCATGTGATGATTTTCCTTTTTTTTTTAATGAACCAAACATAGAGGAGAGCATGCTGTGAGTAAGGAGGGCAGCTGCTTACTCAGTTCAAGGAGAGAGAAGACCATCCTACTCTTGTTCCTTGCAAACGGCAAGGGGTTCATTGCATTTCATTATCACTGCAGGACTAGAGGAGATTTTTAAAAGTTTACAGGACTACCTGTGAAAGACATGGGGGTTAGAACACAGGCTATGTCCATTTGGTCTTCTCTAATTTATTTCTGTGATCACTTTTTCACTGTTTGCATTTCAGGTGGCATACCATAGGGCTTTTTTCCCTTTATTGTTGTTGTACCTCCAATCCTAGTACTTCTTTTTTCCCCTCTCAATCTACTTTTCTACACAGACCTACAGCTGAGTCTTTCCAGGTGTATGGCATGCCTCCTTTTTCTTTCTGTGTTTCATCTTTCCACATGTTTAAGTGCATACCTGATGATTCATCCAGGTGAAATGAGATAAAGTATCAGGTTACGTAGTAGAAAAGGTGTCATGCTGAATTTGTATGAACTTCAACACATATTTCCCCTCTGATGTATCTTTAAAGGGACTTAAAGGTAATATAGAGTCAGAATAGCTTGCTTGAAGAATGCTAATGTAGAGAATGCAGTGATATAACAAAAATATTTTTTCCTTAATTATTTGTACCCCATGCTTGTTCAGTTATGGAAACAAGCACAGCATGGCCAGGTTCTGACACTCTGTTCTTCAGGATTTAGAAGGCTCTCATATTAGAAAGCCAAGTTTTCAACTCCTTTCATGTATTCCAGTATAAAATTGCTGTTGATGAAAATTAAGCCCCTTTACACCTAAGTGCCAAGCCAGGGAATAGCACAGACTTTTAGGACCACTTTTGCTGGTTAGTTTCTCCTTAAGAAATGGAAAATCTAGAGCAGATTCAGAGAGACAAAAATGAATTAAAATGGTAAAGTCAAGCACAAATTTGACTAGATTTTTTATAACTGGTTGTAGAAGAAAGAAAGTAGACAATTGCCATTTTGGCTAACTTCTAGAATGTCTGAGATTGAATAACTAATAAAGTGTACATTTAAGTATAATTTGAAAAATTACATTTGGATTTTTATAAAATAAAAATGTATTTTACTAGGTTTGTACTACATGGTAAAAGATGTTCTAAATGGTTTGCATGGGAGCTGGAGCATTACCAGCCTCAGCAATTAAGGTGCAAAGTTAGAAGCAGGGCTAAAATTTGAGAGCAGAAAAGGATATCATGAAAGAATAAAAATAATCACAGGATTTTGAGGAAAGAGTAATTATCAACAACTTACAGAACTTAATTGCTATCTGTTTAGGAAACATAAGGCCAAAAGCAATGTAGACTGAGCTTTTCAAACCCACAGTTGTGTAAGTAATGAAGAGCGAATAAAACTTGCTATAACATTCTCCCACCCCATCTCCTTGTGCCAGTTTTTTGTAAGGAAGAAAAGAAAAAACCTCATAGGCAGTGAGGCAGAGGAGAAGATTGCACTCCAAAACAATTGTTGTTAGCTGATTTTGTAACTATGCCATGATGCATTGTCACAGCAGCAGAACAATATATATATTTTGTCTTGACTAATAGTGCCAAAATCAAGCTTTGTCTAAGAGCTGCTTTGTTGTGTGACTCTGATGTTAGATTGTAATTTTTTCCTTGCCTGTCCCCTCCTCCACCTCTCCCCACACACTTTTTGGTTTTTTTGGTTTTTTGGTAACACAGGGTTTTAATGTAGTCACTAGGAAGAAATACTTCCTTTCTGCCTTGGATTTGCTTTTTCATTGGTGAGTGCATGATGTGTTGTTCCTTCATCCCTTCCCATTCTACATCACAAATCTCTGCCTTACAAGCAGTTATGCATGCCTGAAATCTTATGCATGTACATAAACATTTCTTGAACCAACTTTAGAAAGAACTAGATGCTTGGTCTTGGTTTAGAAAGCACTGAAAGGGAGTGTTAAAACTTACTACAGTTTCTCTTGGATCCGGTGGAAAGACTGTAACTACAGACACGTTATGAAGACTGCTTGCATGCTGCTCATTGAAATGGAAGAATTAAATACAAATTAAATAAAAACCTGACCTGTAGAGATATGCAGTGTAGCTGATGGAGAAGATACACATCACTGGCTGCAAAGATGAAACACCCCCTGGACCTAAGAGGTTCTGTATATGAAATACATATTTTGGTAGTACTTTGGCTAAGCAGAGTTTACAGTTTCTGCCACTTCCTTTGCTTTTGTGTGGAGTCAAAATTAACTAACCACTGAAGCTAAGTGTAGCACTTATTAATTCAAAATAAAAGCACTAAATTATATCTAGGAATTGCATAACCACTTGCATTGACAAACAAGCAAATATAAGCTGTAAGCAACAACGAAATTAACCTGCTCATAGCAAATGTATGTGCATTTCATTTAGTTATTTAATTTCTTTCCATTGTAGTATTACACAATTTTCATTTTAGCCCTCTGTTATAGGTGGTATTTCTAATGCTGGGTCTAGTAAAGTTTTATCTATTTTCAGTACCTTATAAGCTGTATGAAAGAGTAACTCTTCAGGCCAGAATTTTGTGTCATGAATTTCTGGAATAGATTTTGGAATTCCCAACTTCTGAATGTCTGAATTTTCTACTTCAACATACTCTTTTATATAATCCATTGGACAAAAGCATAGAAGCTGCTTACGTGGAACAATGTCTTAAAAATGCATATGCTGAGTCTTCTCCTACTCCCTAATTCTTATAAAGTATAAGTTCACCTTCACTCTTTCTTAACTATTGCTGCAACACAAGCTGGTACTAGCCCATTTATGCCAGGTGTTTTTTAAACTTGTCAGACACAACTTACTTGTTTCATAAGGTTCATAATGGTTGCAAGCTAGAAAGCAGAGATGCGACTTTTCCAAAATGCAGTTCTAGCTTGCCCATTGACGAAAAATGAAGCTACCATTGCAATTCCAGTGCAGCTATTTGCAGTTCCAAACATTTTAACAATATCTTTAACATTTGACCAAAGTTTTTTGTCCCTAAGACATTACTAAATATTAAGTGATATATTGGTTCCTTCTACTCTGCTAGATCCTAGTGTGGCCATTCAGTACAAATAGGACTCTCAGAGAATAGTTTGTGCAGGCTTGAATTGTTAGTACTGAACTTTTAATTCTCTGGCGAATTTTAATAGCACTGATTTTATTTGCTTATTATTACTGTTTTTAAAAAATATGTCTAATTCACGTTCTTGCTTCTTGCTAGTGGCCAAATAAACACTTCATTGAAATACTGTTTTCAAAATCTGTGTCTCACAGAAGGTTATAATTTCAGTGTAGTACTGTCTTTAATTTAGGGCTAGATTGTGTAATTATTAGTGAAGTGTTTTAAGGTTTTCTGATGGGCTTAGATGCACAAGTTAAACCCTTGCTCTGGAATAATTCTGAACATCCTGCTGTCCCTCTCTTGAGTCAGTTATGACTGAGTTTGGGGGCAATCACTGCAGGAGGACAAAGGCAATGTGATGTGGTGTTTAAATGCATTTCAATTGCGTGTGTAGCTGCATTGCCTACAGTGTTAGCTGGACTGATGTGATGAGTCACTTCCATTTGTCTAAATATTTTGGTTTATGGAAGAAGCAGTTATGACATCCTAGAAGTCCAAGGCAGAAAAGCCTTAGGCAGTCAAATTGTTAGCAGAACACAGCTATTCTACCTGATATTCACTTAAAGGTATGCCCAAAAGAGTATGAGGCATTAACATAGCTCTTCATTTCATGGTTCCTAGGTGTTCAACATAGCCATCAGGATTGTGAGAAACTGCTGGCTGTTGGCAAGGAGAGCTAGCATCTGATGTGATACCTAATGGCAAGATCATTTCAAATGGGAAGTGGGTCAACCAGCTGCATTCAGAAGTGTTTGGTAGGGAAAATGACCATACTGAGGTTAGGAGGCTGCTTTAAATCCCTGGATGGCTGTTGGTGAAAGTATAGGAGGTAGAAATTTCAGGCAAGCAAAATACAATCCAGCCAGCCGGATGAAACTTAAACAATGAACCCTGGCAAGCCTACCCTGAAAATCTGGAAAGTCCCAAGTTTCTCCAGGTTTCCCATTTTGCTCCTGGAGCTTTGTACAGACACGGTGCTGTTCTGCATGCACTCAAGCTAAATGTGAAACAGCCCTTAAGAGTGGCCCAGTGCAATAATTTAGCAGTATGCAATGAAACTCACTAAGGATTATGCTATATTTCAGCTGAAAAATAATTGGAGTCCATACAGCATGCCAAAGCATTTCACTGCCAAGCCAGCTAAGTGTGTTGGCTGCAGTTTTATAAGGAAGAGAAACCTTGAGTCACTACCAGATGCACTGTGCTGATGCTGGTGGAGCCCAGGTATTCAGCAGAGGTGGCTGCTAAGAGAAGAGCTGTTGTGGAGGATGGCACATTCCTCTTACAGTTTCAGACAGTCTACATTTGACCTGTTCTCAGGGAGGGAAACTGCTCGTTGATGCACAAGCTTGAGGTATAGCACTGTAATCACAGCTGTCAGGAATGCAGGCCAGAGGATAAATTGAATTCAATTCATTTTAATTTTATATATGGCTATGTTTTCAAAAGGGCTTAACAGCCGATAGCTCCCACTGAGAAGAATAAAAGCTGTTGGGAGTTGAGCACTTCTGAAAATCTGGCCAGCTGTGCCTTTTCAAAAAGCATCTCTAAAGTTTTCTTCTACAATGACTGAAGGAACAAGCTCTTATCAAAAATTTGGACCTGAGAGGCAGCAAGTAGAGCAGGACCATTTTTAGGGTGCTCTGGCCTTTCTTTTGTCTGGCCATTGATTATGGCCCTATGAGGTGAAGACATACGCAGATCACTGAATGGCTCCAGAGCCCCTGAGCAGGATATTTCCAGGGATGAAGTGTCAGCTGTCCTGTGTCCATAGGTAAGTATAATGTTCAAAGCTCACATGGACAGCCTCAATGTATCCCTTCCAGCCCTATTTGAGAGTCCTGTTATTTTCACTGAGACCATACAGGGAGGATAAACTATGGGATTGATTCTTCGTCTTTAAAAATAAATGGCAGGGGGAAGGTTATGTTGTCTCTCTGCCTTAGATACCTCATAAAAAGAAAGTTATTTCCTTTAAGATACAACCTAGGGAGCACTGTCTGAAGAGCTATTCTTTGACTGTAGATTATATAGGGAGCGAGCAGCAAGTATTAACACTCCACCTGAGCCTGTAGAAATCTATGGGGTCTAATGTGAGATGCTGCCCAGCATTACTAGTCATGTTATAATTTTGTTTGTTTGCTTGTTTTCACCTCTTGCTGTGAGTATTTGATGGACAGAATTTGCTCAAAGTGAATGACTGCTTTTATAAATACTGCCCCAGGATAAATGTCTTATTATTTTCAAAATGAGTAGCTATCAGTTTGAAAATAGGGTTAAAGAAGAGAATGAAGCTATGACTAAGGCAGCTGCATCCTGTGTACATAACTCTGGTGAGGCAGAGTGGCAAAATGGTTTATTAAGCAGGAGGCAGCTACAGCAAGGAACAGGAAGCTACTAGTGGGGAGCACCTAGGGTTTGACACATTTCCTTATCTTCTCAGACTTGCACTAGGGATTGTGTCACATGTGAGGATTAGGATTTCAGGAAACATTATGCTATCCAGAAACACATGCTATCTACTGCAATAGCAATATCAAAAAATGTAGCCTATGTATTGTAAAGCTTCTTACTCCTTGCTCTTCTTCTGTCTGTGATTATGCATCTTCTCTCAGATCTGCTGAGAATCTACTGCTGTAGATAACTCATCTAAAGAGAATCCAGATTTAAAAAAAGTACTTCAATAGTTATGCTTTTGAGTCTTGAACACCGTGAGTATGTTTGTAGCAAGAAGATACCACATTTAAAATGCAGTCTTCTGTGTGGATTTGCCTTATCGATGGTTCCTGAGAGTGGGATTTATATTGCCCTTTGCTTTTAGTGAGTAGTGTAAGGAATATTCGTTGCCCCTCCCAGCTACTGTACTCCACTTCCTTTGTTCTGTTTTGTTTGAGGCTGGAGCCTGGTGCTGAAAAGCCTTCTGATGGCGAAATAGTAATGAACAGTCAAACGGTGCACCACCACAGTAGCAGGAAAGCGATACTTCACTGAAGAAAGAAAACCCATAAACCTGGTTGTTTGGTTGCTGGTTTTTGTTTTCTTTTGACTAGAATTTGCGTTTTGTTTATTATATTTTATCATACGCTGACCTTTAGCAGAAACAGGCACAACAGGTGCTAGCTAACACTTCTAGGATGAAAGGGTTTTTTTTGTATTTTGCAAAAAAAAATTCTGCTTGCATTTTGGCCCATTAGTGAACAAATAAAGAACATTTTACAAAGAGGTAAATCAGACCAGCTGGAACTTACAGCAAAATGCAATGATAACAGCAAGGCCACTTAGCTTCACAATGGCTGGATAAGACCTCTATTTAACTCCTTTCTGTTCTGCCTTATCTTGCATTCTCATCTGCATAGAAAGTCTCCCCAGATATGATACTCCATAAGCATGTTCAAAACAGCGCAATCATCCTAACATCAGAGCAGGCTATCCTTTCTTTGCTTTCTTGAACTCATGTAGTTTTTCTATGGAGTCCAAGTGATAGTCATTAGAAATATCGGATAAACCAGTGAAAAGACAGGGAAGCATGGTGGTGTTTTTTTCTAAATGATGAAGTGATTTGCATATGAAAAAGGTTGGACAATTCTGGCCTGAGGATTACTCCTCAGCTTTCTTTAAATATAAATGATGCATTTCAGAATATTGTTTAGCTGGATAAGGGTAGAAAACTGTAGTTTGGCAAGATTTGTCAATGAAAGTTTCTGGAATTCTTTTTTTTTCCCTGAAAATATATAAGCTAGATTTTTGAAAAAACAGCACAATAAGACTTTTTTCTCTACAAGGAACTGTGATAACCCTATGAAAAGTTTGGTATGATCCACAGCCTAATGCCAGGCATTACATCTTTGCAAAACCTAAACACGGCCTAAGGATTGTGTATGCCTTCAGAAGAAGTATAGGCATGATCAGGAGATAACATAGTCTGATGCTTTGGTAAAGGGAAATGATGATGTCTAAATGCGGGGGGGGGGGAAGTAATAATGCCATTCCAGGCATCCATTGCACAATGGTTTCTTTGTCACAACATGACAGTATTATCTAAGGCAGATTCTGGGGAAAGAAAAGATTAAGTGGGAAAAGAACTGTAGCAACCACTTACCGCCTGTAATAAACCAGTAGCTAGTAAAGATAGTTGTAATCTGAAATTGTTCAAGTTCCAGGATTTATGTTTTTTTTTTTTTTTTTTTAAATTTACCTTTACTTACTGGATTGTTGCTATTGTTGTTCACCTGGCAAAACTGGCATACCTGGATAGGTAGGTATATCACTTCCCTGCTTCTGGCCCTCCTCTGCTTTTCCTAAGATACTATCTTACAAACAAACATCTTATACGCTAAGGTGCATATCCACAACTAAAAAAATCTGCCTATGTTAGTTGTAGCAAATCTTTTAAAGCAACAAGTTGATAAAGTTGGACCAAATAATTCTGAGGTTTTTTAGCTTAAATTAAATGGTAGGCTAAACATTCCTTAGGCCCATACCTGAGGTTTTTAATTTTAGTAGCAACATTAACTGGTCTGAAATGATCAGAGACAAAAAAGTGGGAAATTTTTCAGTTTTCTTGAAGTTAAATTTATAAAAAACATCAGAAAGAACTTGTATAGAAGCATTGCATATGATTTAATGAATAAGACCACTGAGGTGAGTTAACAAATGATTCCTTTAAGGTGGATTTTGAAAGCAGTCAGATTACTGAAAAGTAGTGGAGGAAAATGGATTGTTCAGCACAGAAAACAGTATCTTGGGAGACAGAAAGAGCAGGATTAAAAAAGAAATGCCATAAATCAAGCCTCAGCTAAGTTTTGCAAAGGAAATTAAAAAAAAAAAAAAAAACCACAACAAAAAAAACCCCCAAAGCAATTGTAGGGGCACATACACAGAGAAGAAAAAGAAATGAAGAATTGCGGTCACTGTTCAGTAGGGCTGGTATTAAAGAAAATCTAGTTATGGTATTAAAATTAGTCACAGAGTCATAGGATAATATAGGTTAGACAGCATCTCTGTAAATCTTCCAGTCCACTGCACTGCTCAAAGCAAGACCAAATTTAGAACCGTTCGCTTAAGGCTTTGTTCAGTCAAGTGTGGAGTTTTCCAGCCTTTCTGAGGAATCTGCTGTAATGTTTGACTGACCTCATTGTGAAGGGCCTTTCTCAGATCTCTGATCTCTGATTGGAATTTCCCTTGTTGCAACTTGTGGCTGTTGCTTCTCAGTTTACCACTCTGCATCTCCAAGAAGATTCTGGCTCTGTCTTCCCTATACCCTCCTTCTAGGCAGTTTTCTAGAGCAATAGCATCTTTAGATTCTGCTTCTTAAGATTGACCAAGTCCATTTCTTTCAGCCTTTCCCTCTATGTAAGAGCTATATCCACATAACTGTCTTGATGGCTTTATGCTCAACTTGTCCCAGTATATAAATGTCGTTCTTGTACTAAGGAGTCCAAAACCAGACATAGGTCTTTAGATGCAGTCTCAGAAGAGCTAAACAGAGTGGGAGAATTGGTTTCCTTGACCTGCTGGCTATTCTTTTGCTAATACATCCTGCTGTGTGGTTGGCCTTCTTTGCAGGAAGTGTGCGCTGCTGAGTTGTTCTCAAACCGTTCTCCAGGAGGAAAACCAGATCTTTTTTGGCAAAACTGCTTTCTACCATTTGGACCACAGGCTGTACCATTGCATTCCATCCAAGTGCAGGATTTTGATTTTTCATTTGCAGAAGTTAATGAGTTTCGTTTCAATTCATTACTCCAGTCTGCTGAGGTCTTCCTGAATAGCCCTGTTCAGGGTGTGAATCACTTTATCCAAGTTGTTATAATCTGCAAACTTGTGAAGAGTCCCAACATCCAGGCTGTTAATGAATGCATTAAACTGTATTTTTCTGAATATCAGCCTTTCAAGGCCACTGCTGCCAGTTAGACTTTGTACTACTGAGCCCAACCCTTTGAGCCACCATTTCAACCCATTTTTCATCCACCTTATTGTTTGCTTCCTGAGTCCCTATCTGCCCAGTTTGACTATAGAGATACTGTGGGATATATAGAGAGATTCTGTGATGGTTTGCCTTGGTTGTGAAAAAAATGAATTGGGAGCAAACACAGGATGGCTGCAAATGGAAGAAAGTCTACAGCTGAGGAGGAAGCTAAACCCAAAGACCTTTATAACATGATCCCTAATCACAAATCCCATAACAAGTAGTTGTAAATAATTAAGTATACAGAGGTTAAAAGAGAAAAGGAATAAAATAATTCATTAACTTACCATAAATAGATTATGCCTGACTTATATGATATCTGATATTGAAAACAGAACATTTAGAAACAGACAAAGTTTGAGAGGAATCACGTACCTGAATTTGATATGATGCTGTGCGGAAATTACAATACTGAACAGCTCTAGAGAAACAGAGAGATTGTAACATGTGTAAGTATATTATAAGTTTTATCAAATGGAAGTTACTGGTGGAGTTCCAGATAGAGAATTGCTGGTGGAGTTCCTAATGGAGGTTACTGGTAGAATTTTACATTCATTATGAGAAAAAAAGATGTCTTTCTTTAGAAAACTGTCAGAACTATTGAAGGAGACTTTGTATGGATGACTAGGGCTCAGATCACTAGGGCTTACAAGCACACTTTCCTGTTGCCTTTTACCTCTATTTTTACAAGTATACACAGGTAGAGCAAGTTCACATTGCTGTCATTTTCATATTTTTCTCCTGGCACAAGTCCAGTTGGATACAAAGCACTGGAAAACCTGGTCCCACAGGAGGAAACAAGTTTAAGAGGTATGTAAATGGGGTTGTGAAAATATTTAAGTAAGCTTTTACCCAGGATAATCTCCATGAGAGAAAATACATTTTAAGTCATATCTAATTGGTACTTAAAGGTGCAGAAGTGGTCTGGCTGAAAACATAGAAAAATAAAAGATCATAGGTGAGACAGGTGCTTATGGAGAAGAGGGTAGACTATACCAATATAGAAAATCTCAAATTTCTAACTATGCAGAGCTTAACTGTTTGTGTTAAGATTTTTTTTTTTTTTTCCTGGAAACAGAGCTCTATCACAAACTTGCAGAATTTTCACTAGATCATCCAGTCTTGAATTAAGGTGTAAGGAGGTGGACTGAGGCATGGGACTAGGGATCATGTCAGAACTGGTGAGATGCCTTCTGTGAGGTTCAGCTTAACAGAAGCAAGGATGTCGTGCTCTGAAATGTGTCATATATATCTGAGTGAGAGATATGTGCTGATATTGTTCATTGTACAGGACTGTGGTTGACACAATTAAAAGGTCTTGCATCTGAAGCAAAACAGTTGCAACACAGACCAGCAGGAAAAAATAGTTGACTCTATAATAATATAGAATGCAACACAGTTAGGAAACATGGTATACATTTTTATTCTTTGATAACATACAGGAAACTTCAAAACAGGCAGAAATACATTTACCACTTGAGGGAAGTACTGTACCAGCAAATGAGATAAGGAAGATCCTACTTTAAGGAACTGGCATACCACAATATTGCTGTGGTTTTCACAATGGGACTAATAACATGATTGAAAGTTGCTCGAAAGTTCTTCAGCCAATTAGCATTATCTTTTCATTATTAAATCAGCAATAGCTTGTAGGTTTAATTACCCCATTTTCATTTCTAAGGCTAGTACTTCATACTGACAGACGGCAATGCATACAGTAAGTTTTATGTGGTGAGGAAGAAAATGTTTTATAGGGACTGTAAAAAGCTCTTATGGAATGGAGAGGTATTCCTTAATTGGGTTGTATATCACCAGGATCTTAATACGTTTGATTAAGGGCTTGATTATCCCCTTCCCTTCTCCAGAGCCCTTACTGAAGTCAAAGGGAGAGCTACAAATGGAAAGCTTGCAAGACAAGGTCCTGGCATGAGAGAGCATTAAGTAAAGCTTTATCCTAGAAAGCAGACACATAGTATCTGTATTTATCACAGTATTAAAATTAGATATTCATAAAGAGTTTTCAGGGTATTAAGAGCATCATTATGTCCATTATTAGAAATTACTAGCTTTACCTTAATTGTTCAGTAAGAATTACTTTGTAGCCAAAGTCCATCAAAGTGAGGGTATTGTTTCATTTCACCTGACTCTGAGTCACGTTGTTAGAGATTGTGATTGTACAGCTGCTATAACTGTTACAGATTTTCATCAGAAATAGCTTATGAACAAAGAGTGTTAAAACCTGAAGATTTTCAGAAGGCTCTTGCATGTGCATGATTTTACCACCAGAACTAATCTTGCTAACTAGGGACTAGTCACAGCAGCAAAATTAACCAGATATAGAAGTAATTAGATCTGTGAGTCTTAAGGATTGTTTCAAGACTTGAGAGCTTCATGTAATTTACTGAGCCAGTTTATTTTTGAAGAGGAAAATGGCAAAATCAATATGTATTTGATTTCAAATGTATTGATTTCAGATTTCACCTTAAAAGTTAGTTAAGTAAGCTTTTTACTCAATGGCCTTCCTTTATAGGGCTGTTTCTGAGAATGTGGAATTTTTCAGAAGTAAAAGGGAAGGAGTAGTTCTTATTAGTATTTTATGTCTAAATTTTAAAAGATTTTATGGGAAGAATGTGTTGGCAGTGAATTATCTTGGAGTTAAAGTGCATAATTACCTTTTTCTGTACATGAACATTAATGAACAAGTTTCTAAAGATCAGATTCCATTTAGATCATACAAGTGAAAACTAAAAAGAAGCCAAGTAATGCCTAATGTCATAATGAGTCTTGTTTTCCAGTTCTGCACTGAAATCTCCATTAGATGATCCTACTGTTGGAAAGGTTAGGCAATATTAACGCAAGATAATTTTGTAGCAGTGACAGTCTCTCACTGAATTGCTGCACAATCCGTGCTTAAAAACTATGTCAAGGACCCAGAAATTTAAAGGAATCTCAGTTTATACAGTATTCTAAGGCTGAATAATTAAATGCATATTTAGTATTTAGAAAAGCTGAATATATGACTTCACAAAGTATAAAACCATAACTAATGTATATTTACTTTTTTCTGGAACACCTACTGCATCTTTTTTTTTTTTATCTCAATGCAAAATAAATGCTATATCTTTATGGGCTCATAGTAAATTGGCTTGCATATTTATATGTTGCAAATGTTTATTTTGTCTCAGTAACACTACAAGGTAAAATTGGAACATCTTCCTCATATATTTAGTTAAATACTTCAGACTTTAGGTAGACATATGGTGAAGATTGCGAGATAGATAGGTGATTTTTTTCTTATATAAAAATTTGGCAAAAGGTCCTAAATTATTTGCCTTATCACTGCAAGTTAACTGAATATTTTGGCTTGGAAAGGGTTTTATGACTGAATTCACAAAAATGCCGTTGCTGCTTACCTAAGTTCTTACATGCCAGTTAGCCGAGAAGATAACTACCAGTTTATCAACAAAAACTACCATATTTATTAACACAGCATTAGTATTAAGTCACCATAGGTTGGGGTTTTTTTCAGATATTCCTGCCAAGACCATGAATGAAATTGGGTACCATGTTAGTATTCAGGTTCAACTCACCTATTTTACATCATGGAATTACTTCATATGGAAAAGGGAGTATTATTGCCTCCCACTGACTACAGTACAACCTCTGAGTATTAGGAGACATAGCTTTACATGTGTAAATCGAGCAAAGATTATCCTGAGGAAAATAATGTTCTACAGTACAGATCCTGGCAGTACTTTTGAGTAGTGTGGCACAAATAAGTGGAGGTGAACATAGCTTTAAATGTTTAAAGTGCCAAAACACCCAAATTGATATGGCTCTTTTATTTGAATGGTATTCTGCTGATTTGTTGGTTTTTCTTTTCTTGTGCATTTAAATAAGATAAAGGGTTTGCTTTTGCGGTGGAGGACATGAACAGAGATACCAAAGGAGTCTGTGTACAGAAATGTGTTTCTCTCTCTGAAGGCTGAACAGTTTTTTTGTTGAAGTGAACTAAAAACTGATATTCTCTAACAACAACATGAAGAGTATGAAGTATAGCTGATTTTTACCACTATCCATTATGGGTAATTTTTGCCATGTCCGCAAGCTGAAGATAGCAAGTTTCTGATAAGCAGGCAGGCATGTGTAGGTTGCAGTTGGGGCTGCTCCATCTTAAGAGGCTTCTCAGATGGGCCCATCTTCTTAAAAATAAAGCTTCTGTCTTTTTCCCATGTGCTGTGCTGGCTTTCAGTTTACCTATTATGAGTATATGGGGAGGTGTAAGCAGTGGTGTTCTTCCCTGTGTTATCTGAGGCAGAGAACAAAGGCTGATTTCCTTCCAGTTGCACATAATTCTTTTTTTTTGACTACCAAAGTCTGTTCATCTTGGCGAGTCTGAAGCTGTACATGAGCTTGTAGTCTCTGGTGGTGAACTGTAATAGGGTTTATGGAGCTGCTCCATGACTCTGCTGCTAAGATTTGGCTAACACGTCTCCTTAGTCAGATTTTTCTTAGAAAGAGGTAATTATTTTCTCTGTGTTATTCTACAGCTAGAATAACCAGCTGGTAAAAAGAAATAAAATAGTTTTTCTTGTATGGAATGGTGGGGAAAACTCATGTAACATGGCAAGCGATCATTGTACTTATGGGAAGGTGTTAAGACCTTTCTAAATTTTAATGAATGACTGTTACTTGTATTTTGGGCTGGAAGAGAAGGGTAAACTTGTGGAAAATTTGAGGTACTGGGGGCTGGAAAGAAGACCATCTAGCTAAAATGCTGCTGCTAAACCAGTGATCTGTAGGAGATGGTACGGTGCTGTTTGAATCTGTGGAGCTACATAGGTGTTCCCATGTTCTCCATGAACAGTGAACACGGGAATTTCACTAAGCAATATTACTGGCAAACCTGCTTCAGCCTTGCTTGGTGAATTTGTACCTGCTAATATGTTTCTGTCTGTTTGGAGAGATGCCCGAAAATAACGTTTTAGATTTGTTTGTGATTTAATGTATAGGGACTTGGGGAGGCTATAGCCACAGGAATCATAAAACTTAGAATGAGAAGTGGAGTGTATGTAATAATTGTAGCAGAAGCAAGAACAACATGAATTTGGCTTATAGCTAGGGGTGATGATAGGAAGATTGAAAGACAAGGTATAAACGAGCCAAAAAAATGACATATCTGTAGTCAGGTGCAACTTCAAGATGTCATTTTCAGAAACAGCAGTGTGTTTTCATACAGCTCTAATTTACTTGTGTTATTGTGAATTAACAGTAGAGAAATGGTGATGAAAATAGGAGGAATTCCACTCATTACTTAATCTGCCTTTTACTTTCTATAAATCTCTATAGGAAGGAAGTTTTCATTTAACATTGATGGATACACTTCTTTTTAATCTCCTCAAGGTCCATGGATGATTTCAATGAGTTAAGCCTCAGGTGACAAGTATTCAAGGCTTTTTTTTGTACAATATCATGCCTGGTAGCTGGAGTACACTTATTTGTTTTAGAAGGAATATAGAATGAAATATAAATGTGAGAGGCAGAGCTCAGATCTAGGAAAAGTATGACCTGTCCATTGTAATGAAAGTCATAACAAATTGTCTAGTGTCAAATTGCAACTACAGAAATAATTTTAATACCCCAAAGTTCTTTCATGCAAAGTGTAATCCATCATAGAAATGGCTACTAATAAGCTTTCAGCTGTATTTTCGTTAATAGGTAAGGGGAAGATAAAGTGGCAGTTATTTGCACAACCTTGATTGTCTTGTGTGTAGGAACAGTGTTATTCACATTGCCTTCTGCAAACAGCAAGAACAGAACTCCCACCTTTCTGGAAACCCTCTGCTGGCCTGCTATTTGACCTTTTCTTGTTGGAAATACATATCAGATAGCAGGCCAATCATGCCTGCCAACAGCATTAGGCACCCTGTCTCTCACTAGTAGGAGATGCAAGCAAAATCACTTACTATGCTACAGCATGAAAGCTGTGACTGGAGAAACTGAATATAAAAACATTCCCCCATCATTTAAATACCTCTGTACTCTGCATGAAAAGCCTGATTTAAAAAGAGCCTTGCTATCATATCTAAAGAGTATTGGGATGCCTTTAGAAATATATGCTTGTGCATATGTGCTCATGTGTCAGCATGTTTGTGCATGTGTGTCTGTTCGTAGGAGGAGGATATGCACTTCTAAGATGGTTCTTGCCTAAGAAGAAGAGTTGGCAGACAATCCTCTTGTTTTAAAATAATTTATTTTGTTGAGGTTAAGACCATGCCTGCTGTTGCAGCAGGCCTACATGTGTTGATCTGAATCTAGATGCTGTCTCCAGATCCCTGCTTCTGGCAAATGGAGTTTGTATTTTACACATATTCAGGCACATACTTATGTTTCTGCTTAAGCATTTTGTGCATGCTATTAGCCTCACTGTGCTTGTCAGAACTGTGATCATTTCACCACAAAGTTCTCCACTGAACATAAACTCCAGTAGTAATGAAGGTTAGAATTATGTGAAGAATATACTGGCTTTCCTGAAATTGCAGGTTCCCATCATCACAGATAATATATGTGCATGCAAACGGTAATTGTCCCATTAATTGTAATTGTCCCAGCCTGTTCCTGAGTGATATAAGCCACCATTTTTGAACAAGACCTTGATCTCTGTTAAACTAGTTTAAATCTGGAGTAATTCAAAATGTTTAATTGAAAATCCTTCTAATTTACATATGTGGAACTGAAATAAAAATAAAAATCTGACCCACTGCATATGTTGCAGTACAAGAAAAGAAAGCAAACTGAACACAACAAAATTGTCAGTGAATAATGAAGATTTCTGTCACATATGATTTTACACTTTATGTCTCACATTCTTCAGTTTTCCTGTTCCTGTTTCTTCATAAAAAAGTCAAAACCATATAAAAAACGCCCATGATTCTAAATTTCCAGAATTATTTATACATGTGAGAATGAAGACTTTAAATTTTGATCTCTTGTTTGTAAAATATTTTAATAGCTTGAATTAAACATTTTTTACTTCTTAATTAAACTGATACTATCCATATTAACTCTTTCACTGATAAAAATCTAGTCAAGTTAGGAAGTTATGCAGTTACCAATCCAAAGCTCCACAAAAGATGTTCCCATTTCACATGGTGTTTTAATGATACATTTTATATTTGGGTCCAATTAGCAGGCATTTGCCAAATACAGACATGTCAGTAGTCTTCACTAAACAGGGACAAGATTGTCATATATAATCCTGGAAAATTAGAAAATGATGTCACTTTAATAATTGTTTCTTAATGCATTAAATTAAGGCAGAAGGAGAGTATGAGATTGAAATACTTCACTTTTAACCAGACTTTTTGTATTACTTAAGCAGAGGAATATCAGATTGCTAACCATTCCCTAAACCAGCTTTCTGAAGCATATTCTCTCAGAAAGATAATATATATATATACATTTCTGTATAAGAAGAAACACCTCTTACCCCTGTCTATCAGTTTCTCACCTCTTCCCCAGTGTGTGGTGCTGCTGTGGATACTGCTCCTGTGCTCAAGCACTCTGTGTGTTTCTTTGCCTAATGCAAATATTTCTGCATAGGTGTTAAACAGCTCAAGTCTGACTTGTGCCCTAGTGCTCAGCTTTTACATAGTTCTGTATGGAAGAAATAGAAACAAATCTAGTACAATTTAGAAGTGTAATGATTAGGCAGATTGATGAGCAACTAGCTGATACTGTGAAAAGAGACTTACTATTACAATTAACATTTTGCTGACTCTACAACCTTTCCTATGTCAACCATTAGGCATAGGGTACATTTCTTTATTAATACAAGTGTTATCAAACTATTAAGCATGGACTGAAGATTTGTTTCAGATGAGGTATGATATCATAGTTCACAGTGCTCTTTCCAAAAGGTCATGTAATGTATCAATTACTGTGATGTGTATGAGATCTGCAGCAGAGGTTCTTCAGAGGGTTAATTGTTACTTTAGGCTACAGATTCTGCTAACTATGAAAACATAAAAAAAAAAAAAAAAAAGGAGATGCTTTCAGATGAGTACTATTATTCTGTGGCTATCTGTCTATATAATGGCCAAATGGTGAACAGAGACTAGGCAAAGCATGGATCCTCCTGTATGTGGGGAATCCAGTAGAAGTCCAAATCCCACAGACAGTACCAGAACAGGATCTGATACCAAGTATGCAAGAGAATGAAAGCACCAGACAGATGAATTGCTGTGTCTTTCTGCTTTTCTGGATTGTAACACATGGGGAGGAATATGACTGTGACACAGCTGAGTTTTCTGCATATCTGTTTATGGAGTAGCATGATGTGTCCCTGCAGGTAAAGGATTTCTCCCAGAGATAGTGAGTTGCATCAGGGATTGTCATTGAACATAACTTTATCTTGGGTGAGCTTCTGAATACTCAGGACTCTCTGAGTTCAATTAGAACTTGCATTAACAGACTGAGAGTGCTGAATTATTAAATAGTGCATGTTACATGGAACGGCTACCAATTTAAATCAACTGAAGTTAAATACAGAAGTTCCAGTTATCTCAAAACAGTGTTATAGCTCAGAATTTAAATGTAATGACTGGACTGCTATATTCAAGAGCACAATTCAATTAATTTCAGCTATAGTGGGGTCTTTGCAGAACCATTTTTAATATGACATAGAGTTTTGAATCCACAGAACTTAAAGATCAGTTTTATCATTGTGTGTTGCCGCTCTCTGTAATTACAAGAATTTGGCAAGATGTTTCTTCTTCATGTAGTTATAGTAAAACCATAATACTTGGTCTTCCGGTACCATGAGGTAGACTTTTTGCTGGTTTTCTCTCAAGTTTCTGTATACAAATAAGGACATATATTGTGGTGGTGCAGAGACTACTTTTCTATTCTGATAAAAACTGAAAGGTATTTTCTGAGAAAATATGTCTGTATTTGCAAATGCTCAATTTTTGTGCAGTATGCTGCCACCGTACATGCACAAGTTTGGGAGAATGACTTTGCAAGTTTTCCTTCTCTTCATCTTACTCATTCTCTGCTTACCAAAGAGTCTCTTCAAGGCAAACAGGCATCAGGAAGCAACTGACACATCTGAATAGCATTCTGTAATATCTCACTGTTTTTCTATACAGATATAAACATCAAAATTAATATAGCTCAGGGCCATACTACCTCTACATTTGGGAGACCTAGTCAAGGGCAAGATGGTTTTTCACAAAGCTACAAGGTATCAAAAGGACATAGTGCTGTACCACTGAGTTTTGGCCTGGGGGTCAGGCAGGAACCACCTCGAATGCAGTGGTCCTCACAGTTCCTCGTTCTGTTTTGAAGGGATTATTTCAGCAGCAGCTGCTGAAACGCATGGAGTATGTGGAATGTAGTACGCCTTGCATGCAAGAAAGCATAGGCTGCAGGTCTGTCAAGCCTTTTTTTGCAGGCCCAAGTGAGCTGAAGTAGGTTTTTTTGTGTCTTCAATCCCAGCAAGTATATGCTATGTAGAATCTTACCATTACCAGTAGGAGTCATTTGACATGACAACACACAAGATGCATGATAAGCATTAACAGCAGGGTATTCACACACCATGAAACACCAGAAATCCCCCTGTGACATATTTCTTCTATAGTTATATAGACACCTGTTGGTACTGTGTTGGAAGAAAATTGAGAGCAGAGCTGTTAAAAAATTTGTAGAGTTAAACCCCTCTCCAGTGGAAAATATTGTTTAATGAAGCTATTTTTTTAAAAAAAAAATGTTTTGATTTTAATGAAATATCTTAGTTTAACTTTTATAGAGTGAGGAGTTTCCAACTTCTGTTGTTAAATGACTTTTTCTTTCAAAATGCATTTTATGTTAGAGGGTTTTTAAAAATAGAATAAATCAAAACAAAATATTTTAACTTGTTGACGTAAAACATTTGGTTCACAGTAATTAAAAACACTTTTGAAAACAAACACTTTAACTTTTCATCCTAATTTGGGACATATATCCCTCCTTTTTTTTTTCTTTTTCTGAAATGCTGTAAACCTTTCGTTGGAGGAAAAAAAAATCACTTATCACCCTTTTTAGATTGTTTAAGTGCCTATGAAACCTAGTTTTTCACAGCCACCTGTTCAGAACAGATCTTTTGACTCCTTTTTTAGATTGAGATTCACTCGCTGGTCCCTCTTTGTTATTCCTATCCTTATGAGCTCACCCAGGTTGCAGGAGAAGAAAAGGAATAGTTTTGCTACCATCATTAAGATTAATTTTAACAGACATTTTGGAAACAAACATAATATTTTACAGAAATCTATGCCAAAATACAATCCCTATCAATGAGAGATTCCAGTCTTGGATGAATGTTTGAAGACAGCATGTGAACAACAGGGACATGTAGAGAGGAGCAGTAAGAAAACAATAGGAGTAGAATGCCTGTGTGTTGTAGTCGAACCAGTGACTGTGATTCTGCAATTCTGCAAATAGTGTAGGAAGTCTCATCAAAAGAGGGAGCAAAGATGGCAAAGACACATTTGCAAAGAGAGGAAGAGGCTAATGTCTCCAAATGAAGCAAGATTTGATAAGGAGGATTGAGGTGTGTGCTGGAGGTTCTTTAAACTGAGGCCACATAACATATGTGGGGAAATGGGACCAGAAGAAGAATGCTAAGAAAGGAATGATGTAGACAAAGTCATTGGTAGGTTTTCTGGGAGGCGTCACTGCATAGATGCCTGCTTCTCACTCCAGAGAAATCTTCTGGTGGAAGGCAGGGCAGAAGAAATATCTGTCTTGCTAAAGAATAAGGCAAGAATGGAAAAATATGCACTCCAGAAGTTCTGTGACAAAGGAGCTTTATGGTGTTTGTGTTATTTCTAGAGTAGCAGAAATCCACAGGGCTAGAAATTACAACAGAGCTTCTATTGTAATTGCAGGGGAAACATCCCACCCACTCACTGTCCTTAGAGAACATTCTGGATTCAAAGGCTGGCAAGCCATACTGAATAGCAACTCTGAATAACTTGTTTTACATGATGAGTAGCCACCTGGCATCCCTGGAGGTACTGACAATAGGATAGTTCAGCAAAAGGAAAAGGGTTAGATGTAGGTGGTGTTCACGTAATTTTTCTGAAGAGCATCTACCTTAGACATGTCATATTCCATGTTTTGGGATAGCAGAAGGAAAGTGGGAGCTAAATTCCTTGTTGGGCCTCTGAAGGCCTTGAATTGCAATGTTGGAAATTTGGTCTTGGAAATTTGAGTTCACTGAGCTCACTAGTCTCCTTTGAACCTGTCAGTGTTGTATCGTTTCCAGACCTTTGTAAATCAGATTTCAGGGTTCAGTTGACCAACCACGCAGAGGCCATGCCTGGCAGGTTTAGCACAGTGTTAGTTTTCACCTTCAGTAAAATACAGAACAAATAGTTCATTTATTGAGCAAACAAGCAAACTATTTTGTTTTGGCCGTTTCTCCTGCTGCCTGATGAAGCTCATCTGTGGTGAAATAAATATTAGACATAAATCCCAATAGAAGAAAACACATATTTTCTTAATAATCCTGCACATTTAGTCAAATTATTTAAAAGGTTCCAGATGTTTAATCTGTTGTTAATTTTTTCATTCTTATTTGGTCTTAAATGAAATTGCTTTATTTCGGAAGGAATGATTCCATCTTATTATTCACAGGTATATATAGGCTTAGTTCTGTTACAATCCTATGGGTTCAGTTAGGCATTTCTACAAATATGAGAAAAATGGCATTGATGCATTTAAGCAATAGGTGATACAATTACAATACTTCCATCAGTTTGCAGTTGGTGAATTTTGCACAGTGCCAATCCCATGAGCTATGTAAACTGGTAGTAGCACAATTTCACAAAAGAGGAGAGCAAGAGTGCATTTAATATATATCTCCTCAGGACTTCAGGGAGCTTGAATTAATTGTAGTAGTAGATTCAGCTTTATTTATGCGATGTAGCTTGTGCAAGGATACTGCATTATCTTGCATAAAAGGACTAGGGAACAAACTCCAAATGTCAGAAACAATACATTTCCAACATGAAGCCACAGCCCACTAATTAAACTCACTGACTTGCATGTGTGTGTGTGTTTAGTTTGTAGGGTTTGATGGGAAGGCTTCATGCTGATTCATCTCCTTCAGCATGTCTGTCCTACAGTTCCTGAGGAGTCATGGACTAGTAAAAAAAACATGGGATGAAGGGAGAATTCAGCTCCCTCAGAAGAAGAAGGAGGGGAAGCTTACTCGGCAAACACAACTCCTAAAGCAGGAGCTGCTGTCTGAGACATCAGACATTTCCTTTATTCCCTCAGCCAATGCCAGATAACAAAGTCTTATGAGCTTGCTGATTTGGATAGACTGTAGCTTTGGCTGATATTACTAGGCCTGAACCTCTGGGTAGTCATGGTTGTGTTTAGGACAAGGAGCTTTGAGGCCCCTGAGCAATCATTTCATTAGACTGTTGTCTAGGTCGCAAGTCTTTGTAGTCTTAGAACTTCTGAGGTTTGGCCTGATATCAAGTGACAGGATGCCTTAGATCATTGATGCACAATTTTGGCTTATTGGAAGGCATATTTGATTGCCTGTAAGGTCTACAGGTCAGCTTTCTCTGTCTATGTCAAGGTCACAAGTTATATTTCAGCTGGGTCAGGAAGTCACACTTCCCAGTTGGAGGTCAAGGGACAGACAGGCCACTGTTGGGTTTGTTACTTATGTCATATGAAGGTATGCTGGGAACATGTGGGTTAGCAGCTCTGTTGGGTTGCCCTGCTATGGGCAAGTGAAACCAGCTTTATGAGGTGCTGGCTCAGCCAGTCTCTTTAGCTCCTTGGCTTTTTGTCAAGACGCTGGCTGCTGTGAAGTCATTGGTTTGGTATATACAAATTTCCTAGTTATATTCTAGGTATAGATTTCTGTGAGGTAATCATCATATGATAAATACCCTCTTTCATTTAATAAGGAACATGTCTTCAGTGGCCAGTGTCCCTCTGAACTGGTGCTAAGATTATTGTATTTGCTAACATGAATTAGTGTGTGGACACAAGATGAGACAATAACTTATTTATGTGTGATTGTACCTCTACTCACAACCTACCAGTAACCAGCAGCAGCAACCTCAATTTTTAATTTCTCCTACTGGTAATTCGAGGAAAATACATGAGATTTATCAACATTTGGTATTTTTCTGAAGAACAAGAAAAAGCAATAAAAGAAGTTCTCGGTAGTTTAAATGAGTTTAAGACCACAAAGGTCATAGGCATGGCAGAAGAAAAAGCAAGCAGGAATTAAGCTTAGAATGGAACCCATGAAAACATCTAGTTCCCCCAGTGTGCTCCAAACCAGGACCAGTTATACGCAGTGTCATGTTTGCCAGATTTCTTTAACCTGTTCTTAAAAATCTTCAGTAATGAAGATGCCACAGCTTCCTTAGGGAACTTGTCTCAGGCCTTACCTATGCCTGTTTGAAGAATCGAATAGTTTACCATTACAAGAATTTTCTTCATGTCCAATGTAAGTCTTTCTGGTAGTCATTTAAGCCCCTGCTTACTTTTTACCCATATCAGCAATAGGCATGAAGACTGTTCATCTATTTCCTTCACATAAATGTCTTTTAAAACACTTTTTTGCTTTAATTTTGATGTAATCTGATTTCCTCTATTACCCAAGCTATAGAATTTCTCTAAATAAATCCTGCAACAAATCCATAACAACTGATTGAACTAAAACAAATAGAAAATTATAGAAAAGCATATGGCCTTGATTTCAAATCTGCAAATAATGGAGAATTCCTGCGTATTTCTAGATTCCAGAGATCTTTTTTCCTCCCTTCCCTTGTCTCTGCAGGTGTACCAGTGAACAAGGCCTGTTCTACCAAGGGTGAAAACCAAACATGCCCTTTGCCTTTTGAAGGAGGCCAGTCCTGTAGAATGAAACACAATTGTGAGGTCTCTACACAAGTCTTCTCTCTGCCCCTGTACTACCTTTCCTCTCATGATTGAGCAGGAATTTCAGATATTTACTGTACTACACAATGAGACAATTTGGGGAGACTGTTTATTTTGGTAGTCTTTTGTCTCATTGGGGAACCTAACTGGGTTTTATGTGTGTATGTAATGATAATATGAAGCTCGACATTTCAGCAGATTCCTGTCACAGGTCAAGCTGCCCAAATCACAGGCCCTTTAGCTGAAACTCTGTCCAAAGACAAACCAGCAATGTAGGTGGCCTAGGCCATATCTGTCACCTTCATTTCAGCCACATATCATATGCTAGTCAGTGGAATGGGACACATAATAGAAGCCTTTATATCAGATTTGTGTCAACAAAGGATTCCCAACAAATCCCTGCAATTTTCCCTTGGACAGGGTCTACCTTGAAAGTCTTCCAGCAGTCCGGTGCAAAATAGTTGCAGCAAATGAGAGGATCAGTCTGCATATTTCTGGGAACTTTGAGGAAATACTACTTTGATGACTTCACACTGAAAGCTGTTTTCCAGAAGAAACTCTTTTCCTCAACTTCTGTTGAAATTCAGTTATAACGTAGGGTTAAATTCAAGATTCCGTACCACTATAAATGCTTTTTGGTCTTTGGGATGTAGTCAGGACAGTGTCAGGATACCAAAAGATGTAGATAATCATTGTTTATGTGGCAGTGTTACATTCTTCTATGCTTTGCAGTAGGAGCTCTGAGTCTTCTGCACAGGCCAGTGCAGCGGGTAGTGATTAAGCTCTTCGCTACCTGTGAGGATGACCCAAATATAAATTACCACCATTTCTATTCTCTCCAGATTAATTTTCATGTAGTAACTCATTGCTCTCTGAGAATCTACTTAGTATCACTTCTTTCCTTTGCTGAGCATTATTGCTGTTTCTAATTATTGTCCTAGTTGTATCAGCCTTAATTTGCCCTGCTTCAATCTCATTCTATTTCATGCTTGTATTTCCAACTTCTCAACAGCCCAGTATTTAAGTCTCTGTCCTCTTCATTATTCACAACTTCTCCTAATTTAGTATCATCTGCAAATTCAGTTGACATGACTTTCAGAGTCGTTGTTATGTTAAATATAGGACAAAGAGTATACTGATCTCTGACTAGATACTACATCAAAGTTTCATAGAATCACAGAATGTTTTGGGCTGGAAGGGACCTTTGAGAGGTCATCTAGTCCAACCCCCCTGCAGTGAGCAGGGACATCGCTAACTCGATCAGATTGCTCAGAGCCCCGTCCAACCTGGTCTTGAATGTTTCAAGGGATGGGGCCTCCATTACCTCTCTGGGCAACCCTCATTGTAAAGAATTTCTTCCTTACATCCAGTCTAAAACTACCCTGCTTCAGTTTAAAACCATTACCCCTTGTCCTGGCACAGCTGGCCCTACTAAAAAGATTTTCCCTATCTTTCCTATGGGCCCCCTTTAAGTACTGAAAGGCCGCAATGAGGTCTCCCCGCAGCCTTCTCTTCTGCAGGATGAACAAGCCTAACTCTCTCAGCCTGTCCTCATAGGAGAGGTGCTCCAGCCCTCGGATCATTTTAGTAGCCCTCCTCTGGACCCACTCCAACAGTTCCACATCCTTCTTGTGCTGAGGGCTCCAGAGCTGGACTCAGTACTCTAGGTGAGGTCTCACCAGAGCAGAGTAGAGGGGCAGAATCACCTCCCTCAACCTGCCGGCCACACTTCTCTTGATGCAGCCCAGGGTACGGTTGGTCCTCTGGGCTACCAGTGAAAAAATTTTTTGTATACAATTGCACATTGGCTTTTAATGGGGGTGTTTCACTGGGGGGGGTGTGGTGGGGGCACAGCTGGGTATAGACTGACACTACTTGCAACATTTTTCTGGTATGGGACTACAGAAATTTATTTTGTTGAGATACCTACTTCATTTTTGTTAACATTCAGAAACAATCAGACAGCATTTTCAAGAGAATGAAATGTGAAACATTGATTCTCACTGTTTCCAATTTTGCCAACTTGTTTTGTATTAAATCCAACTGGGGCATTTCAAGGCAACTTTCAATAGATCTACATTATATTGCCAACTATCAACAAAACTATTTCTTAAAGAAAAAAAAAAGGCAAATTATCTGGGATGCTGGAGGGAAGGAGCTCCCTGGAGATCTTTGTATGGTTTCTATACAGTTTTAGCACGTGTATACAACTTCAACAGATATTACCTAATTCAGCCTAGTGCATGGGTAGCAATTATTTCCCTGTTTAGAAATCAGAAAGGATTTGGAATTAAAGTGCTAGGAACTTTTGCTCTCCATCTTATGTTTAGATCTGGGAGATCTAAACAACTTTGTATGAAGTTGTGTTTGGCTTAGTGAAGAGTAATTAAGATGTGCTTGTTGGTCAGCATTGGTCTGATATTTCTACCCCTTTGTGTTGAAAAAAAAAAACAAAACCAACAAAACTCACCAAAAAATCAAATGACCAGGCATTTTGATTTGGTGGTTTGAAACTCCATCTTTGGGAGCACTGGGAAGTATTGTACTTCATGGGAATTGACTGCCAATTTTATAATGTCAAAAAGGCATATAATTTACAAAAAGATATTTATCATTGAATTTACGTTTTGGACAAATGAAGATTGATACAAACACTGATGGCTGTAATTTCCTGACATCACAACTCTCAAAAGTCTAAAGATAGTGCTAATAGTACCATAATGTATGTCTCTCATTACTCTTCCAACTCTGTTAATCTCTGATTCTGTCTTTGCTTTCCAGTGTTTCACTGACATCTCTTTCTTACTGTTCTATACTCTTCCACTCTTGTATTGGGTTTTGGGGGGAGGCTCTGTGTGTGTGTGTATGTGTGTGACGATACACAGTTACAGATATCTTCTCAATATAGACTTTCTCCATAATTAGCCAAAAGACATATTCTTCCTAGCCATGGACTCAGACCAAAAGCCAGGTTGGACTCTTTGACTCTTCCCTCTGGAAGTGCCTCTTTCTACACTGATCGCAGAGGAAGCAGGTGACAATTAGACCAAAGCAAGGCTTTGTGAGCACCTTCTTCCCTTTCCCTGCTTCTATCCATGTAACACATCTGGTGTCTCTGTTTCCCACCTCCCAGCCCTTGTTAATTTTGTGTGCTCATGGTATGGCGATGCATATCTAGTATTGGTTAAAGAGATAATGAAGAAATGGTACACCGATACATTTCACTGTCTGGCTTTAAACAGGTAGAATGGCTCAGTGGGAGAAAGCGCAGAGGCAGGACTCCTGTACCTCTGAAATGTGTCCTTTTTGGAGCAGAAATGGAGAGAGCTGAAGGCTGCTTTGCTCTTGTACCCCTCCCCATCCTTTCAGTCTTCCATATTTTGATTGCTAACCCAGAACTCTTCTCTGCATGTCATCCATATATTATTGGCAAAAGTTTGCCTTTGTAGATTGCGTTCTGCAATCGAGTGTCAAATTTTATAGCATATTCAAATCTTAGAATACAAACTTAATTAATATTTTACAGCTGGTAATAAATGTTCTGGAGTCAGGGAAGAAATCTAGCATTGCCACATCCCCTTTTAATTCTTTCCCTGCTTCTCAAACATTTCATTACTAAAACTTACACCACTGTCCTCTGCTGTTAGTGTAATCACTCACAGTTTGTGTAAGCTAAATTTGAAATTGCAAACAAAGGAATCTGATAATGTGTTGCAAGCCTTCTTCTCCCACTTTGTGTGGGGATAAGTGACTACACATGGTGTAAGACAATGGAGAATCTGATTTTAAGTGGGTAATGCCAGGCCTTGGGGTGAGATTCTGCTACACTGAAGTCACTGGGATTTTTGCAATTGATTTCACAGGAACGAGATTTTCAGCCTAGATTCTTCAAGCTAGATACTGACCAGATTTGGGCCAGACAAACTTCAAGGAAACATAGAAAAGACACCTTTCCTCAGAGTCTAGCACTAAATAAATCTCATCCAGAACTTAAATCATACGTTCAGTTAAATTTTTTGATTGTGTTCTCTTCACATTAAGGGAACTAATACATGTAGTTTAGAGAAGTAACAAGATATTAAATGTTGCGAAGAGACTCCCACATAAAGAATTGTAATTCATGTTTTGAAAATTGCAAAATTGCCAGCTGGCTTAGTTCCACTGGGCCCAAGTTGCTTATAATAAAATGAATAACCGTGACTAAATGAGTGATTTTACAGATAAATTTTAGGTAAACTGTTATCTGTCTGAGGCAAATAGACTTAAGGTTCCAAAAGATAACATAATTTTGGACCTTTTTATATTCTAGGGAGAGATACTGCAAGTAATTGGGTATTTGATTGTGTAACCAAAACTTTTTAAAAGGACTTACAAAGAAAAGATAGTCCTACACTTAAAATAATTTACAGAGAGACTTTTAAAATCACTGCCAAAATTAGAATGGTACTGAACTGTGGGAACTAGTAAAAAGTAATTTATTTGCTGAAACTTTACATTGGATATATTGTTTTAAAATGCACTGCATTTATTATTCCATTAACTTCTCCATCAGATGTTCACAGTTTACATGAGAAAGCATGAAACCAGATTGACTATTAGAGTAATGGTGCTCTGGATTTCAGGGTACAAAGTGATTGCAAACCCAGTTAACTGCAGGACAATGTAAGGCAGTGAGTATTGCTGATAATTCATTTTTTTCTAAAGCCAGTCTTTGAAACTTGCCTTGTTCTCCCTTTGTTTGTGCCCGATAGGTCCATGTCTAGTCAATGTGAAAGTGTGTTGAATTGATCTAATCACACAAATTAAAGTAGGCCCATGTCTGGCTCAGAATCTGTCTTCCGTATGCATGACTATATTTATATAAGAATATTTTAAAGCCATGTGTGGCATTTTATTACCTTCTTTGAGAAAGTTCAGGAGTTACAATTAAAAAAGAAAAAAGAGCAGGTGACAGGATATCCCTTCATGCCATGAACTTAATTTGTGGCATTCCACTACCGTCTTCCGTACTACGACAGACCTGTGTACCACTGTCAGTCGGTTGCTTTGGAAATCCCACCAGATGTCTAAGTGTATTTGTACATCTGGCCCTTAGCCTTCTTGGGATCAGACTCATTATGATTTATTAATCATCTACAAAGGTCATTGATAAACAATGAATATTTATGACTACAGATGTAACCCTATTGTTTGCGTAAATTATAGTGTTTTTCTGGTAATGTTCTGAATGGCTTCAAGTTTACATAAATAATTCATACTTGTAAAGCCATATGTTAAACTGTCATTGTAAAAAAAGAAGTGCTGCCAGTTTTCACTTGAGCCATATGTAAATATCAAGAAGTTGATTTTAAACAGTGATATAAAGACTAAGCACCTTAATGCCATTTACACAATAATGATTGCAATATGCTACAATGCACTAGATGCATTAAGATCAGTATCAAAGGCAAAATACATCTGAAATACAGCAGAGAAAGGAACAATTTTTATTTCTGATTAAACTATATTGTATTAAATTAATGAAGTCTAGCTTTACAAATTTAAATTACAGTAATAGCAGTCCTCCAGCCTTTTGTTATTATTTCTAAGTGAATGAAGCACCTTGAAATACTTCCCTGAAACTACTGCAAGGAGTGTTAATTTTTTGTCTTTGAAATGAAGGTAGAATTTTCAGTAACATTGTCAGATATGTATGTGACTTTAAGATCTTCTGACCCTACCTGTCTACATACCCTACAGCTAATAGTTATCTCCTGATATAGTCTAGGTACATACTGTTGTTCCAGAGAGAAAATCAGTAGGATTAGCTGGCATGTTCCAGCAGTATTGGCATGGCTGGGAAAATGGCCACATTCACCATGCCTTGGAGAAGAACTGTAGCTCATACCTCAGTTGTAATTTAATAATCAGAGCTAGTTTTTACCAAGGTATTCACTGCATGCATGTGATATATGTATGTAAAAGTGGGTATGTGTATACATGTATGTCAAGTGTTATGTATATATATACATATATATATACTTAGAGAAAGTTCAGAATATAGTGTTAAGACTGGCAAGGAATAGAAAGTACTTGGATTAGCAGATCCTTTCCTCCATTTTACCAGCATCTCTATCAGCAGAGAAGAGGCCGGTGTCTTTTCCACCAGGCTTCCTTGTGCTCCATGACTGGAAGTAGGAGCCTCACCTAACACAGTAATCATCACACCATATGTCTGGTCCTGTGGAGGGGATGTGTGTGTATCCTGAGGCATAGGGACTTGGCTACTCACACATGCTTTCATAAGCCTTGTTATGTGAAAGGCCAAGTGTCAAGCCCTGTCAGGGCTGTAGCCTGTGGGAGATTTGTTTCCAATCACATTGCAGGGGAAGAATCCCAGCTGTGGGCTTGACTGATTGTTCCCATTCTGACTGAGTGGTCTAAGCTAGCAGAAAAGCCAAGAGGTGGCCTGATCACAGTCTGTAAGAACATACAGCCAAACCCAAAAATCTGCCAGTAGATGCTCTTAACTGACAAAGTTGCAGCTAAATGCCAAGACTGGAAGATGCAGATAGGCAAATCCAGCCTGGAAATAAGCCATACATTTTCAATAGCTAGGATAATTAGCAACTGGAATGACCTAATCATGCTTGTGACTGACTGTTCATCACAGAAATGTTCAAGCTGTGATTAGAGGATTCTCTAAAAAGAATGTTAGTTAAAACACATTTATTAGCCTTATAGCAAAAATCACCTCAAGGAAGTTATAGAATCATAGAATCATAGAATGTTTTGGGTTGGAAGGGACCCCTAGAGGTCATCTAGTCCAACCCCCCTGCAGGAGCAGGGACACCGCTAACTAGATCAGGCTGCTCAGAGCCCCGTCCAACCTGGTCTTGAATGTTTCCAGGGATGGGGCCTCCACCACCTCTCTGGGCAACCTGTTCCAGTGTTTCACGACCCTCATTGTAAAGAACTTCTTCCTTATATCTAGTCTAAACCTACCCTGGTTTAGTTTAAAACCATTACCCCTTGTCTTGTCACTGCTGGCCCTACTAAAAAGATTTTCCCTGTCTTTCCTATAGGCCCCCTTTAAGTACTGAAAGGCCGCAATCAGGTCTCCCCAACACAAGTTCTGTGGTTACAAAGGAGACCAAGACTGGATGGTTAACAATAACTCAGCCTTAAATTCCATTAATTTCCATGATCCTAGTACTAAGCCTTGCACACACTTCTCATAGCTCTCTATTCTGCATTGCTTCCGCAAATGATTTAGAGTGTGTCCATTAAGCTCCACTGTAAGCTATCGGAGTGTCTGTGCTATTCTGCATGTTTCAGACAGTAAAAAGTTTTTAATTAAAGGTTTTGCAGTCCTTCAGCTGGTTCCAAATGAGTCTTGGCAGTTAGTTTTCCATGTGCAAGCCTGAAACAGAACATTCTTCACAAAACAGAGCCATCGTTACTGTTAAAACACCCTTACTGCTTTCTAAGTGAGAAGAACAGAAAATGTTCTCTCTTTTGGATCTTAAACCAAAAGCTCTTTCAGCTTCTGTGGGAGTGTGAAGGTAGAACTTCTAGGGACAGATTCAGACTGGGGTTGCCACAGGCATTGGCAGATGCCCAGGGTGGCAGTGGTTTTGTCTTTCCTCTTAGAAGTTTGAGCGCCAGTAGTCCCTAATATAGGCTGGAACAGTCCCATGAACTTGTCCAAGGAGTTTCTTAGCTGTAATTACCACTGCAGGCCACTGTAAGATCCCAGAAATCCTGATGTGCCTTGATTGTACTTCCTTGGAATCGACTGTCTTCCAAAACTGCCTGTGCAGCAGGCTTTTTCTGGCTCTTAACTTCTTTTAACCTCCAAATAGTGCTGAAGTATCCTTTTCTCCTTGCGTTTATCTTATTTCATGCTCAAAGTAAAATTATAGGGATCCTTTATTTCAGAAACTCATTTCATTCCTTGACTTGAGCCTGCAATACAGATGCAATATTTAGGGTGTTACTCAAATACAGAAGAGCTTTATTTAATACCACAATTTTTATTTCTTGATGCTCATTTGGACAGCACAATTTTTACACAAATTAAAGCTTTTGTTTCTACTAAGAAAAGTACAGTTATAAAAATGACATTTACTTGTTTGATGCTTCCTGGGCATACTTAGAGATGAACTTCTGGATTTTGTCATCAGAAATACAATTTTGCAGCTTTTTGCTGTTGCTAGCTGTGCAAGACCTTAGGAAGCCAAGAGAGAGGGGTCCTGGATTCTGTTCTTCCCTGAACATCTTTTACTAAGTTCCAGTCAATTATTGCAGCTCTGTGCAAGTCCAGTGAAGTCATTGGGGTTGCCCAGGTGCAACTGCACTGAAGATCCTGAATTTCAGAACTGGAGTTGCAAAGCAGGCTGCAGAAGAGAGAAGGTATGTTGCTTTACTCCCCAAGTGCAGGTTGAGCTGGCATGGCTGATGGTTAGAAACACCTGCTTTGAGGAGGTGTTCTCTTGTGGGAAAAATATAAATAAATAACTGAAATGCTTGTGATCTGAGCAAACCGGCTGTGGTTTAATTCACAGAGAAACATAGAACTGTTTTCACAAAGCCTCTTAGTGCTGTCCAAGTGCAGTATATTTCCAGGTTTCCACAGCTCAGAGGCCCACCTGAGGATGCAGAGCTGCACATGTTGGATCTTTGCCATGTTAGGTAACTCATAAGGAAATAAAACATCCAGGAAAATCTAGGTGGTGCTTTTTTTTTTTTCTTTTCTGTTTTTTAAAATTTTATTTTATTTTCTAAGAGGAAAAAATTGTATTGCTGCATAGAACACATTCAACACTACACTAAACGTTAAAACAGGAGCTACACCAGAACAAGAACTGTTTTTTTCCAATACAATTGCAAATAGATCACTATATTTAAAGAACTGAAATAAAGATTTTTAAATGTATCTTATAGTTTGTCTTGTTCACCACAAAATTCTAATCTCTATTGTGAGGTTTTCTGCCTGCTTATAAATATTTCCCTGCTATATAGTTTCTCTTGGGGAATATTCCACAGTGTAACATATCTGCCATTAAGATTGTTCTTCAGATCAGTTTCATCTTGTTATGTCAATAGATGCATACACCTCTTGGACTGATCCAGAAAGATTCCCTGCTTGCTTGGCTGAGTTTTCCTCAACCTTCAGGAAAGTCTTCCTACCCCTGTCTACAATCTAGGCCATGTTCTGTAATGCACATTATTTATTAGAATGGGGTATTGTGCTGTATGCTGTGAGAAATCTATGAATTAATTTCACTAACTTAGAATAAACAACACTTGGTGCAGTGTGCAAGTGTAATATTTTGATCACAGATAAGGTGTTCTTGATACCTCACAGTACAGTCTTTTAGCGGCTAGATGGCACTATTGCCAGAGACTAGAATCATGTGCGATATAAAATACCAAGTGAATTTACAAATTTGGTTTTCTTAGTAAGAGCTGTAGCAGAAAGTAGCTTTGAGCTGCCTACTATATTGATTTAAATTTCAGAATTTGGTTTGTGCAATGCATGCTGTCTAAATAACTCAGTCAGATTTTCATCCAGCTTTTCCTTTCTTCTCATAAGGCCATAGTAACTCAGGCATGCTGTTCAGATCTCCCTTTGGCTAGGTACTACAGAGAATGGCAAACACATGACAAAATCACCTAAGGTTAAAGAAAGTATGTGCATAAAAGAGAGAGCTAACTAGAAGGCATGTTGATCTTCTCTTCCTTCCTTTATCCACCTGTCCTTACTCATGCACACCCTTTCCTCTTCTTAATTTCCCCCTCTGTATCATTCATTGCAAAAAGAGACTGGGAATACACTGCTGAAGTGTCTGTCACTGCACTGAGTTCTGTTCAACCTGCATTGCCTTTTTTGGTGTTCAAAGGCAAATGTGATTTTCTTTATGCTGTTGCACCAACACCGTAGATGTACCAGGTGCTGGTGCCCAGGCACTGGCAGCAGTGGCTGCAGGGGTGGTTTCCGTGAGGAGAGGCCAGGGCTGCTCCAGCGGACCCACTGCAGGGCACAGCTGAGCCCCTTGGCAAGATAGTGGCACCTCTGGGAAAGCATGTGTAAGAAAGGGCAAAATCCTGCCTGGCAGTGAGCAGAGAGGGGGAAAAGTGTGAGAAACAACCCTGCCAGCACCAAGGTGAGAGCAGGAGGAGGGGAGGAGGTGATCAAGGTGCCCGAGCGGAGATTCCTCTGCAGCCCCTGGAGAGACCACTGTGAAGCAGATATTTCCCTGCAGCCCATGGAGAGGGCCACCATGAGCAGATACCCACACTGCAACCTGTGGAGGAACCCATGCCAGAGCAGATGGGTATTTCCTGAAGGAACTGCAGGCCCTGGAGAGCCCACAGTGGAGCAGGTTTATGCTGAAGGACTGCAGCTCATGGAAGAAGGGGAAGAGTGTAAGGTGGAAGGAGTGACGGAGAGGAGCTGTTATGGACTGACCCTACAACCCACCATTCCCCATCCTCCTCCACCAACTGGGGAGGGAAATAGAGGAGGCAGGAATGAAGGACTGAACTTGCCCCTGGGAAGAAGTTGGGAGGGAGGTGAAGTGGAAGGAGTTTTTAGTTTGTTTGTTTGTTTTTTTTTTATTTCTCACCATCCAAATCTATGTTAAATAGTAATAAATTAAATTTTCCCCAAGTCAAGTCTGGTTTGCCCATGACAGCAATTTGTAAGTTATCTTCCTGTCTTTCTCTCAGCTTACAAGCTTTTTCATCTTAATTTCTCCCCCCATCCTGAAGAGGAGGTAAAGCAAGAGAGAAGCTGGGTGGGCATCTGGCAGCCAGCCAAGGTCAACCCACCACAACAGAAAGGACTATTTTTGTCCTGTTCAGCAAGGTAATTTTTTTTGGAGGCAGTCCATATTTCATTTAGTTATTCCCAGTAATAAATTGAAATTTTAAGAATCAGTTATGCTTCTAAATCTTTATTCCAGGAACTTATTTTATTGAACCCATCAAGCACAAAGTGCTTTTGAAAAGCAATAATTTATGTAAAACAAGTATTCAGGTGCTAAACCTAGGGCTTCCAAAATGACTGATGATGCTAGACGCCTCTGTGTTCTTAATGCACATGCTGAGATTAAAGAAGGTAAACCGCAATCCTTAAATTCTCCTGAAGTGGGACCCTGAAATGGATTAATCCTAATATCTCTTAATGTCTAAAAATGTAGGCTTAGGCACACCTTAGCTTCTGATATTCATCTCTAAAAATACATGTCAATCATTGCTCAATTTTCCTTGTTTTTTTTTCTTCTTTACTGTAACTATCCAGTGCTATTTTACTGGGGAAAAAAAAAAAGTGGTAGGGCAAACAGGGTAAATAGCTATTTCTTTTTCATAATGGACAACTGTTTCTTAAGGTATTTCCTGATTTTTCAGTTTTGTAAGTTGCTGAGGTATTATCAAGGGTCTTCCAGTGTATGATTTTTTTCCTTGATTTGGAAAGCCAGTAGATCATGTCACAATAGTGGCTGATGCTTCAAAATACAGTAAATGTCTTACATCACCCGAAATATTGAACAAAAAGACCCCAAACATGAAATACTTCAGTCACTTTGCCACTCAGGATTTGGCAAGCATGAATCATGGTCTGTGAATGTTTGATCTTAATACTACGATTTCTTATTTTCCAAAATTCTTACTGCTAGAGAGATTTTCGAAGTAATTTTCTTGGTCATTTTTGCCTCTTCCTGGCCCTTTTCTATAAATCAGTTTTCTCTTTCTACCTCAGTATGGTTGTAAAAGATTTTCTTCTTTCCTTTAACTCTGTTGGCTAACATTAACTCATTGTGCTGTTTTGCTTCTTTAGTGTCTTTCCCCTAGTGAACTTGTTAGACATGGTGTCCTTCAGGCTTTCTTGGAGTATAATCACTTAGACCTTCTTTATGTCCAGTATAATTGCTGAGTGGTAAAAGCCAAAATGAAATTAAATGCATCTGTGCTTCACATAAATGTTTTTTAAAGTAGCCTTCCAGCTAAATGATGGACTCCATTTATGTCCTGTATGGAGTATTTATGTATTGCATACATTGGGCCAAATTATTTGTGCTTCTGCTTGGGTTTGCTATGGCCCAGTCCTGCCAGCATTCTCCCAAAGGGGACATACTTAACTTGTCTGTTTGAACAGCTGAAGCTGAGTAGAGGCGATGCTGAGTAATATTACACAGTGTTTGAGGCACCACCAAAATGGCAATGGATGTGTAGATAGGATCATGTCTTCAGTCTCATTCCACATCCCAGTAAACTCCATGAAAAAAATACATGGCTGCATTTCTCTACTTGGAGCATATACCATATTCCTAGTGCTACACTGGGAAAGCCTTTTACAGAGACATAATACTCCCAGGTTTTTATTGTTATCTGAGGACAATTGTGCCTTAGAAATGGTTTATTTGAAACCTTTGACCTTAATTCTAATCTGATTTAAATTCATTTAAATTCAGAATAACTCTGGGTTAACTCCAACGTAAGTGAAGTACTAGTCCATGGGATAGCAACAGTGGTTCACAGAAATGCAAACAGCAGCTGGCTCTGTGTCCTTAGTTAATTTGATTATATAGCTTTGGTTTAAGTTAAACAAAGTAATGACCTTATTATTATTTTAAGAAACCTATTCTGAGAGGAGGGAATCATATTTCTTATATATATCCACTTTCAAATATCTTCTTTAGATGTGCACGTTGCTAGAGATGGACTTAGGGTGTGTGGGGAGAATAAAGGCATACTAGATTTCACTGATCACAGTTGCTTTAAATTATGCAATGAAGAGAGAGATGCTGGTTGCACATGAAGAAAACAAGGTTGGCAGCAGAGGTCACAGAGGGGGATTGCCTTTCTAGTTTCTTCTATAGACCAAGTACCAGGAGAAGAACTGGGGTGCCTTTGCAAGAACTATCTTAGGGGAGACGTTTGGCTAAGGTAACCATTAGACAAAAAAAACTGGGTTCAATGGTAGTAAGAATTCTTTTCATGAGTTCTGTCTCAAGCACTATTATTCTGACGTTTTACAAGAAGCAACTAAAAATAAATGGTTGAATCTTGCTTTGTCTAAATGTAAATTAAAGTGAATCTCAGGGCTTTCTCCTGGTGCTACGAAATTTAGCAAGAGCTGAATATATTTTTTCAAGTATTAAAATCATAGTTATATATGATATTTTCTGATTTTTGCAAATATTTTCCATATGTCTTATTTACCCTCTTATCCTCTTTTCTCTCATATTAAAGTCTGCTTTAAAGTATCAGTGTTGTAAATGTTACAGTCATCTTCAAAATTACAGCAGGAGTAGGGGAACTGAGAAGGTTTTTCAATACAGATCTTACTAATTCTAATAATTGCTATTGTGCAATTCTGTAATGTCTGTTATTTTATCTTTGTCTTTTATAAAGGAAGAAAAGAAGAAGCTGACATGGAGTGACCGTATGCCTGGATATGCAGCAAACCTTGGACTGATTTTATTTATGGTAATATAATCTGCATTTCTGCACATTTATTAGGTGTGAGAAACTTTGCAATGAGCATCTTGAGTGGAATCCTGAATTAGTGTTCTGAAAGATGCTAAAAATCTGAAGGAAGCTAGGGTTATAACCTCAAGTTTGTGACAAATATGTGTCCTACTAGGAAGACCCGTAGAGCTCAATGCCTACCTCCAGCTTTATTCTCTTTTTCCAAAGGCTGCTTATGACAGAACTGTTGGCTGAATGGCTTGCTGTAATGGCACCAGCTTGTTACTAGATGCTCTCTCCCACAGTGTTTCTGCTCCATCCTCCATTATCTGATGAACGGAAGCCCAATGTGCATTTGCTTGTGTGCATAGTATTGCATATGCTCAATCAGAATAACATTCAGAAGTGTTGACCCTACTGAATAGATTGCATACAGGTGAAATAAATCTGTTCTTAAGAAGTTTGTGTCCAACACACATTCAGCGATGAACTATACTGTAGTTGAGGAAGACCATGGTATACAATCCTCATTGCGAACAAGAATAAGGTGTGTAGGTCAGCCAACTGTAAAGTGTGGACACCACTGTCCTAGTGAAATTTCCAACAGACCATAAACACATCATCAAGCTGCTAGACCTTGTAAACAGTGAGAGAAAAGCCTGGCTAATAAACCTTAAATTACATTGTCAAGGATCCCATTATCCTTCTGGTTACAGAAATTACTCAATGAAAACATATATTCACATCTACAGCCAGTATAAAATGGCAATGAAATATGCTGGTTTACACCACAAGAGTATCTGGCATGGGAAATTTACTTACAGACTAAATTATTTTAAAAGTCCTAAGTCTATTTCTAATATACTGGAATTTGCGTATACTGCAACAGATGTCCTGTGAAGATTTAATTTCTTTTTCTGACAATCAAACCCATTTATATTCACATTGAAGTCAATTAATGTCTGCATTTTTATAAATATATGTGTATATATTTATGAAGATATATGTACTGTATATTAAGTATATTTTCTGTACATACTAGGTGTGTCATTCATATATATAGAACAGTTTGAGTGAGTTTATCATCCTGAGGCCATACCAAACATTTGTTTTTTAAACAGAACCTCTAAATAGCATCAGTTGGAACTTTGCTTAAAGCAGAGTGTACTGAGTATGACTAAGCACATAGCCCCAGTTTAGCTTTTACAAGTCATTCTTTTGAAGACAAGGTGCTTACATGTGCTCTTGACTTAAACCATGTCTAAATCTCCCCTAAGCATGAGCTTGAAGTGTTTTCCTGAGTCGTAGCCTATGTATTACACTCCCTGCTTACTGTAACATCTGAGTGATTTATAAAGATAAAATGTAGAACTCCAATTCTTCAACTTCTGTTATTGACTAGTGGAACTATGCTGGCTCTCACCATTTGGAGAAATGGCCACAAGGATTTTTTTAGAATATTTTGAGCATTAGTAAGATTTAAACACCTACAGGAGATAACTTCCAAACCATGCGTGAAATTCAAGTCAGCTCTTGATGAGGGAGAGCCAGCTCTGCTTTCCCATGTGGAGATTACAATCTATTCTTTACAGTGTGTAATGTTTCTTTTTTTTTCTGCTAGATTAGTTAAACAGGCATTGGAAACACCAAACTAAAGATTGCTGTCAGCCTGTGCAATAGAATTGCACTGACAAAACTAAATTGGTCTCATCTACTACTGTTACTATTATTCACACAGGCTAATTTCTTTAGCTGTAAGCACTACTTGCATAATAGGTGATGAAACCTTGAATTTACATGTGTGTGTGCACATATACAGCACACAGGCATACAAACTCAGACAAAGATATGCACATACACGCGCTACAATTTCTAATGCTGCAGAAGTGATTGTTGAATTCTTAATACTACCTTTTCCAGACCCAAAGGGTCTGGCGGCACAAATGCACAGGTATTTTCCATGAAGATGTCTAGCTATAACAATGTACATTGCTATAAAATGATGCTGCTGTGTTCTGTCCCTCCTTCGCCCAGATTTACATGCTGTACTTTCCCTGATGATTCTTGAAGCTGCTAACAGTCTTCTTACTGTACAGATTTTTCTCTGTATTTTTCATTTGTGTAGTTCACTTTTATGAATCCTCTTTCAAGAGCTGTGTTGTTTTTTTTTTTTTTTTATTTCTGGCTTTTCTTCTGTCTTTATTAAGCTAGGTGTGTGTTTGATTCTTTAAAATTGCTGGTTGAAAGAAATGTTGGGTTTGGTTCTCTTGCCCAATCAGTCTTGGTGTTTTACACCGCCAAATAATTCCAAGGATTATTTTACACATTTACGGATACTTTAAAATCTGGTCACAGCTCTTTTGTTGTATGCAAAGCCTCACTTCACTGCAGAGGAGGCAGAAGATCCAACCTTGATTTACACAATATCTTTTGCAGACATTTTAGAACAGAAGTTCACAAGTTTTATTTTTGCCCAGTAAGACCAGCAATAGCAGGAGGTCTAGGCTCAGCTGGGCATATGCAAGTTTAGCTTGTGTGTGATTAATAAAAACATATGTCACAGTTTAGAAACTCCTTATTTAGAAGGTACTTGTTGCAGCAAAGATTTCCAAGCATGTGATGAAAACGTTTGTAGCTGCTGGAAGAGAGCAGCATGGCATGGAGCAATGCCATCACTGGAGCCTTTCTTTGGGTTCATCACATTTGGCTCAGTCAGAGGAAGGAAGAAAATCAATTAGTGTCATGGCACAAGAGTTCAGTCTGTTCCTTCTTTTGGACCCTATTGCCCTATTCTTACTCACATGGCATAATACTTGACTCTAGAATGGCCCCATTGGGGAACCAAAGAACTATTTGGATATTAAATTGTTATACTACTTGGATGAAGGTATCAGTCTAGCCCATGGGGTTTTATAGCTTCCTTCTCAGATCTAGTATGCTTTCCTGTTTGTCTTCATTCATACCAGGCTCAGTAGGTGACCTTTTCTGCAGCCAATTTTCACATCTGTTTCTAAGCAATTCAGTCCTTGACAGACTAGTTTAAATATTTAGTGAAGAAACTGTCTGCCATAGTAAGGCATAGAACTGGCCAGATGAAAAGTTGACAATGGCAACAAACCCCAAAGTTAGCAGCTGAATGAAAGGTGACCATCTGATCTGGAATTTGGGCAAAAGAGGTATTGTAAGGAGTGGGAGAAATGCTGTGAAGACACAGAAACCACTCCCCCTCAGTAACTGTCTGGGGAGTGAGAACTATGCTCTCAGTTACTGTGCAGTCCTACAAGCCCTCCTTAGTTTTCTCTTGTTGCTGGATGCACAGATAATGAACGCTCCTAAAGGGGTGTTTTTCCATCTGTGTCTAAGCAGATGTTTAAAAACAGCTGGGCAACTGAGTTGTTTCTGAAGCCCTGGTGCTTTTGCAAAACAAATATCTTTGTTCTTTAAACAAATAAAACATTTTTTGGGTAACCTTGTATATCTTGCTATGGTGCTGCATGAATTGAAAAGGCTGCAGTAGTGCAGGCCTCTGATAGTAACTCATCCTCCAGTAATTTTCCTCTTTGCTATGGATCCCTTAAATCCTTTGGCCAGGTTTAAGAATTTGCTATTCAACTTCCATGACTGAAATTTCTTTTTTGTCTGTTTGGTGATGACTGTCCTTGATGACTCTTCTTCCTCTACTGTTAAGGTAACTTTTCTAAGTGGAAGCTTGTGATGGAGATAGGTGCCTATGGAGGCCCAGAGAGCTCACTATCTCCAGAATGACACATACAGGTTTACTTTGCTGTTTTTCCTTGTCCACCATCATAGTAAAAATTTCAGAGAAAATTTCTTTCTGGGAAAGAAACAGAAAAAGACTATTTGGAAGGTGATTGAGAGAAATGAATGTGATCCAAACTAAGAAAAAGAAAAGAGCTTAAGGTGACTGTAGAGGTGGAAGGTGAATTAGATTACTGCCTGGTGGTGCTTTTTTGTTTTCTCTCTTTATTCGGGATATTACTCTCTACTGTAGTGATCCTTTCTGCTATGAGCAAGTTAGGTAAGTGGTCTAATCTTTGTGTTGCTGCACCACTTTTGTCACAGCAAGAGCTGAGCAGATAGTTCAACACAAATCAGATTTTTGTCTGCATGTTTGGTAGGTAAGTCAAGAGAAAAAAATATATATACTCATCATTCACCTACATTTCATTTAAAATTAATGAAAAATTTCTTTAAAATGTCAAAATTAGATGCTTTACTAGATGTAACATTTTATTACTGTCTTCTCATAAAACTTATTTGTGAATTTTATCTGATATGTCCAGGAGTTTTCCCCGATCATTATTTTTTTATATGCTTACTATTTCTCCATTAAAACTAAATGTGCCCCATTTTCATCTTCGAAATTTAATATAGCTCTGATTCCTGTTCTTGTTCTTTTGCAATAGTACTTTTTCATAAGACAACCTTCCTCTGTATACAGGAATTCAATAAACTATTGATGGGTCATTAAAATGAACTGTTAAATTTCCTTAAGCCTGCATTGTGAATCTGGGCCCCTAGGCCCATTGAAATAATTGCAATAGTCTAATCTTTCACATTTAGGTAGTCTCTTTCATCTGAGGATCTCAAGACGTTTTACCTAAAATAATGAATGTACATTGGAATTCTTGCCAAAGGCAAAAATGAAACAGAAAAATGTACCCTCTCCCCCTTTCCTGCAATGGCTATGAAAATTTGCTGGGCTTTTATTGTTATTTTATTGATTTTTTTTTTTCATTGTGGGGTGTTTTGTTGGGTTTTGGGTTTTGGGTTTTTGGTTTTGGTTTTTTTTTTTAAACCAGAATACCACAGCCCTGCGAAATTCAAATTCTTCTTGTGGGAACTTGACCTTAAGTAGCAGGGCTGACTTTCCTCATCTCATGGGTCAAAGCCAGTCCATGAAGGATGCCAGGATACCAATTGATTTCTGGGACAGAAATGTAAAGTAAACCCCTAGTAACACTGTTTAGGTCAGTCTTAAAAGAATAATAACAAGGAAAACATTTATTTCTTTTTTTTTTTTTAATTTGTGGCAGGAGCTGAACAAACACGATGAGAGAGTAAGGTACTGCTTCTGCTGTGCAGAGATGAGGCTGTTTCAGACAATAAAGCCTATTTACTTGACTGCACATACATGTAGACCCTTCAGTCCAAGCCATCTGAAGCTATTGCAAGATAAAAGACCATACCTAATACCTGCATTTGAATCTGAACTACCCGAGTTTCACCAGTACTGCATGAATAATGTGTGGGGATTTGATCAGAGAGAACGTGCACATCTTCAGGAATTGTTGTGCCAGTTCAGAGTTCTGCCTCCATTTTCTTCATTGTGTCCGTGTTTTGAGTTCTCCAATTTAATTTGATTAGCCCTGTATTATTGTTGTTCTAAGAAATAATCACACAATTCCAATTCATGGAACAAACCCAACATATCAGTCAAAACTTCTGTTTAAATGCTAATATCAAACTTGAACTAATCTATCTGTACATTTCTTTGCAGATTATGCTGACATTTTCAGCGGTGTTTGGTGTGATTGTGTACCGAATCACAACAGCAGCAGCTTTGTCATTCAGCACAAATGAGACAACCAGGTCAAATGTTCGAGTGACTGTGACCGCAACTGCTGTCATCATTAACCTCGTTGTGATACTTATACTTGATGAAATCTATGGAGCTGTTGCCAAATGGCTGACAGAAATTGGTAAAACTATCTCACCACATTCCTCATTAGTACATTACATGTATTGACACGAGAGTATGCAAGGAGGTTCTAATAGGAGTATTTCCCACTGAAGAGTGCCAGTGAAAATATTCAGGCCTATGGGGTAAGATGCTCAGGCATGCCTCTGTGAACTAGGGGTCTAAGTCACAACATGCTGTGTGCCCCTAATAGGACTAATTAGCCTGGCCATAATGTCATGTTAATGCAGCTGCACTATTTACAGGATCTCAGCTGGTATTTCTTCATTGGCTCTGTTCCAAGATCCACTTATCTATCTAGCTGGTTGAAAAATTTTGACCTGGTATGTATTTTGATATATATCTTTACCTCTAGGAGCTTGCCTTACTGAAAGTCACTGGGTTGTTTCAAAGATGTTGCTGGCTCTGGCAAAGCTACGTTGGCAAATGCTTACCATGTTATCTTGCTGACAGGATTTTTACCAGGTCCTGACCACTCAAAGGATTTTTTTTGCCATTTTAGGGGCATGTCTGGTCTGGACTTTTTTATAATAATACCTATTTCAGTTAGGGATTGGATTTTTTCTTTTTTAATGTCATTGTATTGTTACAAGCCTGGTAATGTGTTTAAGTCTTTTCAAGGCAAGTCATTCCTTTGACTACTATAGGGGTTTAGGCTAGAGTTTGGTTTTGTTATATACATTAGGCCAAAGATGTTTACTGATAGGGGTTTAGGCTGGGGTTTTGTTTTGTTATATAAATTAGGTCAAAGATGTTTATTGATAGGGCCCTATATGAGATTCTTATAGCTGTCATTAAGTATTGTCTCCCACATTTTTATACATCACCTCTAATTCTAGGTGCTTTGAAGTCTAGGAATATAAAGTCAATTATTCAAAATACTGAAAATCAATCAGCAACCACAGATGCCTTTAATTGTAGCAAGTGCTCTACCTGTCAATTTTTGGCGTCTAAGCTTAGTCATCCAAATTAGAAACTTTTTGACGATTGCAGCCTGACTGGGCCATTTGAAATTGCAGAATTCCTCCCTGTAAAACCTACAGAGATGTGAAGCTGGCTGGAACTAGCAGGCTTCATATTAAAACCTTAGGAACCCTTAAGATTTGTGTTTCTTATTCTCATTTACTCAAGACATTTTCAGAGTCACAAATGAAAACATCTCTTTTATTGTTATTTTTTGAAGAACACCATAAAGTAAAGTTTTCTAGCTGTCATAATAGAGGTGCAACCCTGAATTTTTGAAATATGGTCCTGTGGTTTTACCAGTAAGGATATGCTGATAGTTTAGATTAAATTTATAAAGTATTTAAAAGAAATGAGGACAAAGCAATTCATTTTCATAAAATGCCACCATATGGGGTTAATTTTTTTGTTTATTTCTGTTTTGCATCAGGCTTTAGCCAGAATGTAGCAGGGTCACACAAATGAACTCTCTTCTAGTGGCATAAGGAAGCTCAGACTTACTGTCCAGGCCAAAGTTGTACCCAGGTTTTCAGCTTTCATATAACTGACAAGCTGTTAACTGTGTGTGACCTGATCAGTTCTATCCACTGCACCTTCCCAGGTAAGAAAGGGTACAACTGTTAAAGCATGACACTTCTGTGTGGAAGAGTAGGAAGAGAGGAAGGGGAGGCTTCTCCTCCCTGGCGGTTTGTAGGCAAAAGTTGGGAACTGCAAGCCACTGCCATTGCCTCTCTGGGGGAGGCACGGAAGGAAAATCCCTCCCTTTGAAATCTGCACCACGGAATGATGAAAGAAACAAGAATTTCTTACTTGCTGATTACTGTCCTGCTGTCGCTTTGCATTTAATTCTAATCCTGGTACCTTTATTTAGGCAACATTCCCAATTAAACATCAGATGTTTTGTTTAAGAAGGATCCAGTCTGAGTAATCTCTAGTGCTACAAATTACAAGAGTTAGAAGTTCATTCAGGCAGCTTTCACCAGTACTAGGCTCAGATGCCAAATGTAATAAAAATGTTAAAGAAAATTGCAATTAATTAATGCTGATAAATGCTCCTTACCTTGTGAACTTTCATTTTGCTGAGCAGAGCAAAACATGCTCAATTCTCTTTCCACACAGTTAATCGACAGGCTGAGGAAGAGACTTGTTGGGCTGGAGAAACAGCTCTTGACAGCATAGGTTTCTGTTCCAACCCCAAGTACACTTGAATCTTTGTTCAAGTGAAAAATTACATTTGTAAGCACAAGAATAGTACCACTGATAGCAATCGCATTCATCATAGGATCAAAGTAATGGATCTGCCTCAATACCTGCTGAATCAGTGATTGGCAGGGAAAAAAAGTAGTTTTGTTGTAATCAATACAGAGAGCTCATACAGGATGCCCTAGGACTCCATGAACCTCTTGTGGACCCAGCAAAGCAGGGCACTGATGCCTCCTTACCACAGATCAGACCAGCAAAAGTCCAGATTATATCCTGGTATTCTCAGGTTGAATAGGTCATCTTCAGTAATCAGGTCGTGTCAGCCCTGACTTATAGCTCATTTTCTCACTTGTACCTTCACTCAGGTCAGAGGACAAGCCAGTCAAATGGGGACAAAATCAAAACTACTTGTGTTTGTGCTTTGTAAAAGCAGCAACTCCTTCAGTGAGCTAAGGCCCGTGCCACAGATATCTCAGCACATTCTCTACCTGGAAAGTTTCAGCTGCCCAATTTTTGTGTAACATGCTGCACAACCAACCGTATATTACGAGTGTATAATTTTTTGTGGGGAAAGTTTTCTCTCTTACTAATGTATTTCTTCTGGCTGGATGCATTTCTTGTGTAGCAGACTCCACTAGCTAGAGGACAAATTCTGTGCATGCCTCTATTGGTATGGTATAGTATATCTGAGTGTAGGGAGGGAGTGAAGTGCTGAGTGAGTCTCTGGAACCATATATGGTGTGCAAATTTTCATCCAGAGGCTGAGCTCATCTTTGTGGGAGTTCTCCGTAAAGCAAAGGCTAGGATTTTTCTCCCTCAAATTAAAAGCTGCACCACTGTTATTTGATATTCCTGTTGCCCTGAGCTGTTGTCCTGAGGATCTATCCAGCAGATAGGGTCATCTACAAATTGTTCAAACCCTTTGAAAGTTTAACTAAGCTTTTCTATACATATAGGTGAATGATGGCTTAGGGGTCATCTACAAATTGTTCAAATCCTTTGAAGGTTTAACTAAGCTTTTCTATAAGTATGGGTGAATCATGGCTTAGAGCTCATCAGATTGTCTGTTGACCCTTTATGGAAATATTGTTGAAAGTATCACAAATAAATCTGGGCAATGGGGACTCATTAGAGTTTTGCTATTCCTTTAGAGCTCAAATAAACACCATAGTTCTTTTTTAAGAAAAAAAAACCCAAAGCAAATAAAACGTCCAGGCTGTGCCCCAAAACAAAACTGCACAAATACAGCAGTATTTTTAATGAAGTCTTTAAAGCCAGAACTCTGGACCTACCTTATTATTTCACACTTGCGTTGTGCTACAGAAATTCAGTCAATATACCACAATAAAATTATCTGCTCTCACATTAGTTAACATCTCAGGATAAGCATGGTAATACAGGAATTTAACCCATATAGAATCTTTAAAAAAGGATCCTACTGTCAATTTGGAAAACCTCTGTCTTATATCTATGTGTTCTGTTGCTAGAAAATTTCCATGGAAATTGGAAATAAATCTAGGAATAGAGTAATGAATACTGAAAATGTTTTAGACACATTTTTACAAGTTATCTGAAGAAGTCTAGAAATGTAGTATATATATAGTGAATGGAGAGGCGTTACAAAAAATGTGCATTTCTTTTGCATGACAATTAGCAATTCACTTAATGCTTCATTCAGAAAGGTACTTAGTCTTGTGTTCAGCGTTAAACAGATTAACAATCTCATTATAGAAAAGAAAGCTTGTGCACACAAAATTAAGAAGGCTTTTAAGGTGTTTTTGCTGGAGGAAAGTCTTTGTATTTTGCTTTCCTCATTGGTTAATTGAGTATATTAATGCTTTGTTATTTCACTTGTGTAACTGATATACTTATGTATGTTAATATACATATGCTTATATACATTAAAGCCACCTATACTGCTTTAGTTTTATGCAATTGAATATCAAGATCCAATTATTTTTTCTTCAAATTCCAGATAGCTAGTAGAACCATATAAACGTAAAATTATTATTTTAATAACAATAAAAATAACAATAATAATATATTTCATTATATTATGTATTTAATAATATAATAGACACCAGAGTTAATGACAGAGGACGTCTGTGCTAAGATTTCACAGGTGTGGCCTGAAGCAGAGGAAGGTAATGTGGTCTGCCCAGGTCTCTCAGCAAGGCAATGAAAGAGACTGGAAAAGTGAGGTATTGTCAAGTCCAGGCCAGGTGTAAGGATCTGTTGGGTTTTTTGCCACCCGCATATTGGATAGACAATCAAGAGCAACTTGGGATAACGTATCAGAGGCCTATCAGATAATGAAATTCACTACGTTGCCATTGTTAATTTTTCTACCAAAAACCTTCCATTTCCATCTGGAAATGGAAAGAGTCTCTAGAAATCAGGAGTCAGTGACAGAGCTAGAGTGCATTGGTACAAATTAAAAGTACAAGAAAAGAAACCAGTGTGAGCTCAACATTTGTAGTTTGGTTTTGTATTTGGGTATATTGGGGATGTTTATGTATTTACTTATTCATTGCTCTTGTTTGCCTTTTTCCCCCCAGAGGTACCAAAAACAGAGAAAACTTTTGAGGAGAGACTGATTTTGAAGGCATTCCTACTGAAGTTTGTGAATTCTTATGCACCAATTTTTTATGTCGCCTTTTTTAAAGGAAGGTAGGATAAATGTCCTTTACATATATGTATTTATGTGTATAGATATTCATGTGTGTATATATATGTCTATACTAGTGGTTCTGTGTTTAAAAATGGGCACAAAGGGCTACCTAACTAAGCTGGGACTGGCCACCTTCACCAGCTATGAAAAAATATCAGGGTTGTCTAAAGCTTGCTTTTGAATGGAAGAACATGATATTGAGTACTGTCTTGTCCCTCTTCTAAGTAGAGAATTGTTCTGAAATGCAACCATTTCAGTTTTCTTTCTAAAATAAGAATAATCCACATCTCAGAAAATAATTCCTTTTAGTTAAAACAATGTGCTGCATTTATGAGTGAATAGTAGTGCTCACAGGTCTTCACTTTCCACAGTTTAGCAATTTTCTTCTTGCAGCATTATTTAGCAAAGGAAGATTTTCCTGTTTCATTTAAAATTATGGAACTACTTTCTCTATTACTTTCTCAATGATTTGCACTATTTGCCTGTATCAAGTGAAATTAAGAAATAGTTACAGTCAACTGGAAGTTGCATGTTTTGGCAAATGAACTGATTGACCAAAAAGCTAATTCAGCTGTCCTGCTAAATAAGTGTGACTTCCTATGGGTTCGGGATCATTGTCTTTTGGGATCCAGTTATCCACAGTATAACACATGCGTTTGAATGGGAAACTTAAAATGATTGTTTGCTCAAACTTTGGCAAAAATGTTTAAAACATCCTCTGGATTCTCATTCATCCCATTTTTCTGTTCCTTTTGGGGGCTATAAAGTTTGTTAATCTGTACTCTTAACTAATCTTATTCAGCATCATTGTTTTAAAAATTAATGATACATTTTACCAGCAGTTGTAAATATCGTAAGACATTACTGAACAACATCACCAATTTCTTTCTTTTTTAACCATTTTTGTGTGTATGTTGTATCATTGTAATAAAATCAGTCTCACTGTTTCTGTCTGCGTAGTCAGAAGAGCCTTGACTGTGTATAGACGTGTAAATAGCTCCATTCAGGGCATTACTCAGATGCAAGAGAATGTGAGTTAGGATATGTGTTCCCAGTTTTGTTTGTGATCTCTAATCAAGAGAGGAAGATTATTATTTTGTAGCACAGAAAAAGATTTTATTAAAATTATTTCATCAAGCTGTAGAGAAAAACATTTTAGAGGCCTACAACTTTGAAACAATTTTAAATAATCAAAGTTGAATAGGTGTTGAGACTTTTAAAATTCATGTTGAAGTAACTAGTTCTGAAATATTTTAGCTGACATGAATGAACAATTACATTGTTAAAGTTAACATTTTTCCTGTTTTAATGTTATTTCATATATTGTTATTGCTTTCAGATTTGTTGGCCGTCCTGGTCATTATGTATATGTGTTTGATGGTTATCGAATGGAAGAGGTAAGTATATATGAAATTCAAACAAAAAATCCTTAGCAAAAGGAGATATGTGTACAGCGTATTTCAGTGGAATCTAGACAATAAGGGAAAAATAAAAATCATGCTAAAACAAGATGTTAAGTCTTCAACATGAATAGACAAACCCCAAATTTTCCATCTGAGGCATCTATATGTTCTTTCTGCAGTTTTAAGTACTTCACAGTCTTTTTAGATGATGCTTCACCATTTCTATGCTTTACAACTGGGCACTAAGGCACAAACATTACATGATTTGACTGAGGCCCTTGAGAAACCTATGGCAGAACTGGAACTTAAATCTGGCTTTTCATTCTGTGGATCACTAGAAGCCTAAGAATTTTAATAGCCTAAAAAGCTATAGCCATTTTGTGCTAAACCTGTAAACATCTTTTTTTTTTTTTCAAAATTCCTTTTAACTGCTACAAGTATTCTCTTGAAAATTGATAGATATGGTGAAGGTTTTACAATAAAGCTTACACATAAGTCCTTGCAAGATTGAAGACTTTCTTTCCCCTTGGGAGACATCAGGTTGGAAGAGTATTGGTGATACTGCATTATGTTTATTACATTGATTATATAGTAAATATTTTAAAAGGAAATATGGTAGCCCTAGGGCACAGTAAGTATTTCAGAGCTCTACATATTTTCCATAATGCAGTTTTATGAGTGGAGATGAAATACCTTGTTAAGCATAGAATTACAATGATCGACGAGCTCCACGGTCCTGCACAAATTGGTGGCAGGGGAGATGGGCCCATATAGACATTGGTAGCTCTCCCAAGTGGGTACTTTTAAATTAATTCTCTTACTGCCTTCACACTCTGTGGTTTTGTTTAATTACAGTGTGCTCCAGGAGGCTGTTTGATGGAACTCTGTATTCAGCTGAGCATCATTATGCTTGGAAAACAATTGATTCAAAACAATCTGTTTGAAATTGGAATCCCGTATGTATCCCAGCCTTCTCCATTACCACGCGTTATTCCTATGACACAGTAAATTAAAGGCTTGATCCTTATTCAACTGAATGGGACTTTTGCCACTGCCTTCAGTGGGTTCTAATTGAATGTGATGATAAATCACATTTTTGGTTGTGATGAAATGATCTGGCTGTATTTTATGTTGAATAAGTGGCTATATCTGCAGTAAATGGCTTAAAGAAAGTGATTGAATATATTAAATAATTGATCTAAATTAATTTTAGAAACCTGGGAAAACAGGCAAGGTATGATAGATCTCTTGGGAAGTTTTAGAGAAGCTTTCAGGACAGCAGTATTGAATACAAATTAGTATGAAGTGGAGGAGAGATGGCGTGGAGAAAAGCAATAGCTCATAAAAGATGTTAAAATATATTATTTGATCTATGACCATTTTACGGGTTTACAGATGAAGTCCACACATTTCTAAGGTGCCTGTATGTCAGTATGATGCAGGAGCTAAAGTATGGGAGAGATGTTGACATGCTGCTCAGTGGCTGTCTGCCACAGAATGCTTAGTACACAGTGTCCTCTGCTCCAAATACAGCAAGAAATCTCACTTGGTCTGTCTCCAGTGTCAAGGGGATCTTCAGGCACTGAGAATCCACTGAGAATATCCTGCTCCTGCCTCTTGGGAGGTTTGCTCTTGTGTCTGTTAACTGAAACATCCTTGGTGGCAGTGGTCTGTGAAATGTTGTATTAGATGAAGAGTCTGGTGTAGATGCAAGCCTCAACTCCCCTGAAGTTAGTCAGAATCTTTCAACTCTGGTGTCAGTAGCTTTTGGATCACATCCCTAAGGAAGGCCTTGAAGATGCTGACTAGAAATTAAGATGAGTGATGCTTAATTATTATGATTATGAAATATTTCTAAAATAAGCCCTTTTCCTCCCTTTTCCTAGCAATAACTTTTTTTGGAAGCAACTTAAATAGAGAGAAAAAAAAATTTCCCAAACAAATCAAATGTGGATTATGGATGGTTTCATTATTCTTGTGTCAAAGTTCAATAGGGAGGCCTGTTTCCTGTCTACATCTCATTGAGTTTACAGTTTATTTTGAGTGGTAAATCTTTCCCAAAATATCTGACATGTTGAAGGCTTAAAGCTTTCTCAGTGTAAACCTGGTGTGATTTTTTTCCCCGTCTTCCAAAAACTTACTGCTACTGGACTTTTTTCATGGGGATTTTATGATGTTAGAAATACTGTATTTATTATTTTTGACTCATGAAAGCCGAGGTTTATCCAGCCCAAACAGAAAATTCCTGTCAAATTATTTCTCAATTCCCTCACTACAACTCTTGGTGCAAAAATGTAACAATTTCACCCCCTTTTTCTCCCTAATTTCTGCTCTCCCACCCTTCTGCCAACAACCTATGGTGGCCTCAATTTTTAAAACTGAATAACCATTTAAAAACAAACATACTTTCATCCTCTCCTTCCTAGAGGAATACCTCATTTCAGTCACAATGCTATCTTGTCATCCTGAAATAAGCACATCTGGTTTTCCTTTGCTTGTCTGCATTCTCAAGAAAAATCACGTGTACATCTGTAGGGCTTGGCCCTTCTCACTGGACCTGTTTGCACCAGGAGAAGCACGATGCTTTACTGAACACTTAGATTAATTAAATCAGATTTAGCCTTCTATTTCTGCACGGACCACTCTACTGGTTTGGACTTGATCCTTAAAGGTACTCTATTCTACCTCATCTGCCCCACATACACAAGCACAGAGATACACTTTGAGTACAAATCAGTCAGATTTTCAGAAGGCTGTGTATAGGTCTGCTGGACAGATATAAATCCAGACCAAAAGGGGACTCCTAACATGCACGTGTTGCACAAATAGTAGTTCTGGCATGTCTGTCTCTCATACATAATCTACTATGTCTATACATGCTGTTGTTAGGAAGTATGACAGATGTATAGATAAACATACTCTTGCTCTCTGCCCTCCAGCCTTCTTGTCTGGCTTCCTACTTTATCCTATTCTCTCTGTTCTGCTACCTGTTTTCCTTGGTAATCTCTTACAGTCAGCTCATCTCTGTTAGATAATCCTTTTTCTACCAATAAGTTTTTTATTTTCCTTCCCAGGATATCTCTGTCTTCATCGGACCCTTGTTCTTTCTTACCTTGTCTGCTTTTACACAGGCTACACACTGTGATGAACAGTCCTCCTCTGGCATAGATCAACCTCTTCTATCTCCAGCTTCAGCAGCTGCATTTTTTTCCCCTTTCCTTGTGCCTCTTTGGAGGGAATGAGTGTCAGAGAGAGTAACAAAGATTCATAGAATCATAGAATATTTTGGGTTGGAAGGGACCCCTAGAGGTCATCTAGTCCAACCCCCCTGCAGTGAGCAGGGACACTGCTAACTAGATCAGGTTGCTCAGAGCCCCGTCCAACCTGGTCTTGAATGCTTCCAGGGATGGGGCCTCCACCACCTCTCTGGGCAACCCATTCCAGTGTTTCACCACCCTCATTGTAAAGAATTTCTTCCTTATATCTAGTCTAAACCTACCCTGGTTTAGTTTAAAACCATTACCCCTTGTCCTGACACAGCTGGCCCTACTAAAAAGATTTTCCCCATCTTTCCTATAGGCCCCCTTTAGGTATTGAAAGGCCGTAATCAGGTCTCCCCGCAGCCTTCTCTTCTCCAGGATGAACAAGCCCAACTCACTCAGCCTGTCCTCATAGGAGAGGTGCTCCAGCCCTCGGATCATTTTAGTAGCCCTCCTCTGGACCTGCTCCAACAGGTCTATGTTCTTCTTGTGCTGAGGGCTCCAGAGCTGGACGCAGTACTCCAG